>NC_066363.1:35627500-35933888 GCF_013377495.2 Cygnus atratus
AATCTAACCTGCTGTTTGAACAAGCAAATATAATTGATTTTAGAAACAGATATGAAGAAAAGCATATCTTGGTGTCAGTGAAATGTAAGAGTTCAATACATTAATATTTATAAAGCACTGCATGAATGCAAGTTAAATTAATTCTTTAAGTCAAAAAAGACATTACCCATTTGCATTTCAACAAGTGAAACTTTTCCATCCATTTGACAGAGGCGAGACTATAAAAGGTCTCAAGTTTCTCCAATAAAAGTGGAAATTACATCTCAATATTTCGTCAGAGATTAAAACAGAATTTTAGATGAATTATCTGATACAAAGATGGAAGTGAGGGTGCTGCTTCAAGATCTACAGAAGTAGAGCACTTTAAGACAATTAAATGATTTCCCTGCAGGCAATGTCTTTTCAATCCAAGCTAATGACATCATTTAAGGAGGATGGTCCATTTAACTGAAAGGATCTTTTACAAGGCAGACAGACAGAAGGCAATCCGGGAATGTTTTCAAGGACTTCCCATATTTCAGAATTATAATGGTGAAATGCCTACATCAAAATCTTAAACTCAAGCATTAATCAACAAAATGAAAGACTAATTTTATAAGAAAAATGTAATAAAACTCATTTTAAGAAGTTTTCCCTTCATTATTTTTTCCTTTAAAGGAACCAATTCTCTCCTAATGGTAATTATGCTGCTTTGGAATAATGATAATACTCAAGCAGCTCAGTTTTAGGCTGCTGTTTTTAAAGTGAAGCCAAATCACTTCTATCACTTGAAAGTTGAAGAGTAACTTTCATAAACTTTTCCAGCGGTTTATTTAAGTTAGCTGTGATCTTCCAGATAGAAAGCATATATTCTACTGCCTTCAGAACCTACTTCACTTTTGGTATGGTCTAGATACCAGCCTTTAAATTACACCATCACCTTCTTTTTTTAATTTTATTTTTTAAAGAAAAAAAAAATCCCCTAAATTAACCAGGAAGGGAAAATGCAGTTTCAGTATCTGTAGCAGCAATATAATACAGTACTATCACTCTCGGGGAGCGTGGGGAGGGAGGTACTATACCTTGTGTTATCTCCATGATTTTTCTGATTCTGAAAACCAGGGAAGAATGTGTTTGGGTTTTTTTGATCAGTTAAAGGAATACCAATGTTTTCTCATTAAAATATTATCAAAATTAAAGCATTATACAAAACTTCAAACACCTTTTGTACTTCAGAAGAAGGCATCAGCTTAAACCCAACCAAATAGTCTTTTTACCATTTACAATAACACTCAAAGCCATGGAAGTTGTATACGCGTTTGGATGACATCTGTTAATAAATGATGTGGTTCTGAGCACAGAAAAAAAAGTTTACCCAATGTCCCTTTAATATCCATTTCAAATTGTCAAAAACTTCAGAAAGCTGGAAAGTGTGAGACGTTATGGAGAGATCTTACCATGTAAGCAGGAGCTAGAAAACAGAGCTAGTCCTGGCACTTAACCAGATTCCTTTTGCAATCTTGGATAAGTCAGAGCTACTTTGCCTCCACTGCTGCTCTTTGTAAAAGAGAAGCAGTATGCACTTATTTCTAGAAATGCTGTGAAATGTTGTTGGTTTCATTGCATTAAAAAAAATAAAATAAAACACAGGGGAAAAACATTTCATTTTCTGGCCTGCTGTGCTGCTTTGCTGAATTCCCCTTACCACAGTACCCCCACCACCATCACGTTTTCAAAGTAATGTAAGCAATTTGCGGGAAAAAGACAGAAGGGCCAGGGGAAGGTTACAGCATGTATACAACAAGGATGTCACATTATGTATGCACTGCATTCATTTCAGAGAAAACTGCCTACTTTCTTCTGTGGTAGCTATAGTATATAGTAGCTTGACAGAAAAAAAGAAAACTGAGAAAAAGACCACGAAAGAGGATTCTGATGGTGAAAAGCAAGATGATTCTGATTATCTAAATGAAATTATTTTCCATGAAAAACAATTTTTGATCCTAATAACATCACCTTCTCCTCCCCTCCTTTTTCAGATCAGATACAAATGCTGTTATCTAACATACAAATAGCTCATTGAAAATGGTGGTAGGTAAGGACATATTTCAAAGCCAAGATTTTCCTTCTGTTTGAACATGCACTTTTTTCAATTCTCACTTCACTCAAAGAAAAAAATATCACCTGTAAAAAGTAAGTTTAGTTTAAGGACGTATTTATATAAACAAGCTTTTATATCACTCTACCTCTTTCCCCACATCAGGAACTTAGAGGTGGCACAACAGGTACCACAACAAAAGAAAACAAGTAAGTGTGCATGACCAACTTTCAAAAACTCAAAACAGTAGGATTCACCACCTATGTATAAATTCATAACATGGCAATAGTAAATAATTCTTTCAAGTACTATTGCTATGAAAGCTTCTACAGATAACTGTGTCCGATATAACAAACTATGCTGAATATTAAGGCCTAGATATAGTAATATGGAAATAGAAACAAATAAATGGTAATGCACACAATTATACTGCTGCATTCCTAACCATTGGGATTTTTTTCCTGAGTTGACAGTTGTATTTTTAGCAGAGGATGCGATTTCTTTGGGCTTCAACTGACATGACAGATTTAATTTCAACCTCTACTACACACCTCCTGTAGAACCTAGGTCCTCCACTAGAATATTTGCATATCTGCTTACGGACTTCTCCCACTTCTTGTTTTTATCCAGATTCGGTTCTCTGAAGCATGGACTAACTCAGACTAAGTACACATACATACAGTGTAGAATTATAAAGCTGCCTTGATCCAATGAAAATAAGATGACAGATGAAACATACACTGGTTGGCAACTAGCTAGCTTTCAGTTTTTCATTTTTTTCACCCCAAAAACTAAATCAGCCTCAGACTGTACATAAACTGAATTGCTATGAGCAGTCAATGAATGACTAGTAACAAAACTGTATCAATTTTTTTTTTTAAATCTAATCATTACAAAGGTTCCTGCAAAAGTATTTGCATCTACAATAGCTATGTTAATGCAGTGTAAGATTTCCTCATGTTTCCTGCAATCCTCTAAAAACCAACATACTTTGACAATAAATTCTTGAAAAACACCTGTAAGAATTGTGATAGAGAGCACTGCATGGAAGCTACTCAGTGACAATGAAGAACTAAAGGACAAGACTCCAGGATCAACTTCATGTACTATCTATACCCATATGTGCCTTCATATCGCTACCAAAGTCCACTTCTCTGCAAAATGAAAAGTATGTTCTCTTCGTTTAATAAAATGACTAATCATTCTGCTATTTGTTCTTCATTCACGAACAGTATTTTATTCAATTGTCTATGTATTTAGCCAAAAACACATACTGACTAAAGATGTCATTTCTAGGCATGGAAGGGAAGCATAGCACACACAGATAGCTTTGTTCAAAATCACTTAAAAAACAGTGGTGTATTAGTTAGAATAATCTTATAGATGAAGAAGCTAATGTGAAAGTCATGAGAGCTGGGTACCTGACTCTCTCAGTCCCAAAGGATCCATGAAGAACTACAAAAGGATCATCAATGTAAGTGTCAAATGAAAAGGACAAATCATGGCCTCATGCATACTACAGTGAGAACCAAAATAACTAGTTACATTGCAACCACATCCTTCCTTATTGTAATGCTTACCTTAAAAAAAGCATTGTTCTGTTTTAATTCTTAGAAGGCAGGGGAGAAAAAAAAGATGCTCCTACTCTGAGCTACTCAATTTGTCAGTTTTTGAGGTGATTACCATTCTTTTAGCTTGTTCAGTTTCTCACACAAATTTAAAATCACATAAGTTGTAATCATTTTGATTCAGTAGGTCTGCTTTATATATAAACCTATGTGGTTTGTATTTGTGATTTTTCTTCATTGAAGGTAATTTTTAATTTAATATCTGAATTGCAACTAACCAGAGAGAGAGAGAAAATATGCTTTATATACATCAAGACGACACTAATTATAGAACTTGGAAAAGGAGAATCATAGAACTTGAAGACTGGCCTAGGGATTTTATTGAAGTTCAGATACCCAAGGCACTTTACAAAACATATCAAGCAGCTATTTGGTAGCAACATAGTATGGTATGATTCGCTGCACCTCATTACTATTCCTTAAAAAGGAAAAAAAAAAACCTCCCACAAAATGGCTGTTTCCAAAGGACAAAGGCAATTAACACGAAAACAAAAAAAAAAAAATGCAGTGACAGTGTATCAGAGTGGCAAGGGAATTCAAAGATGCCACACACATTAAGGTATATTTCCTAAATTAGGTCTGAAAGAAAACAAGAACTGTAGATTCCTCAGACCTGTTTAAAGTTAAATTTACCCCAGGTTGAAAATATCCTAGGAGCACAAAATGACTGGACTAATTTTCCTTCTCCAC
Source organism: Cygnus atratus (assembly GCF_013377495.2). Classification (NCBI taxonomy): domain Eukaryota; kingdom Metazoa; phylum Chordata; class Aves; order Anseriformes; family Anatidae; genus Cygnus; species Cygnus atratus. The sequence continues at coordinate 35,631,896 of NC_066363.1, forward strand.
ACATGCATTTGTAAAGGTAGAAATCCTTCCAGATAATATCTTGCAAAAGGAAAATAAAATGCCACTAATATAAACATGGCAGCGGTGTAGTTGCAGCACGCAGTCTACTGAAAATAACCGTAGTCACGCTGCCTTCGGTCTTTGTATGTTTGGTGTATTGCACATCTTAAAATGTACATTTATTTCTGCCTACCTGGAGCTATACAGCCAGAAGTGATCCGTAATAAATTTATACATAGACTTCTTAACATAACCAAGAGATGTTTCTGAAGAACATCAAAAAATAAATAAGAGATTCTGTATATGCAGTGTGGTTACATTCATACAGAAGCCAGTCACCCAATATCTCAATGATTGTTAATGAAACTGAAAGCCTAATTAGCAAGATGAGGGGACTAACCCCAGCGTTCTGGCCCACCTCCAATTTGAATAATTGGATCTACCTATGCAAAAATCCCCCTTGTCATTTCAATTAGGTACGATATTCCTCACATTCTGCTCTTAAATTGCTTGGTATTGTTTAGAGTGCCATTGTAAAAGCTCCTGCATTCTGCCCTGGAGATAGTTGCATTTTCATAGTAGCTATGTGGCAATTCCTACGTGTTTTAGTGACTCTGATCAAAAATCTAGTGCTTACAAAGGCCCTCTGCAGTGAAAAAATAATAAATGCTAATTTATTATGCATGTATTAGAAAGAAGCATGATACTGGTGTAGAACACAGGTAACACCCCAACTAAAATTAAGTCATCCAGGTGTAAGCATCTCTTTGGCAATTCAGCAGCGTAACAAGCAGCCACACCTTACCACACTGTCATACCACTGAATATCTCTGAAATTAAGCCGAAGCTAACACTTCTCCCTACAGTCTGTAAAATCCTTCCAGTATATTAAAAACACTCTTCTAAAAAATTGTATATACATACAGCAAATTTAACATTTGAGAAAGAAGTCACCAGTTGCCCACCCCCCACCCCCACCACGCCTCTATAACAGTTGCACCCATTTCTACATCTTGCTTATTGCCCAGCCATGTGCACACCCCATATACCTGTTCCCCAGACTGGCCACTGATTCTCCTTCACCTCTTTCACTTCCTCTCACCCCCCTTCTCCCCACCCTCAAAAATTCTCCGAAAAAGCCTGATCTTTGTATTTTGATTTAGAAGTGTTTATCTGGCTAAAAAAGAATTCCTAACTGGAAAAAAAAAAAAAAAGAATTTAAGACTCTGATAGGTTTAACATTTATTTAGCGGGACATCTAGGGCTTATTATTGTCTTGCCCTATCAGACAGCCTTCTTCCTCTCCTCTTCTAGCTCTGAATTGCCACTGAAATGGTTATTAGTGAGTAAACTCCTGGATGCTTATGTTAGCCATGCTAGTATGGCCCACAGACCTTTTATCGTGCACTCCTGCTTCAACTCTCCTGAGCCCTTAAAAGATACAGTTTTAACAAACTATAAAATCCACATGAGAAAGAGCTCCTCATTGTTTTAGTTATGAAAGCTAAAAGATATCTTTTAGTTAGGAAAATATGCAAGCAGATATCTGCATCAAAAATACACATTAACATCAACTGTACCATTTCATGCAACATTTCAGTAACCACATCAGTAATTTATTGCTCCACTATGGCAGTATGGAAACTTCCACAATAAAACACAGGAGCGAAAAGAGCTGTAAAACCATAAAAAAAAAACTTTGCTTTTTTTCTTGCCCTGCCCTCCTAGGACTGTAAATCTCAGGCTTTCTTTTTCCTAAATTGTCTTTTTTCAAGGATTACCGGTGTTATAAATACCTTTGCCATCTCCTGACTAGACAGATTTTCTTCTGTAGACTCACTTCCTGTGGGAAATGTTACATTGAAAAGTACACGCACACCGTGTATTAAAATTGCAACCACTGTCACACTTCTGTTAATACATTTAAAAAAACACTAAAAATAGGACAGCTTTCACTTTATCATCACCTTCCATAAAATGAATACCACTCTTGCATGGGAGATGGTAATATACATATCCAAAAAGCTATTTCAAAATACAGTAGAAAATAATTTCCATTAAGTAGACCTGCTGGGGAAAAAGCCACACACACCAATGATTAAACCTAAGTGTGCATCTGTCCTTTAAATACGCATAGCGGTAAGAGCTGAAACGCAGGAGCTCAAATCATGGACAGCCTAGCTGCAAATACAGGTTTGCACCACGCAATACTAAATTAAGAAGTACGTACAATAAGTTTGCAAAAAGAGAAAGGAAAAATTGGTTGTAAACTCTTCTGCATTGCAAAGATTTCTTTTGTCTGTCAATCAAGAGGAAAGTATTATTTCACCATCACAAAAGGAAAACCTTTGGAGGCAGTGTAGGTCTGTGTGTTGTGCAAATGTGCAGTTGCTAAGAAGCAAATATGCTTCTCTTCTAATCAAATAGCCCAGCTCAGCAATGCTGCTGGCTTGGGGCAAGAAGCAAATTCCACCAGCCACAAACTTAGAAACAGTCTTGAATTATTTGTTGCTGACCGCTGGCTGAACCCTGTCCTGATGAGCACCATCACCATTAGCCACTTCTCAGTGTATTCCATCAACCGATGGCAATAGCAGCATGCTGCAGCTCAGGCTACAAGAAATTGATCAAACAGGGTAATGAGACTATTTCTTCATGGAGGTTATTTTAAATGAATATAAATATTTTCTTTCTACATAATTTGCCACAAAAGGTCACTGAACTCCCTGCGATTCTAAAGAAAAATGCTGTAGTATCCCCTTTATATATTTGAGTTAGGATACAGCCAACAAACAATTCTGGGCATTTCTGATGATCGTGTAAATCTTAATGAGGTGGCATCCCAGACAATTGATTAGCGGCAACGTTTTATCTTCACATTTAGTTATGAACAAAAAGAAGATTTGGTGCTATTTTTGAAAATCATGATATATCAACCCCCTTAAAAATCTTTCATGAGAGAATGGATTTTGTGAAGCTAAAGACTTATACTTTTGCTACTATAATAGGTGACGTATATTTAGCCATACTTACCATACTTGGCTTTATAGCAGCTTCTATAGATTCTTTCAACTGCACTCATACATTAAAAATACCCACTTTGTGCCAGAGTCAAGTTGCTGATAAGGAGACCCACGTTCAGACACCTTGTCTGTCTTCCCCTTCTTCTTTAAAAGACAACTATAAATAGATACCAAAAGGCCCTTGGAATTTAATTCAAACCAACTGCTACGAAAACCTCACAGCAAGGCCTTCTCTGCCCCATTTAAGATTTTTACTCCTATCATTTCCAGTACTGGGAAATTTCTCCAGTGCCGGGAAAGAACAATAATATTGATTTAAATAACAATTTAATTGTATTTTATTAACACAGACATTACACTAGGGTAGTACTAAGACAATGATAAATAAATAGTGCTTATTATTTTCTACTTTTAGGACTAATAATATACACATTTTCCAGTAGGCCACTAAACACAACTGTTCAATGTTTGAGAGTTCACAGGGTTACCTTGAACAATATTAAGAAAGTACTTTTAACACAGACCGCTAAAAGAAAATGCACATTTACACATAAGGATGAGTATAACTCATTCATTTGAGACATGGCACTTGAAAATAGTGGCTCAAATAAAAAGACTAAAATAAAAAAATTAAGAGATTGTTTTAAAAACGAGCCTTGTCCTGATTAATAGTTCACTAACATATTAAAAAGAGAAGGCTTTGGATATATTTTTTTTAAACTTATCTAAAATATTCAAAGCTTTTTTTTTTTTTCCCCTTTTTTTAAGCAGAATAAAAATGTGTTATCTGGAACTCTATTCTTCATATTGTGTTGCGATCCTCAAGCTTTTTTTTTTTTTTTAATATATTTCTGAACATTACAAGAAATGGAAAAAATGAACTAAATAATGAATAAATAAATAATAATAATAATATTAGATCAAGATAATTCTCTCCCTGCCTCACATCCCCATTAAAATACTGTTTACAGAGCACTCCTCTAAATCATTAATACCGTCTTTGTATTTTGTATGTTAGTGAAACACATCTAAGACTTGAACAGAATAAAGGAACTCAGGTGTGTGTTCTAAGCCATCCATTTATAGATTTATTTTTTAAAAGGAAAAGTTTACAGCAAAAATAAAACTACAGCTAATAAAAGATAGCTCAGCTGGCTGGTTCTTCCAAAACATAACGCTTGTCACTTCTTTCCCACAGACCCTTCAAATTCTAATAGATCATTTATACTTTCTTTAAAAAGTGAAGTTCCCAAAAATGAAAGAACAAATTCTACAATAATATTGAACCTCTAAAATAAACTATGAGACAACATGCTAGCGCTTCTCAAGAAGTCCAAAAATCACAACAAACTATTTTAAAGACGGGTGGAAGAAGCCAATTCATGCTTAAAACCTTATTTTTCTTTAGAGAGGAAATTCCTTAAAAAAATAAAAATAAAACCCCCTGAGCACGAGCGGTTCCTTATAACATCAATAAAAAACAATATTCATTTATTAAAAAATAAATAAAAAAAATCATCATCCACTAGCAGAAGACATCTCATCAACCGACATACATTTGACAAAAATCAGTGGAAACAGCAAAGAAGCCAATGTAACTTCCAGTGCCAAGTAGCCAGATGGCACTGCTGGAAAAATTATATCTACAGACTGGCAGCTTGATCCCATGATTATTGCCCAAGGGAGGAGGAAGAGGAAAACAAGAGGTATTTCAGTGTGATGGAGTAAATCAATTATCACCAGCTCACTATGGCATTTTCACATTATTCTTATACCACATTCTAAATATCGCCGAAATGAATGAAGACACTGGAAGATTCCAGCAATCTGAGACGGAAGAAAAATGTATGCCGTATAATAAAAGAGCAATACATACTTAAATACGTCTCGATCTGTTTCATGACATAGTCCATAATATTTCCAAGTGAAATTTGCAGATATGTTTGTGGTTAACAAGAAAATACAAACTTTCTGTTTTTCAGGTTTTATTTACTGCTTTAAATCCCAAATGCTATGCATAGAGTTTGGTTATGTATAGAGATTACAGAAGAAATCTCTGCACTTGTCAATATTACAACTACATTCTTCCGTGTATCTTCCACTCTTAACTTGCAGCTGTATTACATAAATACAGAATAAATACTTTTGGGAATAAATACTCCCAAAAGCCTTGGTCAAAAATGTTTGTGGTAGTCTCACCAATTATTTTTCTGTTAAAATACAGTATTAAAGCTAGTTTCTGAAGAAGCTATTAGAAGAAGAAAAATTAATCCATTCTTAATTTCACGTAAGAAAAGCTGTTATAGAAATCAAAAAGACAATCTTTCCCCCCACCGCCTTCATATGCGTGCAAACTCAAATTACTGAACACAAAATAGAAGGGTAAAAATGTGTTAGACTCTCCACCTGGAAACATGCAAGGTTAATTTTTTTTTTATTTTTTTTTTAATTGGAATTCAATGACAATGCTTCCATTAACTTCTTTCCCAGGCAACTGCAATATTAAGGCCCATTTCCTGTATCCATGCTTGAGAAAGAGTAATTTATCTGTTATCTACCAAAAAAGTCTCAGACCACCTTCTCTTCACTTGTCTCCACATTTTTATCTTATAGTACACCACATACACACTACAAACATCCTTCTGTCCCCAGTCACATTCGTTCTATACTCATCCTTCCCCTTGCCTCTTCAATACAAAGTGACAAGGCACAACTGTGGATACATGAAACACAAATTAATTGCATCTTTGAATACACATCGTATCTTTTTACATACAGAATATACAATATAGAAACACAAAAGTCAACAGTTGAACAACAAACAAAAAGATTTTTTTATACGAAGACTAGGATATCTCTGGAAAGTTATTAGGCTGTGATGTACTTGTACATTGAGGCTGACAGAGTGAATATTCAGGAGGAGCCCTGGAAAATCTTGTTTAGACCAGAAGAGGTTTTCCTCCATTTTACAGTACAGGCTCATTCATAATTCTTTGCCCAAAATGGGCCCAAAGGAATTTCTGACTACCAGCAGTAGCGAAGACAGGGCTAATATGCTGTTGGTATATTACCTTTCATTATTGTGATAATGGTGAATAGGTTCTGACTTAGGTTACTTAAGAAATTGTAGTAATAATTTTAGTTTGGAAAAAAGTCAACATTCAATATTTTGTTCTCCTACTCTACACTTAATCTTACTCTGGTAAGTAACCCAAGTGAACATCTACAAAGAATTACTGCGCAAGCTATTAATCAAGCCAACACTGTCTAGTAACAAATATCTAAGGGAAATATAGTTCCTGATGCAAATTTTTAAGCAATGGACAATGCTCACAATATCATCTTTTTATAATGACAATAATGAACTTGCCCATGCAGTGGATATCATAAAGATTTGATTTGCAATGGTTTTTTTCCCCCTCTGTTTGCAGCACTTTAATAAAACTTTTTATTACATAGTCTTTACTTTTTCATTTAAATTTAATCTCAATTTTCACAAGTATCAAACCACTGCAACCTCCTTATTTAAAAGGAAACAAACATGCATTCAACGAATACCTGGATTGCATGATACTTAACAGTAAATAGGTCCTTTTTCTTCTTGCTTAAGCTCTACAGATGGGCTTTGCACCCCTACAGAAAGTACTAATCAGTTAAAACACAAAAACAGGAATATGGGGAAAAATCCTCTCTCTCTCCTTTAGTGTTGATATACATACACTTCCATACATACGATGAATTAAATATGGGCACAAATTCTTAATCGTCAACACTGAGTTAAAAAAAAAAAAGCCTACACCGAACTTAATTCTGTTACTTTTTTTGCAAGGGTGTATTTTTTTCAGTCAGCTCTTACATCCAGGCCTTGACACAGAAACACAAAGTACCACACATTTTACATATTTCTGCACAGAAACCACAGAACCCATTATGTTTTTGTCAGGTTTGTTCTCCTTTGAGATGTCTGGGGATACTGCATAGTGTATGTTGACCCACTGCCCTGTCTTACTAGGTAGACACCAGCAAGTAAAACATTCCTCTTGCCTAGAAAGCCAAGCAGCAACGATCTGTTGGACTTGCTCACCTCTGGAAGGGTGCTGGATTATCACCCACCTCAAAGTGCTACTGAGGTAGCACAAAGCAGTGTTCTCATCTCTGTTTCATGCATCTGACTGGTCCTGGGAGGGAAGGAGTAAGGAGCAGAATGGAAGCTGACTTGACACTATTGCTTAGCAGGAAGAAAGAGGAATTACAAGGAAATCAGAAGGTAGAAATCTGTTCAGCTGAGGAAAGTGTTAATAAGGTCCTAAATCCATAATTGAAAAGCTTATCCCCTACCAAGGAAGTTGAAGGAAAGCCTTCCCGCTTCCTTTTTATTTCAGCTGTTTCGGATTCATAAGAACTGATCTAAAAAAAACATTAAGCCAACAAGCAACATAAAATAAATAGAAAAATCTATTGCACTTTAGCCTCCTGTTTTTTACCATAATATTTAGATAACTTAAAGAAAATTGTGATCTAATATGAAGAAGAAATGGGTCAAACACGTTATTTGTTTTTATTGTGGATATTGTCCTGTGTAGTGGTGGAGCATACATGGCTGTTTTGTTATTGCTCAGTCACTGAAGCAACATAGATGAAATAAAATGAGCAACAAACCATGTCATTTCTCCCATGGGAGAAAGGTAAATGTTAAAAGAACACAGGGGTTTATTGTTTAATAGGAAGTTTTTCATCATGATAATTAGAAGTTCAAACGTTTTAGTATCATCAATTTGTACACACTGTTAACCTACATGGTATCATTTTTAACTTTACCATTGACTTTAATAGGGCCAGAATTGCACTTAAAACTTCTGTTCCCTGACAGAAATTCATCCCTTCTGTTCTATGCAAATGGTCTAAATCAAAATTAATCAGATTGGCTTTCCATATTTCAATGTACTTTATTTTTTTTTAAACTTCTTGCTTCTCCAAAATTAGTCCTTGCTGCTATATTCACTGCTATAGATCCTATAAACAAACAAACAGCTCGGTTGCTTGTTTTTTTCATATGATTTCAACAGCAGCTACGTTTGGAGAGTTACAAAGCCTCTTCTCAGTCTTTGAAGACATTCATGACAAAAGGGAAAAAAGGGAAGTATACCATTGTCATGTCCTTCCTGGACAAAAGAGTCAAATGTCAATAGACTGACAAGAACATTTTAGGATATATATCCTCCTACTAGCAAGCACAGGGCTGCACTGGGACAAGCTGCCTAGGGAACACTGTGCAGCTGCACCATGAGAGATTTTTAGAAAAGATGGGACAGGTGTCTACCAAAAAACATCTCAGGCATGCTAAGGGTGATACACTGACTTTACTCACAAGGTCCCTCCTAACCAAAGGATCTTCTTTATATCTTTTGACTATTATTTCAACAAGGTTAACACCCTCTTCTCATCTATTAAACAGATTTGGACCTGGGAATTCATACACGTTCCCACATGCACCAGTATCCCGTTCAGCTTGGGAATACAGATTAAAAGAAGAGACATGGGTTTCAGTCATAAACTGAATTTGTAAGATACTCTTTGTGTTTTAAGCTCCTGCTTAGTATGTTTTACTTTATACTGTGTTCAACTTCTATAGATTTGTATTCAGGGTGACATGGTTCAAGCGTTCCTCCTTCCTAGAAAACACTGAAGGCTGCAGATCTTCAAATTGTCCACAAGTGTCTAAGTGAAACTAACTCCCTGACATTATCAGTCTATTTAAGAATTTTCTACTAAAAAGCATATTTTATTCATATGCTATAGTCAAGTAGGATAATTTGAAGAGCATACAAGTCCCCAGACACATTTTTAATACTTCTTTCATCTTCACATGCTCAAGGCAACATTTCTAGACCATCCATAGAAATGAAGATGACCTAAATTATTTTACCAGCATTCACTGTGATCTTTTTAGATCTAATAATTACCAAGTCACATACTCCCTGCAGAGCTAAACATAGATGTATCTCCTTCAGAAGCGGTAGGTTCACTCACCGTAGTTACAAAAATGAAGTCAGAAAGTGTGTACCTTAAAAGTAATAGCATCATCGAGTTTGGAATCAAGTTTCTATACAATAAAAGAAAAGATTTTACTGTTTAAAAAAAAAAATGGAGATCCTAAAAGACAGTTGTACTATTAAAGCGTAGGAAAGTTTCAGTTTGGCATAGCTATGGAATCTAGATTTCATATCATCCCAAGAAACCTGAAAATTTAGTGAAAACCAGTAATTTTTTCCCCATTAATATGACCTTTTCATTTAATTAACATCTCAACTAAAAATAAGCTTGTCACCAACTTTATTTAAAGTAAATTGAAGTTTAAAGTAAATAAAGAAATAAATAATTTCACTTTTTAAGTATTTTTGTATGCTTTGGTTTCTAACGGATCTAGAGATATATTTTTCACTCCATACATTCCTTAAAATACAGATGGAAGGGGAGTAAGAATTTACAAGATGTAACGTTGTTATACAACGTACTATACAAAAACCTGTCATTTAAGTTGCAAGAAACCTAGTCATCAATAAGTGAAAAAACATCCCGCTCAAAAATCAATTATGTTGAGTCTTTTGTATAGAGAAGTAGTACACCTTTCAGGCAACTGGTATTAATGAGCAGACATGGCTATAGAATCTCCATCTGTTTTTCTGACAAAGCTGTGACTACTCCAGTCTCTCATTGAAATTCCATTAATCTGGTGCACCAAGGACCAATGCGAAAATCAAAACTCCATCTAACCCTTTATCAGCTCACAATAACCTACAAGTGAACTCTGCCTGTTAGCATACAGCAAGTTATGATTTTGCTATCAATCAGACTGTTAGCCAATAAAAAAAAATCAAGTTAAGCACAGAGTGCCTGGCAGTGCTGTTTTGTTTTGTCTGTCTTGGTTTTGGGTTTGTTATTTTATTTGGGGGTTTTGTTGTGTTTTATCCCTCTTCCAATTTCTGTAGGGTGTCTGGACATGTAAGCCTATGCATCATTCTCCTTCGTCGTGATTTAATTGCTGCCAGCAATCAAGTCAAAGCATCACTGAAGTGTGCTTGAATTTCATTAGAAGATATAACTTATGCTACTTTCCTACAGTACCTAATAAACCATAAAGAAACCAAAACACATATGGCTTGAGGGAATAACTGGAAAATTAGGTGGCCATTTGGGAACTGAGTGAACTTTTGAACCAGAGGAACAGAGAAAAAGAAATATTAAAAGGAAAGACAGACTTAGAATGCACACAGAGACGTGGGGGTTTGACCTTTTCAGTACCTAGAAAATTACATTAGCATTATGAAAAATACATATCATGTTTAGAGTTTATAATCCATCAAAGTTTAGATACTTTGTTAGTGCCTACCATAAGGTAAAAGTCAAAAGGACAACATAACAATCAGATTTGACAAAAGGCCTTTAGGTGACCTGTGCTAATTTAGTTATCCCATACTTATTGTTAAATGGATTATCTCTCTTGTAATTAATACACCATTAGACAAAGGTCACACAAAAACTCCAGGATTTTACAATGACTGTAATGCACACGTAATACACTAATTCTTTATCTGTTATCAAGCGGGTGCCTTCACAAATTATGTTTTGACAGTAACATGGCAAAGCCCAATAGTGATACTTTCAGAAGTCATACAAATCTTGCAGTCTGTAACTCAAGCATATAAAGGTAAAAAAAAAATCCATTTTATTTTAAAAAAGAAAGCAAATATAAAAGGTTTTGTATAAAAAAACATAAATGGACTCATAAATAAATAACACTTCTCCATTTGGTTACTACATTTAGGCCCCTCTATTAATGCCGACAGCCTTGATCCTACACAAATTAGGTTTTACACCTGCGCACAGCTCTGCTGAACTAAACTGGTAACTGCATAAGACCAAACGCCTGCCTTATGGATCCAGCTACTCGACTAGGTTTTAAATATGGAGCATTAACAGACTGTTGAAAAATAAAAATATAGTATTAAGCTTCAACAAACCAAATCATGCCTATGAAAACAAAAACAAATTGCACCTCCGAGATCAATCCCACTCTTACAAGATTCCCCCAACACAGACTTTCATACATAGCCTACATGGCTACACTTGAATGATGAACTACGTATGTTAAAATCAAAATGCTTTTGAATGGCCAGTATGTCATTCTAAGGCGGAAAACAGCAACATTCCTATAATAAACATTAAGTATTTACAGATCAAGATGTGCCATCTTTTCTTAACTTTTCCTCATCCTGAGCTTCCACTAGATAACTAAAGAGAATTTATCCAAAAATTTAGAAAGAACAATGAGATAACATCTTAAACGTAAGAAAATCACACCTACCATATTTCCACCCAAACCGTAATGAATTAGCCGAGATATTGCTGGGTAGGTACTACACCTAATCTCATAATTGGAGCTTCCAAAATGGGTTAAAACATAATTAATCATCTGCACAAAATCATATGGTATTTCATATACTCTTGTATCAGCATTCTTCAACCATTCGTTATTGGGTTTTATGAATGTTACTACTTTTTTCTTGATTAACTGTTTTGAAACAACTACATAATCATATCTCCTATTAAACAGTCATACGATGTTGTCACATACCCTTTATGCAATCAGTACCATGTTATTAAGTTACAATTAGAAATAATGTTGAGATTATGTTTGTAAGCAAAAATAAATAAATGGAAAGTTGCATTCATCTGTAGTTTGGAAAATTAGCTTCAGTTTTCTAAAAGCCATATTCAATTTGACTGATAATTACATTTCAACAAGAAAACAAAAAGGCTTGTTTCTATTTTTTTAATAGAAGGTCACATTGCTAAAATGCAACAAGCTCAATATAAAAAAGTGTGATTATTATTGCTACACATTTTACAGAGCCCTGGATATAAAAAAAATTGTGTTATTCTGAATCAGTGGTTAGAAGGTTTATCACTTATGCATGTACTTGACTTATCCCTGTTCTGCAATAGACATAATTTTATACCTCATAAAAGCAATTTATGTTTCCAAAGGGAATAATCTGGATAACATAAAATGTGGAGTGCTATGTTGCGGGAAGCATATTTTCATTCAGCAATTGTATTTCGAGAAGGAACTGCACAGTTTGATCATCATATCATGTCAGAAAACATCACTCACTAGTAAGTCTATCTAACTTCCACTGCCACAAATTAATATACGTTGTTAATTTATTTGTACATATACTTAATTCATTGCTATGTATTATCCGTAGAAGGTTTTTAATATTATGTATACAATAAATGAACACCAAAAATATGGACACTATGCTAAAGCAAGCTTGTTAACTATTGAAATATTCAATTGTTCATGTCTTCAAAACAGTCACATTTAGCATTAACTGTAATGAATACAAAACAAAACAGCATGGAAAACAGCTACGGAGCCCAGATTATTTTTTTTAATGCAAACTCAAATTTAAAATGTATATAACGAAAACATTCTACAAAAGACTATCTTAATGCAAGGAAACATAGGAATAATTAATTTAATATTTTATGAACCTATTCTGCATGGAGTTTGCAGAAAAATATCAATCACGTAAACTGTTTCATTATTTATAAGATAAATAATACAGTAAGCCATTAAGTAGCACAATAAAATTAAGCAAGAATCTGATAATGTTGAATTAACAAACAATTTGTTACTACAAATATTCACACTGTTTTAGCCACTGATCTATCTTTAAAAACATATACATCTACAGAAGATGTTTTGTTATGAAGAAACACGAGTTTAAAAAAAACAGGAAAATCTGTGACAGCTACCACTATGCTCTAGTACCACTAGAGAGAGCTCTTCAGTTCCTTTAAAGGTCCTTGTAAAGGTAAGAAAGCTATCCAGCTGTGATGCTTATCTGTTTATCACTAACATTCTCATCACAAGGCTCCGATTACGAGTTTGTAGCAAACTGGCACATCTAGTATATTTTAAGAGAAACAGTGTCACATACCATCAGAGTGTCCTTCATCGTCTTTATCGTATCGGTCAGATGCTATTGAGACACTATCAGGAGGTGAAGAAAAAGAGCCCTCAGACTCTTCCTCATCTTCCAATTCTGTTAAAGTAGAAAAAAAAAGACAAAAACATTACTCGCCAATACAGTCGGTCATACAAACACAGACTCCAAAGACAAGTATTTTCATTATTCAATTTATTTTATTCTTCGGAGGATATCAATTCCTATTTCAAACTCAGAAATACCCATTCCTCATGCACTCTCATAGCGTGCATCTTGTACTTCAAAGCAGAGCCACAAATGCCATGGCTCTGGAGCAACATGATAATTGGCCAAGTGCATTTTGTTTGAGTGGTTTTCTTAAAGGCTGTCATATAACAAACCTACTCCCAGTGCTGCGTGGCTGACAGCTTCTTCCACGGGGCGGGGGGGGGGGGGGGGGGGGGGGGAGGAACACGAAAGAGGTGGGCAAGAGAAAACATTGTCAGGAAGAGAAATAGGAAGTGTCAAGCCCAGAAGTTCTTCCTTTCTAAGTGCTGAGAGAATTTGCAGCAACTTCCTTCCAGTGAACTGCCAAACTACTTTTTGCAGCAGTTTGTTGCCCTCTGCCCACTTTTCTTTACCATAATTAGGGACTACTTTGCAATGTAGCGTATGGGGTACTGCTCCCACAAAGCTAAAAGCAGGATCGACTTCTGACAGCGCCCAGTCTGAATGTGTGCCTAAATGCAGCATTCTACTGATGCATTCCTTAAACAACCGAGCGCCCTACTACAGCGTATACAAAATCTACATTATTAGCTAACCTGTGCACTATGCTGATCCGAGTGTATTAAATGTGAGTGTTTGGGAAAGGCAAAGAGAAATCAACGTTAATCGAGGCTTTTGTTGAATTAAACAAAACTTAAATTCTCCTTAAGTTCTTCCCAAAGCTCAGTATAATTTTTGAGGTTTTATTTTTGTACATATATACATACTGTCTAGGCAAAGAAGATGTAGAAAAATAGGAAAAACAGAAAAAGAGTAAAAAATAAAAGAAAATACAACTTGAACCATGATGTCTTTTAAACAAACAAAGTCTTGGCAAACAAGAAAAATCCAATAATTAAAGCTGATGCTAACACCGAACCAAAATTATAATGCTGATGCTCCAATAGATCAAATGACCCTCAATTTTCTCAAAAAGCAAGAAAAAGAAAGATTGCTTAGTATATTCATATGCAAAACCTTTCCAGAGACCTCCAGACATGCTTCTCTTTTCATATATTCCTTTTTGGAGCTCTGTAACGTATCTAATTTCTCTAGATACGAAATAAACCCCTATGAACAATGAAAATATTCTTCTCCACACCCATATGAACCACATTCATCAGCTGGACTGTCTAGCCATGGCTTAATGTTTTACCTCTTTACCTATTTAATAACAAAATCATGGCAAATTCAGTCTGTGCCCAAAAAGCACCACAGGTCTTACCAAAGAGCAGCATGTTTTCTTTGCAGATAAGACAGTCTGATTTTTACTTCGTTGGATTTTTTTTTTATATAGCCCAAGCTGTTGAATACCAAATTGGATTTCCCTTTCATTAATTTAGTATGCTTTTCTTGGGAAAGCTTCTTTTTAAGCTCCAAGGCCATACAACAACTGCTTAGAATCTGAACCTGACTCCAATCTATTTTTGACACAGCCATCTTCCAGTAGCTCTCCAGCTACCGTGTTAATCTGATCAAAATATTTGCATTTCATCACACCTGTCAAACCAATCAAAAGTAAATTATCCCTCTCCAGGATTCACCTCTTCCTCCAAACAGAAAACCACAGAGCAGAGAGCCCACGAACATAAAAATATTATGCCATATTTACAGCCTGCATGATCATCTGTCACTCTTGCTTGCCAGAGACCAGTTGCCTCTCTATGCATATATATATATAGAACAGATATTACAAAATAGACTGTTAAAAAAAGAGCAGACATGATATTCACAACTTATATGTTGTCAAGAGTTGTTCCATTACTCCCCTATCCTAAATTTTTACTAGTTTAGAATGCACAGCATATAGGTGTACATAACTCCCCACCTCTGGTACCCTGGTTGTCAGCCAAAAATGCCCTTTTATCAGCTATGCACAAATGTGCTATCAGTTAACCTTCATGAAGATGCCAGCATAAATTTAAAATATTAGGCTGTACTTCTAGAGGAAAATATTTCCACAAACAGAACAGTCCAGCACTCAAAAGCCAGATGCTGAATAGTACGAGTAAACCTAAGTATATCTGAATGACTAATAGAGAAGTACACATATAGAAAGAACGTTTCCATAGAATTTTACCCCTCTCAGCAATGCATAATCTCTTTCAGAGGAGTTATAATATTTATGCCAGTTTATGTAGATACACTTTTAGCCTGTTCCTCCATTAAACTACACCATTAGCATTTTGTAATTATATTAAAGATTTTGAATTCAATAAACCTTTATGCTTTGCATTCATATAAATACCAAATGATCTAGAAAGGATCTTTTTAATATATACATACATATTCAGAGCATCCCATGTATATTCCCTAGGTATACACTGTATTTAAAACAACAAAAACCATAGACACATCAAGCGTAGATTTATAGTAAGACAAGCATCTGTCCTAAGTCCACAATATCCGAGGTCAAAATAATATTAAAACAAACCAAAAACAGAATAAAAAACACACTGATTTATCATAAAGAAGTTACACACACAATGCTTTCAGAGTTTATAGCCTTCAATGCATCCACGAGTTGTTAAATTCAATACAAGTTGTTAAAGACAATAAAGTCTTGGAGTCTTTGAAGACAATGAAAAAATACGAGAAAAATTAGAACAAATATACAGATCCCAAGTCATACAATAGAATACTTAGGCACCCCTGGTTCTGTGTGTGAAAAATGTGGAGAACAGGCCACAGACACTAAATAGAGATACAAATAATCTGCAGTTTTGCAGGACGAGATTAAATCAAAAACTTCCATTTTTTATTCTAGAATAAACAGAAGTATTTGTAAATTTACACTATACACTGAAATGTAATCCTTAACTCATCTAATTTGTATAGAAGAGCTGCAGTCATTTTGATAGAGAACTGACTTAACATGCTGTGGAGCTTTAACAGACAACATTTCACAATGTTTGTGTGTGCTCACATAAAAGAGTAACTACAGGCTTGGGTTGTTGCTTCCTAATTTTGGCAGGGTTAAAAGACATCTTAGGAGGGTATGCTATTAATATATAAGGATATTGCTCCTGACAGTTTACAGAGAGGCTTCCTACTGATTCTGTGGGGTCTCCTGCATTCCCACTCAGAGTAATCTCTTCCTTTTCTCCACTTCACATTCTCCTCCATCGAGGTGCTGCACTGCAGTTTATACTCCACCTCCTACGGAAGACTAGATAGAATTGCATTTGAAACTATCAGTGTTACTCCTTAAACAGTCAGAGGAGTCAGTGTTGAGCAGCACAAGCCATGACTCCTCTCTTCAGGTGCCAAGGACCTAAAAATACACCCAAAAACCATCAATAAATTAAAGAAAAGCATTCAACTTGCATTTATGTAATAGAAAACCGAGCTACAAAGCAACAATGGGCATCAGGTAAATGTATCCAATGCAATTTGCAGGCATAATTGAAAGCATTACTGCCTAATCAGACATCTAAAAGCAAAGCATGCTCAAACGAAATGTCTATAGACTCATTAGTTGGCAGTCATTCCATTACAATCACACATAATGTCAGTAGTGCCTTGAACCTGTGCCAATGACAACAGCATAAATTTTGCATCTCATTTCTGTGGTCATAAAATTAATGATCAGTTTAAAAATACTTCTTTGCAAAAGTTATTGCACAAAGAAATGACATGAATGTGTCCCTGTTATGTAGTCACAAGGATAATTAAGGAGCTGATGCTCATTAATACAGTTTCTTGTTTCCCCAAAATAACGTATGATTTATCTGGAACTTGGAAAAAAAGTTTAATTAACAGTAGATACTTAAGAGTTACAACAATAATAAAAATACATATATGAACTGATCCTATTCTCTAGATTCTGCAATTTAAACTAACCTCTTACAGGTTTGGTAGCAGAATCAATATTTTAAGCTACCTGTAAGGAAAAACACACAATGTCTTTCCTTATTAAATGCTACCTTTTCAATTACAGCTTATTTATTGATTTAGGAAATAATGCACACCAAAGGCTTAGTATACCACATTAAAACTGGAGCATAAAACACAAATTCTCCTCATTGTAACAAGGGCTGCAGTTTTGTCCCTGTTCCCTATTCTGAAGACTTCCAATAGGTTTATTTGGTATAAACTGAATATAATAGGCAGGACTATGTTACTTTAAAGGGATTCAGTTTACTGCGGAAGACAATGAGTTTCCAAGGTGGGAAAAAGTATGTTGCCTTTTTTTTTTTTTTTTTTAAATACTCTGATTACAGTAATGAACCCCTAAACCTTAAAGATAGCACTTCAGCCTCTAAATCTAATAAAAAGAGCAAGCAAGATGTTTCAGCCAATGCCTTTGAAAGAGCCTCCTGCTTGTTAGAGGTCCTCAGATCACTGAACACTTGCTCAAGTGTAAGAGAAATAAAACAACTCACAAAAATAAAGAGACACACAAGTCAAAACGTCTTGCTTCCTGCCATTTCAAGAGGTCCCAAGTCACAGCAGGTTGAAGTAACTGCCTTCTGCCCAGTTGCTGCTATGGGAAGAGCCTGCTGAGCAAAGCACTCGCAGCAATGAAAACAAAAAAGCAATGAACCCACCACGCAAATAAACGCAAGGTTCTCACTACACAGGTTTTCACAGAAACAACTCAAGTTGCTTTCAGATTGTCACAGGTCTACTTTAGCCCCTTGATAACTGAAGCTGATTTGTTAAGCTGCTGCTGACCCAAGCCACGAGCATCCATCCTTGCAAGGTGACTGGTGACGGCCACTCTCTCAACATGTGCTTTGCCTCACAATCTGCTCTGACCACTCACTGCTGAAGAGTCTTCTGGATTCTGATGTTACCATCATAGTTTTTAATGGCTTGTTCTGTAAAGGTCAAGTAGGAATCCTTTAGCAGCTACTTGTTAAAACGATACTGGAACAGCATTAGGTTTATAAGCAAATATGCTTCAAGCAAAAAGAGCAATACAAACATGTTTTACTTGCTGAGTATATAGTTAAGCTGCCTCTCACACTGATGATTCACATCAGGGTACGACCGTTTTGTGGTGCACTGGTGGCTGTACCTTGTGCTGCCTGAAATTGCACTTGGCATGGACACTTCACAGATAACAGCTGTGCGTTGCATAAAAGGACAACGTGGCGACCTGCCTACAATGAAACGCTCCAGACTTCCAGGATGAAGCCGTATTTGGCACATTTCAAATGCATCTGATGGTTTCTCCAGAAATACGTCATGATGGTCCTCGAAGGACTGCGTAACAACCAAGCCGTATCCTTCCCATTTATGGCTAACTACTAATGATGTATTTATGCTCCCGACTGAAAACTCCAGTGTGTTAAAATACAGAACTCCTATCTGCCGCTGCTCTGATCACCACAAGCTACTACCTCCCTTTCTCAAATCTAAAATGACTCTAGATCCCTGCTGCCATTTTCAAAAAAAAAAAAAAAAAAAAAAAAAAAAAAAAAAAGTGTACAGCAGCAAAAAAGGAAATATCACCTCCACACAAAACAGGGGAAAAAAAAAAAAAACACAGAAAACACAAAGCCTTTGTATACAGTGCTACTCTATCAGCTTGCCCGTTTGCAGGAAGCAGGTGTCTCACACCCCAGACATCCACTGCTCTGCCAGGAGCCACACAGGCATCTGAATCATCTCAAGGTTTCCTACAGGTGCTCCCATAACCACACAGAGAACACCACTGATGCTCTAGAGCCATAGGTTTATCTTCTATTAAGCTCAAGTGAAATGAAAATGAAAGTGGACTTTTTTTTTTTTAAACCACGCTCAAAAGTGATAATTCAGCAAAAGTCAAATCATACTTTTCTGCATAAATACTGCCACCGTCATGTGTCGCAGATCAGACATGAGCTGCACTGCACTGAGAGCTTTATGGAGAACTTGTTCTGCAAATTCCCATATTATGGCTGAATTTATCTAGTACTTTTGGTGTCTCACTTTAAACACCGAGCCATTTTTTTGCGAAGTGATTAAAAATATATATTTTAGTAAAATAAATGTAAAGTACAGATGGCAAGTGAACTTCACACACAAATATAGTTTCTAGGGCTTACAGTGCTTCTGCCAACTTTAGCACTATTTTTAGCATAATTGAAAACAAGGTTCTTTTAACTAAACATTTTGGCAGCCATAGTATTGATTCAATTAATCTCAAAACAGAGAAATGCCAAAAACTGTATTAACTCAGAATCTTTGACAAAGTCCAGACTTCTGTGAAAATTATCTTAGGTTTCAAGTTCCTTCCCAATTCTATGATCTAGAACAGGTCATCTTGAGTGTGACCATAGCTTTTGTTTTTGCTTTAACTGCTTAGATGAGGAGTCAAATATTACAAATTTTTTTAAAAATTGTGAGAAGCATCTAAGAGCAAAAGAAGTTTCAAGTGAGTTCCTTAATTTAAGAATAAAATAATTAACAATTTAATAAAATGTTTATGGAAATATCACTATTTTGGATAATAATTATACTTTTTTGGTCATGAGAACAAATCCGCTTTATAAATCAGAATCCTGCTTAACTGTAAAAGTCAATGTATCATTAGGTAACACAAGTCAAATATTTGCCTGTACTATGAATTTAATGTCTTAGATTTTCACACTTCCCATAAAAAGCTTCATTTTTCAGTACATAGGCACTGAAGATGCATTTGCCAGCATATTTCCTGACCTAACATGTCAGTAATAGTCTTTTATTTTTTTGACAAGGATGCAAGAAAGTGCTCTATTTCATCAGGTTGATTGCAAAGAAGTATGGAGGCGCTTTCTGAAAGTTAGATATGCATATAGATGACTTCAGTTTTAAGAAGCCTGACTATACTCATGCACAGGCTCTTCAATAAATTTTTATTACTTTATTTTAAACCTCTTTGCCTTATCTTTATAGAAGGCAAGATTCTGTATGCTATTGGCAAAAGCCCATACAACAAAAGCCCACATACAATACCTTATACAAACAGGCTAGTCGCTACACGCAAAAGCCAGTGGAACTTCAAGAACAAGCAGTGGTGAAACAAAGCGGAGTGACAAGCTGATGCCCACGAAGCATGCTTGTGGAACAACTTACAAGCTGCTATTTGAGAGACCAGAGTCAAGTTGCTTTACGTTATTTAGGAAATAAGAATTTTGAAAACGTAGTCCACTTCTTTCAGCCTTCAAAACATTCTTCTAGATGCCTCTGGAACGACGACAGGTCACACCCCACAGAATTCTTGACAAGAGCCAAGATAACGTGGCAATTAATACAGCATGATGATACTGCACATAGTATGAATCATTCTGCACCGTTCCTTTCAGCTACAAAAAAGACTACTATTTGCATTAAAAAAATTAAGTAATTGCTAATACAAAACAAAGAACGGCAAATGAGTTAAACGTGCACAGTAGTTTTTTTCATTCCTAGATCCTTTCAGTACGGTCTCCACATCTCTGCTTCTACCACCCCTCCTTTTTTCCTAAGGGATATTCTCCTTTATCACCTCATACTTTGGGAGTATTTCTTCTTTCTCTGGAGAGGGTAGGAGGAATGGGGAAGACATCTGACCATCGATACCATCACAGCTTTTAATATTAATTTCTCCATTTTTCAAACATCTAGGTGTGCATGTAGGTAGGAACGTGCACAAAAGTTGACCTCATTCAGCAGCTGCCTCTGCTTTGTTACACCAGTAGCTGGCAAAGAATTTGACTGCTCACCTCCATGTGAGTCCTTTGTTCTACACCTACACAAGTCACGCCTAATTTGTACAGGCCTAAAGTAAGAATGACACTACCCAAATAAAGTTTAGCATACATTTCTTGATCTCTGGAGATTACACTGACAACTTCATACCACTGAACCACATTCCCACAAATATTTTGCAAATAAGTGCAGGCTCATATTTCTTACAAATTTTTCATACTCATGGATGTAAATGTACATGGATTTGGAGAAACTTACCATTATTTGCAGAAGACAGTGGTATAACTTTAAAGCCCTCTCATTTTATTGACAAATACTGAAAGAAAACTAAGATGTCAGCATTTGCAAGCTTCACCATCTGTACATAGTTTCAGAGAGATGAAACTAAGAGATGATCATGAGAATTAAATAAAAGACACAATATATCCTCCTTAAGAAGCAAATATACTCTAATAAAAAGAATAAGATCGAATATAATTTTCACAGAAATAAGAGCAAGTTTTATAGCTACAATTATAGACTATATCAATTAAATCACATTTTACTGGAGATAATGAAACCTTATTTTTATTAATAAATTGTGAATTGCAAAAGAAATGCTGAATCAAATTGCCAATGAAGAAAGCAAATAGGTTAGAACTTCCTTGAACTTTAAAAAAAAGCCGTAATCAAAAACTGTTCTCTGCAGACAATTCTCAAATTTACTAGAGAGTTGCAGACCAAGACATATTAACTTTTCAAAAGCATGCTTTCCAGGAGTTTTGTATTTGTAACAAAATAAGCATCTCTCCTATTTTCACATTAGTCATTTTCTTAATAAAATAACATTTAACTTTTCCATCCTTAATTCAGTCTGGACAGTGACGGAAGGAGGGAAACTACGTTTTTTCAGTAAGAGTGCTAAGATACAACATTAAAAAACAGCAACAATTTCAATATAATTTTTAAAAGAATCACATAGGTTTAATTTACAAAATCTTGGCAATCTTTGGGAAGTTGTATTTTTTCATGCAGTTGAACTGTTATACTTCTATGACTTGACTTAAGCAGTGATAAGAAATGTACGAACTTGTTGTGCCTTGTTGTAACGTTACTTGCCTGAATATGACTTACATATTTTCACTTTATCAGGAGGCACAACATAGCCTACAAATCTGAACCTCCAGGTACAGAAACGGACAGTTTCTCAACCACTGCAAGACGTGGAGTTTTGCATAGGCTTTTTTTGACCTCACACTGTGACCCTCATACCAGCATCCACAGGCTATAGGTCACGACCTCAAGAATTAGCATCATGGAAATAAGAGCCCTCCCAGGTTTAGTTACAGAACAGAACACTGTAGCAACAAACTCCTTAGTCTTTTCTAAACTGAACTCTGCTGCTTTGTTTTAACTCCACTAGAAGATAATAGATAACCCACACTTCAGTTTTCATTACTAACACGCTAAATTGCCTCCTCTCCAACTGAAGGTCTGAGATCCTGCTGCATTATGAAAACATTCATTCACTGTGAATCAAAAGCCAATATCATATTGCCACTAGATGAGCCTATTAAAAAGTTGAAGAAATATCACTATGGAATTGAAGACTTTTGTGATCGCTGTTGAGAAAAGAGGCTGAAATAAGTTATTCTGTTACCATTTTAACTCCTAAGCAGACTACTTTGCGTAACACTTCTGGAAAAAAAAAAAATGCATGACATGGTCTTACGCAATGCTAAGCTATTACTAATTAAGTCAAACATAAGCTCCATTTATATTAATTTCCGAACTATTTTTCTAATCTTTTCATCGATAAGCATTCTCAGATGAGTTAAATGAAGGGAACGGGACCTAGCTCTGAGTGACGGCTCAGCACAGGCTGAAACTCGGAAGCTCTTTTCTATTTCCCTCAGCAGGTGGAGCTAGCAGCCTCAGCCTGGAGAGTCAAGCAACGCATGCTTAAGCATTTGAAAAAAGAGTGTGTTCTGATTGTTCAACTGAGTGTCAGTGGGCAAAAATATGCTACAGGGGAAAAAAATGCATGACATTTACCTTTATCCTGGAATTCTTGAGGGTAACTGCAGAAAGAAGAAAAAGAAAAACATAATGCAACACACGCAAAAAAAGAAAAACATAATGCAACACACGCAAAACCGTAGCAATAGAACAGAGCATAAAACAATTCCTAGCTTTCAACTACTTCTGTGATTGAAACATAGTGCTGCTAGTTTTCCTTAATTTTTATTTTTGGCTAAAATATTTAACTAGATTTCATTTTGCCTTTGCAGCTGAAAGAATCCCCAGTCCTTTTACAGAAGACTCGAACAAAAAATGAACACAGATAGGGCAGTCTGTTCGAGGTATACACGTCTAACTCAGATATCTTAACATACAAAAGCATCTTTATACTAACATTTAAAAGGTTTACTAAAATTATTTCAAAAATTGTTGCAAGTAAAAGCCATTAAACATACCCAATAACACAGTAGGTCAGCAGGAAAAAAATCCACAAGTTGTAGTTTTAGTTGCACTATATTATCAAATCCAAAGAAAAGTGTTAATAATTAACTATATATTTAAAAGTTGATGCATGCTTGAATATAAAAGCATTTTCAAATACAAAGATGTCTATGTAATGCCTAAAAAAATATCTATCAGCCCACAGGGAAAAAATACTGTTTCTTCAGAAAAAAAAAAATCTTTGGATACACTTTGATGTATGAAGATAAATAATCATGGCAGAATTATGTAAAATGGCTACTCAAGAAGCATGTACTGACTAGAGATTGTGTGAAAAGAAGATTTCACCAGAAATGACTGGCAAACAAAATGCAGCTGCCAAAATCATCTTTATGGACAATAACCAGTAGTGCACGTAACAGGCTAGTCAGTAAGGAGATGCCTACAAGTAATGAGAAGGAGAGAAAGGAAAGGTCTGGGGACAAGAGATTGAGAAATGCAGACGGTTAAGCATTTACAGCCTGAATGAAATGCACAAAAGTTTTCAATTACAAGATTTTTGGACACATCTCAAGTCTTCCCCCAGTTTATGACACTAAGAATGATGCCCTTGCCAGATGATCGTGCTGTCTTTGAAACTGTAAACAAGTTGCCACAGATGCAAGAGCACACCATCAAAGCAAAGCTTAGGAGGTATCCAACAGGAGCAATCAGTAGAAGGACACTTAAGAAATGACAATGGGAAAGGAATAGCAAGTACTAGATTATGTTTTAGTTGTCTAGAGTTATAAGAAAATAATTTTTGCAAAGAATATTTTGTAGCACATATAAAACTATAGCCAAATATCTTTAAACAAATAGTTTTTACTAACAGTAAATCACAATAGAACTGAGTCTCAAATCACAGCTGATTTGTTGTTGTTTGTTCAGTTGATTTTTAAATAACTACACACATCTGCTTGGCCTGCCCCAGCATTTCACTGTTGTAACATTGCTGAAACTAACTACAGCTTCCAGTTATGTTTCAATTTTCTACTACAAAGAACTAAAGGGCAGACTATACAGTAAAGCAAACTCAGCATTGAATTACTGTTTTACACCAGCTGAGGATGGCAATAAGAAGCTTATTCATATTTTTAATGCATTTTCTTTCTTGTACTTTAATGAGTCTTACCAAAGCAGAGGTGAAAGTAAGCTCTATGCAACAAGTTTTATCGTCAGGATTCAGAATATTACAGCAATTCAAATGGGACAAATCTTTACACTCCCTTTTCTTACTGAATCCTAGCAGCTTCATGAAAGATACAAAGGTAAACCCATACAGATTACCTGATGAAATCAAGATCTAAACAGATTATTAATGTTGCTAATGCTTATTAAAAGACTGTTAAAAAAAAAACACAACTAAATTATCAGTAAGTTACATTACAATATATTAACATACTTAAGCCATAAAGCTCACTTACCTTGCCTTAACCTCTTTTATCTTCTTAAGAAGAACATCCTTTTTTTCTTTTGCTTTCTTGGACAGATTTTCTCCTTTTAGGGTTTGAGAAATAAACGTGTCGACATCTAAATAAGAAAACAAAGAAAAAAATGTACACCTCAAATAAGACATACTCTGCTATAATGAGTTTGTCCAGATACTACTATGAAGAAACTAAGAAAATTATTTTCAGGCCTACACACAGCATAGCTAGCAGACATTTCAGATTCAAAATGGGATACATTTGTGCTCTGATCTACTTATGCTTAGCACAGCAAATCCTATGGTGACATTTGATTCTTGCTCACCTAATTACGCCAAGTATGTCCTAATAAATTGCAGTACTGTAACAATTATTTTCCATCATCTAAAGTAAGGGATAAAGCTAAAACATGGAAATAGCCTTTATGCAGGTATTACTGCCATGTTATTTCAGAAGATCAAAGTACAAAAGCGGTTGAGTAATTCACTATTTCAGCAGTAATGCCTACCTGGCTGCAAATATAGGTCACTTACTGGTTCCAGTATTTTCAAACGTTCTCACTTTGCCTCTGAACTCCCTATGCGACTAAAAGTTCATACCCAAAGCCTTAATCCTGCAAACAATTAAGTAGCCATGAAGATAACCACATTGAATTAGTCAAGACCAAACATGTACTTGAAGTTAAGCATATATGCACTTGTAAAATCACAAACTAAAATTCTAACCTGCATTATATTTTTTTATTCTTATACAGAAGATATATTTATACAGTCATATAGAATCAAAGCATTCCATAAAAGTTATTGTGGTTCTTTGTAATATAGTACATATCCATTGCACAGTACAAAAACAGTGCATTGACTTAATAATTTTGGTGAGAGCAAGTCCTCCAGTAGTATATTTTCTTGGTTAACAAAAATAATTGCCTAAATTCACTATAAAAACTTCTTGTGATTACCAATCAACTATCCTAAGAATTGAAAACCAGAACTACAGAAAAAAAAATCTTGCTTGTTAACTTAATATTCTCAGCTGTATGGGATAACACCCGTTCATTCAAGAAGGGAAAGTGTACCTGAGTCACGACCATCCCCAGCAGGTGTCCCCCACCCACACTTTGGCACAACCTGTGTACGTACATGTAGATATCAATAGTACTGATTTATTCTGTGTCTTTTCAAATCAGATGAAAAGATACTTTCATCTTTTTTGAAATGATGAAAAGATACTTTCATCATTTTCATATCCTATTTTCATCCCATCAATGGAATGAAATTTCACTTTCATAATGAAAATACAAAACCAGCCAATTAAGTACTCAAATATTCACATGCAAAAATTACCCTTTAAAACA
Source organism: Cygnus atratus (assembly GCF_013377495.2). NCBI lineage: Eukaryota > Metazoa > Chordata > Aves > Anseriformes > Anatidae > Cygnus > Cygnus atratus. The sequence goes on from NC_066363.1 coordinate 35,658,105, forward strand.
ATGTTAAGTGAATATTTACTTCAGGTTCCCTAGCTGAAAGCTTTAATTGCCTGCTTTTTTCTCTACAAACCAGAAATTCCACAGAAACGTGTCACTCTTCATCTTGTCAGTTGCAAGAAAGCAAGTCAAAAGTTACTCTTTGAGAACGCTAGCATACCATTACAAAGATGTAATTCTTTCATGTAATTCAAATAATTTACCAGATTATTTACACGGGCTTGCCATCTTCACAAAATATGGTAAAATCTGCATTTTTAAAGCATTTTTAGAGTTCTGAATAATGATATTATTCCCCCTTCCCATAAGAGGGAAGGAGGACCTTCTCCATCACATTTCTCAGAGCAGTCCCCAAGGCACGGGAAAAAAAAAAAATCAGTTCTATATGATTCCTTCTGTAAAAGGACAGAAGGAAAGGCACTTAACGTGTCTATTAATGAATCCTCCAGACTCACACGCCAACGGCCTCGATGCTGTAAGCCAAGCATACATGGAAACATCTTGTCCTAACACACAGAAAGCCTATACATCTTCATAAATCCCAACTATTGTAATTTCCGATCAAGGGAGCAAGGAAAGGCCCACACAGTCCCAAAACAATGACTGTCCACAAAGCCTCCCTTGGGTCAAAAGACCTGCTACTTTCTGAGGGCAAAAACCAGAACTGCCAACAGTTTTTCCTCAATGATACCAAACAGGATTTTCCAGTAAAGACCAACCTTGCAGTCTCGAAGGGACATGCTGATTAAATATTGGTTTCTTCACACTTTTACATATTTATTTCACGAAGTGGATAGCCACTTCTACGTTCTACTACAGCAACAATGTGAAAGTTTTGAGTAATCAGGTAGGTTTATAAATAAAGAGCAATGATTACACGATAATCTTCAAACATTAAGTCACCAAACTTTGCATCAGAAGTTTTCATGTAAACTCAGTGGGCTTCATTACTTCTTGGAAGAGCTCAAAACCCAGCTGAGAATTATGTCATCTCAGGTTTTGACTGACTGTCAAAGCTTCCTTTAATCACTGATGTTGAGGTAACACAATTAAGAGTAGGGTGGGGAAGAGAAACCAAGTTTATTATCATTTCTGGCTTAGAATGCACTGTAGATATGAAAAATCTGACTAACTACATTACTGACAGAACCTGTTCTTTTCTTGAAAAGCTTGGACTTCAAAAGCAGAAATAATTCAGCATTTTTAACCATGGAGGTACAGGGCAGAAGTAGATGCTCCATCTATTCTCAGTAAAAGTAGACAATGAGGTGGAGGAGAGGGAGATGAAAAGCGAGGTGGGGGAGAGACAGAAAGACAGTAAGCACACACAAGCTCCTGACAAGTTTGTTGTTTCTACAAGAAGCACTTACCAAGAAGACATCCCTGGGATGTCTTCCCTCTCCTGTGAGACTAAAACAAGTTCTATGAGCTCAGGTAGCCACAAACAGAATACTCTATATTCATCATGGAATACTGCCTCTTACATGTATTCAGAGAAAGAGTATGGCTTGCTTCATCACAGTCCCAAAATATGAACACAGACCTGATGTATGCATGATCTTTAACAGGATGCCAAAGAAGTAATATACTTGCAAATACCACATTACTATATCATACATTTTCTTAACTACTGACAATTACACAGATGATATGTGTCTTCCTCAAACCATCTTCTGATCTAGCGCTGTAAATCCATTCATGATGTGCCAGATACACATGAAATGAGTCACTTATCCTAAGTTCCTCTGGACAAGAAGCAAGAAAATCTAAGTTATGATCATTACTTCACTACCTGTACTTCTACACCATGGAAGAGTATGAAAGGAACAACTAGCAAAAGCTTCATCGCTGGCTTAACATAAGGGAACGACGACTCAATTCCTACGACATTCCTCAAACTTACCTTAGAATGAGACTCGGGCCTTTGGTACGAGAGATGCAAGTCTCACACAGTCAATTTCAGGCAGAACTTCATACAGAAGATACAAAATTTACCTATTTCTCACCACTATTCTAGTCACTAATTTGCTCTTCCTTCTCCAGGATGATCCAATACTTGATCTCTTCTCTGACAGTTTAATGCCGAGATGCATTAGTAGGGTCAGGTACCAGTCACAAGCATCTGAGTGTAAATCCTTTATGCTTCAGTAGCATTTGGCCCATCCATGAATTTAAAAAAATGAAAAGATAAACAGCAAGAAGAAAACCTCTTCGAACCAGTTCCTGATTTAAACGAACTTTTACTCACCAGTTTCCAAAAACACATGAAACAAATGATGCATTTCCATATTTCCATCCCTTGTTTCTAACAAAGTGAGCAGCTATTTAGAATCACACGCTGCAGACAGAGGTCTACCACCACAGAGACTCAGCTACTCAGTTGACTACTTCCACTGAAAATACCAGAATTTCAAAGAGAAATAAACCTTAAAAACTTACTCAACCTTTCTTAAGCTTGCATGCTAAACTGCCTGATTGCTTGACTGCAGTACTTATTCTCTGTTTCTTAAATCTCATGAATTCACCTTCGTCTGAACCATACCCCCGAGAAATTATTTGCCTACAGAAACGAACAACAGACACGGGGCTGAAAGATCCAGTTGATAAGATCCCCTCACAAATTGCTCTGTCAATACAGGTTGCAAGCTGATAGAGCTGAGAAGTCACACTACAGTAGAGCTTTGTCCGATTCGGCCGCCTCGTGTAGCTCAAGGCCTAATTGCCATTTCAGACAACTGGGAAAAGCTGAACGGCCAGTTTAATTTTGTTTCCATCTGCATTCCTTTCAGGAGGAAAAAAGTTAAAATTGTTTTTGATTTTCATTGTTGAAACATTTTGTGCTTCTCCTTTCTTCAATAATTATAAGCAGACACCACTACAAGTTTTCCACCTTTTCAAGTCTTAGGGGCTATTTTCTTTAATAGAGACGGAAACTACACACACGGATGCTTTCAAGAATATTGTAGGTTTTTAGCCCAAAGCAAGTGCTGCATTTAAGAGTATTAATCATAACTCACAGTACTTTGCTGTTGACAGCGCTTAATCCAATGATTACCAGTTGCACTTAATAGACAAGCATACACAGGACAGAACGACCTAGTCTGTGTGTTGAGCTGGACCCAACAGGCTCTCACAGAGGCAAACACCATGGCCTGGGCCTTCCTTTCTCCCCTCCTTCTGCAGATAACCAAAACGTTAGTCACCTCTTCGCCACCTGATGAGCTCATGCCATTCAAATGACAGAATGATGAGATAGGTGCGTTTCCACTTATGGGGCAGGGAAGGCAGCCAGCTCCCTTTACGCGACCTAATAAGAATGCCGACTGACTCCCGTTTCAGGCCTGGACACACCGCCATCATATGACAAGGGACACTTGCACCATGTCACCTGGTGGATGTGCTGCCAGTCACACCAGGAGGCAACGGCAGGTCAGCCCACCAATCCACCACCAGCCCTTTCCCATCTCTCTCCTCCACGCTACGGATTGCGAGAGCCAGGAGCTGGCTGCAAGCCAGGGAATTTTGGAAGGCCAGCCAGCACATTTCTGAAGGTAGCTGCAAGCTAGGCACATTTGTGCACAGACACTTTTCAAAGGTGACCAACATCAAACAGACTGCCACTTCTCTTTCAGCTTTACGTAGGCTAGCATTAGAAAGCAATTAATTCATTGGGTTTCAAACTTTTTGTACAACTCGTCAATACAGAACAGGCCCAAAGACAAATTATCATGCAATACCTGTGACTGCCTGTCCCTCTGCACATAAATCTGGCACCTTTTAAATCAAGAAATATTTGAGGATTTTGCTTCTGCTCCCTCCCCCCTTCTTCCCCAACTATATTCAAAAGTCTCTCTCCAGAGTTTCCTAAACTATCTTTAAACATATATACACACAAATACGTACCTATACCTACATAAACACCTACACAGAAACAGATATAAAATAAAAGTGGCTGACACTAAGATATTTAAAAATAATCACATTGATCCAGTCTAACAAGTAGGTGAACACTCCTTTAGCACAAAGTTCTGGAAAGGACTGCCTTTACAAACCGTTGCACCTTAGATCTCCAAAAGCAAGGGTATCTTGCCTTGTTGCCACATACAAAGCGAAAATACTGAAAAACATTAATGCTCAAAAATTTCTGTTAATGATTTAGAAAGCAGAAGTACCCGAAAACCACTGAGACTCCTCTGAAGAAGTAAACAGATAAGGCATCTCTTTTAAGAAGTGAAAGAAAAACGAAATCACGATCAAGGACTATATTCTAATTCCATTGACTGGGTAGCTGAGCATCCTCTCTTTACATTAAAGAGGTGAGAAAAGATCAAGCTGTAACACATTAAGCTTATCATGAAAAAGCCATACTAGTACAAATCATGATCAAGTTACAAAGTGATTCCAAATGAACTATAATAAAAAATGTTAAGGATTAACCTAAAGATTTACACTGTATGCTACATTATGCTGCATCTATTGTGGTTTGTTGACATATGATTATGAAAGAAATGTAAACCCAGTCAGATGGGGAAGATAGACTCCACATTAATTGAAAAAGACAAACTAAGTGAATAATGAGTATATAAAAAATAGCCTATGCCATTTTTATCACCCATATATGACACTTATTCTCAAATTTATGGCAGAGACAATTGAACTATGTTTCAAATCACTGGAGGTTATTTCTTACCAGGAATGCCTCCATGCATTTTTTCACCTCACTGTTTCTATTCTTATTCCATTACTATTGAAATACATATATATTACCAAAGCTGTAAATACTTATCTACTTCGAAAACGTCTATAATCGCCCTGGTTTATCGTCTAAAGATGGATTCTGCAGCAAGAACCAGCACTCATTAAAGCCATGGAAATGGGAAAATGATACTTTAAAACATAGAACAGTAAAGTTTTAAATGAGAGCATCATTTTAAAATCAAGCCAGCCAGTGAAGAAGAGCTATGCTGTACCTAGGTGGTATTTCCTATGATAGGAACATAAGGAGCAAGCCCAGCAACAGCTGACAAGGAGATCAATAAGGACAGCTAGTTTTCTGGGCATCAGGGGTAAATATAACTACTGTAGCGCTCAGAAATAAGAGGTAAGCATAAGTAAACTTTCTTGACTCATGCACTGGATCTACCATCTCATGGTTTTCTCACCTTGCACCCTTCTGCATGCTGTTTTCAGGGTGCAATGAAACAAGTGGGCAAAACAAATATTAATTTGGAGAAAAGTTTAGAATCACAGAATCATGAAATAAGGCAATTTGGATACTACAACCAAGCATTTAAACAAACTGAATAACGTTTCAGTGGAGACAGTCTCGAAGGCAAGAACAGAATTTTTCTTTTTTTTTTTTTGTAGAACAAGGAAAATGGATATAGAACTTTCCCATCTCTATACGAACTAGAAAAAGGGTTTTATTCCATTTTCCTGATGAAAAAAAAATATAACTTTTAATATATGAAAACAGAAATTCAAACTAGAAACGCTGAAAAGTGCAAAAGGAGAACTGAAAAAAAATCAGAAAGACCCTTACTATAATCATGGATGTCATGAAGATAAGTGGAAAAGATAAAAATGCTACATATATCTGAAGATCACAACGCCACCAAAAACTTACAAAATAAAGCATTCTCAACTCCTCCAACTAAATCTCCACAAATGGAAAAATTAATTTTTTTCTTCCATCTAGATGACTGAAGCAACCAGTCTGATTTATGTTACAGAAGAAATAATACGCCTCTGGGGAAAAAGCAGCCTCTGAAGTCCTTCTCAGCTGTGGACAGGCCAAAGCTTAGAATGTGCATCAAGAAGTAAGGAGAAAAAAAAAAAAAAAGAGCAGGGGCCTCCAACATAACCAATCATAATTTGACAGCAAGAAAAAAAATATAACAAGTAACATCCCACTCTGCCAAGCATCCACAAAGAAATCCTGAACACACACACAGAGGATACCTTCTCAAAAGAAGAAAAAACACAGTGGAACTGGGCTTCCTTCACTAAATCCCAAAACCTCAAGCATCATCTGGAAGGTGCAGAGACGCAGGTGGGGAATGAAGAAGTTTGATACACTACCGCACACCTCCCAGGTGTAAAGAGATACGAGAGCAACAAGATGACTTTCTCCCCTCACCAGAAGTTCAACTCGCGACCAGAGGACCCTGTTTCTGCTTCCAGTGTTTCCCTCCCACCACTGAAGCAAGCCAGAGAAGAGAAGACGGGATTGTGAAATCCCAACAATCCTCTGCAATAAGCCCATTGCCTCACTGACCTTTCCCCTTAAGCTTTACAGAAACAGCTTCCTCCTGCTTCCAACTAATGTGGTTAGCCCTGAGCTCAAGCTGTGCTTCTGCCTGGAACATTTCAGCGCCACTGACACGCAGCTACAGTGACCCTGCCAGCATGTGTCACAGAATTTCTTTTTGCGTTGAAGATACAATATTGTTTGGGTTCAAAGTAAAGCACTCACGAGTCAGAAAGCTTCCTGTGCAACTTTAATTCATCCCCTGGCGTGTTTATTCCCCTTATCACCATGTTTAACTACAGGAGCACTTAGCATGTTTTCCAGTAGGACCCCCACTTGTTCAGCATAGGGGGCGGACAGTTCTCCAACAATCAATCAAGGCCAAGCAGGGATAAGGAAATCCATATGATCGCTACTCCATTTGTTGCTGAAGTTGGGAAAAGCAGGCAAAAAGCCCTAAGACGGGGAAAAAGCACAGTATTTATGAGATTTTCTATCTGTCACTGCCTCTCTGCTCTATGAACATTGGGCTAAAAAAAAGGTGCTTGACACTAGACATCAACTGCATGTTCTCGACAGAACTTGATATGAAAAAGTGCCAGGCACTCATAATGGCCGCTGAATAGAGACATCCAACTGACATTATTTTCTGGAGAAACCAGCACAGCACGGAGGCAGATGAATCTGAATTCTACTTCTGTTCCACCATTGATTATTTTTGTGACCCCAGATCACATCTTGTTTATTACACTAATTTTACCGACGGGAAAACAATATTCTCTCATCTCAAAGAGGTGTTGAATCAATACCTGTGAGCCATTAAAATAATACATTAAGAAGCACCCTTGAAGAAGAGCATGCAGAAATGAGTAACTATCTATTCACTGCAGTCTTTGTATTGTATAAGGGATGCTTAATGAATAGCAAAGATATGACAGAACTCCCTTCCTTCCTCCACTACCATACATCTTCAGTACGTGAATAGTTCAGGCAAAAAGCAGCAGGGCACTACATAAATAAAGACTACCAGAACCTAAATGTGGCCACAAATGAACTGCTCATACCATTTGAACTACTCTAATTTCATGAAACTTTACTTGTAACAATTAATGGGGGGTGTTAACACACTAACTGTCAAAAGTCAGTCTTTGTTTTTGAAAAACAGAATCAGGTTATTGAATTTTTACATTGCATAACCATAATTATCCATACATTTGTTTCCGTTCTATAATTCTTAAAGTAGGGCTTAAAAGTTACAAACTATTATTTGTTCCTCACTTCCCCATCTCCACTCTGCTAGGTTTCTGTTTGCTCTATAATTTCACCGTCATAAAATTAACAAGTGTTAAGCTCATTCTGCATCAAGTCCCAAGCCAAAATTGCATGTGAATGTAAATTAAATCGAAAATAGTGTTATGCTTATAGAGACATATTGTGTAGCATTTATGCTACCATAATAATGACAAAAGATTTAAAGATCATTGGTAAATCATTCCATTCACAATTATGGATGGCATTAATGAACCCATCTCTTTTTTTTCCAGAAAAGCTAAAGCTGTACTTAGAGTACAAACACCAGATACCTAGGCATAACTTAGGCCGCTGATCACAGCAAGTGACTCTGACTGAACACACACACATCCCTCTTGGGAGAAAATAGGTGTTTTCACAGAATCGCAGAATTGAAGAGGTTGGAAGGGACCTCAAGAGATCATCGGGTCCAACCCCCCTGCCAAAGCAGGTTCCTTAGAGCAGGCTGCTTAGAGCAGTTTTCTCAGTTTCGCTTCAAAACCAAACTTTTGTAACACTTTTTCCATGGCGGACTGGAAAAAGACAAGGAGAAGGCCAAGTTGTATAGATGAGGCACCATGACAAAAAAGAAAAAGTTTGAAATTATCCTGTCTGCATCATATCAGCCTCCCCCAGAAGAGTTTCCCGGAGCGACTTCACCCAGCGAAAGTAGCTCTGAACCAGACAAAAACTTCATGTGAGCACAAGCTCCAGGACACTGCAACACCACGGAAACCACAGAGGGCTGGAAGAGCTCTCTAGGGCTTTTCTGTTATTATTATTAAGAATCTATCCCATGATGAGAAATCATCGAAAGCTTCGTTTTTCTGCTGGTGGCCTTCCCTACGGACGTTACTACAGGTGGCATGATCTCCAAGTAACGTGCTTGGGAACAACAGCTACCGAAACTCTTAGGGAGAGTTGGCAGAAGTGCTTTCAAGGTGGGATTAAGAGGTAAGAGCAAAGCATTTCAAGCACTAATTCTGCCCACCCAAGTGTTTAAAAATGACCGCTTTCCAAAGGCGAGGAGCCCCTGGACCCAGCAGGTGCTCAGCCTTATGAACAAGATTTTGAAGGCACGGTCAACATGCGCGGCTTAACCTCAACTGTGCAAGTTCCTGCGGCAGAAACAGAAGTTGTCACAAGGAAGGAGCCTCTCCCGCTCAAACCGGAACCGTTTCGGGGCAGTTTCAAGACTTTTAGGGATATTTTTTTTTCCCCAAAAAAAATTAAAAAACGGAGCTGGAAGTGAGCGGGGGGCTCCGCAGCACAGCAGGGCAGGGAGCTCCGTGCCTCCCCTTCCCCTTCCCGGTACCGCCCAGCGCCGTCGGGGCCGATCCCCGGTGCGAAGAGGGTGCAGCAGCACCCCCCGGGGGCCGCCCCGCTCCCGGTGCCGGTGCCGCTCCCGGTGCCGGTGCCGCTCCCGGCACAGCCCGCCGGCCCGCCCCCCGGGAAGCCAGCCCTCCTCCCTCCTCCCTCCCTCCTTCCGTCCGTCGGTCCGTCCGTACCTGCCAGGAGGCCGCGGACGTCCCCGGGGATGGCGGCGGCGCCCTGCATGCTGCGGGAGGGGCGCGGACACCCCGCGGGCGGGGCGGAGCCGCTGGCCTGGGGCGCGGGCACCCGCCCGGCCCCGATGGGCAGGAAGCGGAGGCCCCGCCCACACCTGCCCCGAGGGGCGGGGCCTCGCTGCGTGGCCACGCCCCCTCTTCGTTTCGCCCCGCCCTCCGAGGCCGTGGACCCGCTGCCGGGTGTTCCCCGTAGCAACGCCCCCGCCTGTGCTGGCGGACATGTTGCGTAAGGGCGCCGTGCGGGCACGTCGCTCCTTGCCAGAAACAAGCATGGCGCCCGGCGTTAGCCCTCTGCCCGCCTCCGCCCTGAAGCCCGCAGGAGGTTGATGATTGGACGAGATGCCCGGAAGTCGCCCTCTGATTGGCCCGTTGGTTGCCCCCTGCTTCCCAAGCTGAGGGCAGGAGGTTCCGTGCCCTCACCCCGTCGGGCCTGGGCCCGGCGGGTGTGAAGAGGGATAAAGATTTGTCCTATTTCTCCCAAACGGCCTTTCAGCCCTCACTCGGGGCACGGTGCGGGCCTCAGGCCGCCTGTGGGAACGCTCAGCGCTGCTGAGGGAATGAGGGAGATGATCCCGTCCCCGGTGTCCGGCAGGGCCCCGCGGGCTGCCCTGCTCCCCTTACGGCCTGCCGCCATTTTGAGCCTCGGGGCCTGGGGACAGCAATGGGGACAACAGCAGCAGCTGGGGTAATAAAGACAGCGGTTGGGAGGAGGGAATCACACGCACAGGTGGGGCAGGCAATGAAATGAGCGATGGCGAGTGGCTGGGGTCGGCCTCTTGGTATCCACCAGCTCAGGTGTGTAGGGAGAGCTGTTGTCACAGAGCACCGCAGCTGGGCTGATTTGGGATTATTTTCCTCACGGGGCCAGTTTTGGTGTGTTTGCCAGCAAATGGCTACTCATCTGTATTTGGAACATGCAAGTGATGTAATATGTTTAGTGTAGAAATAGTCAAACTAGTAGCATGTTCTTCTGTGACCTCGGTGGTTTTGGCTATATCTCTGTTGTTACTAAAGGAACTGTTTGTGTTAGAGCTGCAGTTATGTTAGCACATCTGTGTATCATACCGGGGTAGAAAAAACAGCACGGTAAAGTACTATTTATGAAATTTCACCTTTGCACCAGTATAACTGCATTAACAGTTGTGGCACAGCTGGCAGTACAGCTGTATCCGTCAGGTATTAAACAGTTTCATACTTTGGCTGATGTAGCTATGCCAGCAGAAGTCTGCAGTGTAGATATGGTGTTAGATTGTATTGTTCTCCTGACCTCTCATCTCTCTTAATTCCGTAGAGCAACTCGTTTCAAATACATCTGGATTTTCAAAGCATTGCAGCTTTATTACCTGATTTTATGGCCATCTTGACTGAAACTCAAGCAGTTAACTAACTGACCTGTATAATGTTGCACAATCATTTTTATGTTAGTTCTCTTAATTTCAAAATAAACATGAAGGTGTATATGTAGATCTTGCCTTTTTGTATTTGTATAAATACCAACTACTTAGGCATTCCAAGAATATGGTTGATTAATTTTCTGTAGTTGGCAGTGAGGGCTCTTAGGGCTTATGTTAAATTACACATTTCAGATGTGCAGTCTTGGGAAGCTGCCATAAGGAACGGGAAAATGGCTTCCAGTCTAATTTACTTGCCCTTTTTCGGGTTAACCTTAATCCTGCTTTCTTATGTTGACTTTATGGCTCCATCCATTTCTGTTCCAGAAATGAGTCAAGGGTGTCACTTGAACTCTGTTGTAGTCTTGTTTTGAAATCACTTTTCCTGATAATTTATTCCATATGTTTACCATTCATATGAGCTTTTCCTGGGTTTCAGAACATAAAATGAGAAGAAATAACTTACCTTTATTATTTCCCACATCCCACGCTAGTCATCCTGGTTTTTTCTACTTGTTTCCTTAAAGACCTCCTTGTTGCACTGAAGACCAGCCCATCACACAGCTAGCAAGATTTGTGACCCAGGCCTATTTTAAGCCTCGTCGAGTTCCAGATTTACTCCTAGTTCCCTAATTTTTAAATCTACCGCTAATAGGAAGCATAATTCAAAACAGACTCCTTCATTGAAGCATGTCTGGCTTCAGAGCCATTTCAGCCTGTTTTCTGAGGATTCCACAGCTTGTGCCTCATCAAAACCAGACATACTACATCGCCTGATCAGGCGCATAGATCAGGGATTCTTGATGTGTGGGTAGCGGCACCACAGGGAATGCACACAAGTTTATTGTCCTTCCGTGTGGGGAGAGCTATGAAAACGGAGTTCATGAGGAGCAGCCTCCATCTCATCTGCAGGGAGCCCGTAGTAACACAGCTGCAGAAAGAAGAAAGTTTCTCATTCAGGAGCAACATCACCACCACCCTGCCCCGCTGAAGACATCTGACATCTCCAGTGTACTGGGAAATGGGGCATTTTTCCATGAAATGTTCCACTTCTCTGCAGCCATGCTTTTAAAACTTAAATTCTAGGTTAAAAAGCAGACGGGACCCGTGTACAGCTGCTGCTTGTTCTCTGCATGTCCTTTAATAGAAAATTAATCAGATTACAGTGAATGCACCCTGGACTGTTTCACACAGGCAGGCAGTAGGCTTGTTGAGGCTACTCAGTATTCTCATCTGTTCATCCCCTGTTGGCTGTCTGTCTTCTTTTGGCAGATTTGAAACAATATAGCTAGTCAATAATCAGAATATTTATATTTTTTAATTATTTAATTACATTAAACAGTGGCTGGCAACGATTTCTGGCATGCATATATAGTTGTTAAACGGAAGGAGCAGAGACTTTCTTTACAGAAGCACTTTCTTTACAAAGAAACTCAGAAAGTTCTGGGTTTAAAAAAAAAATCAGAAAATTGTGTCATTGAAGGACAGTGCTCTAAACATAGCAACTCTTTATGCATTTTAGCCATGGTCACTGCACTGAAGAAAAGCTCTGGTGTCTCTAACAGTAGAAAAACATATTTTGTACTCTTTGCCCTCTGGCAAAAGATAATTAATGTTTTGTTAGGATTTGCTACTGCTGCTCAAGTTAAAATGATTTCCTCACAGTCAGAGATACATCCAGGACATCACAGCACTTGTTTTGAGAATAAGTTTCTAAATTAACTTTGAAGCATAAAGAAAAGCTAACATTTGGTGTAACAACTGGATAAAATTCCATGTATCCTCTTTGACTCAGCACCCATCTCCATGAAAGCTTCCTATTTTGCTGTCTTCTTAAAGGCATCTTACACAGAAAAAAACGTCTTTTAAGCTTTCAAGTGTTGTGTGCACAGTTGGCTTGCATTGGCTGTACTTTGTTAAGATGTGGAAAAATGGTCTTGCACTTAGAATCCAGCCCATTGAATTCAGTCCATTGAGCAAGAGCTGAACACACTCTTCAGTTTATGGGTTGCAGTGATGATCACAAATAGAACTGAAAATGTACTCAGTGAGAATGTAGAAGTTTTGAACACCAAGTGCTTGGTTTTTTTATTTAGTTTCATGATGAAAAGTTGCTACAGCAACCTTTTTTTCTACATCATTTGAAGACTTTGGTGTCACCGTTGTATATGTTCAGTGTTACAAAACCAATAAACTTCTCCTGGTGAAGGTGATTTGCCGTTTATGAAGTAGTGTCTGTCCCTAAATGTTGCTTTCTGTAAACCTAACATGTTTTGAGACGTCAGCCTGAGGACAGCAGTTTCCAACAGGCTTAGAAACACGTCAAGAAACACAAGTCATTCCTTTCTCTTTCCATGTTCTTCCAGCTAGAACATCACAGAGAGGTACTGACACGGAAAAGACTGAGAATGATTCCCCTACACAATTTAATTGTTTGTAGTCTAATATATTCCACCGGTGTCTAACTTTGCCTAGCAATTATCTCTGCAAAGAAAGGTTGGTGTTTATAGAATCAAAACTATAGGATAATAAATATAACTTTAAATAATGTTTTCTAAACACTACCTGTTGTAGGGAACATTTTTGTGTAAACATTTCTTTTTACCTGAGTATCCATTAGTTTGGGTAGTATTACACACTATCCAATATTTTATTACATAAAAAAAAAAAAGTTCTGTAGTCTGTCAAGGACAAGTTCAATCTCTTTTTAAAAGAAAGTTTTATTAAGAAAGCTCTCGTCAGATATAAGCTTCAGAGTTTCACTAAGATCCTGTTTTGAGGTGATTTTCCAGCTGGGTAGATTCAAATGGAACATCCTGAAAGTTAGTTTTGGCACAGGTATAAGATTTCAGTGGACATTTTGTCTTGCTAAAGCCTATGGAAGCAAGCCAAAGATAACTCCCGAAGTACCACAAAAAAAAAGTCCTCCACTGTTCATCATTCAGAATGAATGAAGTTATGGAGACAACCAGCTGACAAAGAGTTGTAAGATTTCAGATCATACTAAATCCATTTGTTCCTTTTTGTGTCTAGCCCTTTGTTCTCAGACATCTTAAAAAGAAATATCAGAGGAAAGAAGAATCTTCCTCTGCCCATGTCTCCTCTTCAGGATGTATAGAGATGAACTGATGGGTTGTCTGCGGCTGAGCATGGGTGTAGGAAGAAGGTAGAGAGAGAAGCCCTGTTTGACTTGAGTTAATGATATAGATCTTACATAAACTTTTATTTTCCCCCTTTTTAACCTGGATATCTAACGAATATTTTGGAGCAATGAAAGGTCTTAATAACTCAAAGATGACTAAACATGCCTAACCATCCTATTGCATTCTCCGAAAGTAAAAGCAAAATTTTTTCCTCGTTCTTCAAAAAGTAGATGAAAGAAAATCTAGGTAAACTTTAATGTAATTTTTTGTTTTCTTTCTAGTTATTTTAGCCTTTTATTATCTATGTTATAATGCATCCAGTCATGTTTTAAACAAATTATACCAAAGGTAATGAAATGAATGAAAAATACTTTTCCATTAATTTATATATTAATATCCTTTATTACTTTCCTGTTGCAATAACATCACTTCAGTCCCCTGTGTCTTAAGTCACCAACCATCACGTGAGCCACTGCCACCTTTTTCTCCTTCCATGCCTCTTATTCCATCAGCAAGGAGGAGACAACGTTTTCTATCACCAATTTGGAGGAATTGCTGTGCTGTTTGGGCTGTCAGCACCCTTCTGCTGGTTGACCAGCCTGCAACCCAAACTGAATAGGTACCTGCTGAGCCTCTGTGGCATCATCATCTTAGCTCTCTGTCCTTCATCCAGCAGCTGCATTCCACCAGGTTTTTAAGAAGTTAATATCTGAAGGCTGTATCTCTCTATCAGATTTGTTTGAAGCTAGCAGTTAGATTTTAGGGAGAAATCAATACCAGGACACTTTTCGTTGGGTAGCCAAGCAAAACTTGTTACTTTGGAGGTTCAGAGGTAAAGTGGACAAAAATTGGCAGAAGCCTGGAGGCACAGCCAGAATAAGTGTTCCTTCCTGCCAGTGTCACGTGTTTTGTGAACAGCAGGGCAATCCCCCTTTTAAAGTTCCTTCTGTAAATTGTACAAGTAGCAATAACAATATATTTACAGGAAAAAATGGGTTTCCAGAACTGCAAAACCTTCCTACGTAGTGTTGCATTTCCCTTCACAGGAGAAATAAAATAGTCACTTTGGTTTAAAACAGAACTGAATCAAAATCTGGGTAAAATCTAAATAAAATTCCTATGTTAAGCTACAGAATACTGGCTTGCAACCTCTGAATTGACAATTTTTAACTGAAATAAAGACAAAATTTCTTAAACAAGTGTGATTTCTCAAAGACGCATGCTATTAAAAACGACTCTGTGAGCCGAGTGCCTTCCACTAAATGTTAGTGAAGAAGTAAGCTGAGTTTAAAAAGTTAAAAGGTGCTGCTAGATTGTTTTTATTTTTTAAAAGTTAAGTGCACTTTCGAAGAGTGCTTCCATCAGCCTAAAAAAATGAATATCTGACAAATTGTAGTCTAGCCGACAAGAGCTGTCTTATCATATGCATAGGCATTAGCTCTCCATCTTTCTTTTTTAAATAGCATAAATGAACTTTTATCTCAGTGTGCTTAACTCAGCATTTTTTCTTGCTGCATTCCTAGCTTTTTATTTTTATTTGCTACTCTTACGTGATTGCCACAAGCAGCAACAAATCAGGAAAATATCATAAAATTTCAAACAAAATCACTATTCTTGCAGTCTGAATTCAGCGCTGCTTCTGGGAAGCAGAGGTGAAAGTCTTCCTCAGACTTGTGTAAAAAGGACTGATCAAAGTGAGGCAGATATATAGGCTCATTTCTTGCCGTGTAAACTCCTTTTCTGTAAAAGTGGAGCATCATCAATTACCTTCTTTAAAGTGATACCTAGATATGCAAAATATCATGCCGAATAAGAAGCATTTGTTGTCTCCACTACAAATTGCATTTATTCCCGTTTTATTAAAGTGCTCAACTGATAAACTTCACGTTGATGGATTTAGTTAGAGCCATGAATTATTATTTTGTAAAATAGAGAACCTTGAAAAACTCCTGATGCAAATAGACTTTATTTATAAAGTGTCTTCTGGGATATCACATGGTTTACAGCGAGACTACTCAATTAATAAAATAGCTTTTCTCAGCAAGTATTTCTACAATAATGTCCATAAACTACAGCATGCCTGGCTGAAAGTATTCAAAGACAATCATAGCAATATGCTAACGGGGGCAAGCAGACCCCAAGCCAATATTGTCTCACATTTTTTTTTCTTCTTAATTTAATAAAAAGCTCCGAATACAGAGACTGATGTGTTTTCAAGCTCTGACTGACGGGTTTTCAATTGATCTGGGTACTTTATGGCTCCCGACACTTGGTAACTAAGCACCTTACAAAACCAACCAAAACAAAAACTGCACAAGGTAAGGAAGAGTTATTGCCCCCAGGCTGTAGAAGCAGCGCCCAGGAGGAGAAGTGATTTTGCCAAGATGACACAGGAATTATGTGGCAGAATGTGGAACCCAGCCAGCTCCCAGAAATCCCAAAGGCGTATCCACTGCTGGCTCATTCCACCCCTCCAGCAAGTGACACTGAAGTCCTCCAGCTGTCACTAGCTCACTGGAAGATCATTTGGTTCCTAACCTTTCTGTGCAAGGTGGTATGTTTGGATTCCTTGTAATTCTTCAGGCTCAGACTGTGCATTTTAGGACTAACCTACATCCCCACCAGTTGGCATAGATCGTTCCTGCTTGCTTGACTCCATCACCATTTTCGCAGCTTCTTGTTTTTTTCCCAGGCATGAGCCCAATGCTGTTATAGATAACAGATGCCATTAACAGCTAAAATAAATAAATAAATACATAAATAAAAAACTTAGGAGACTGATATGTTACTTTTAATTTAAGAAATCAAAGCACTCTATATGAGCCTACTTCTGCAGAGTTGTGTTTGCATTTAGAAACATCTATATGGCTCTTCTATATGGAAATGTAGCCCCTGGCTCCAACCACATGAAAGAACCACCTCAGCTTCATTACCCATCTCTCCTTGCCATTCCCAGTGAGACTGCAGACACAAAATCCAGCTGCCCATTCTATGGTTTCTGCTAAGCAAGTGTCTCCGTGATGTATAAAGCATATAAATTGATAAAGTATGAAACTATCGTCCTTCCATCTACACTACTAAGCATTGAAGATTTGATATCCCAGACTTGGTCAGCAAAGAATAAAAGCAAATGAGGCTAGGACACAGAAGGCAGTCTCAGGGCTTCCCAATCAACTGCTGGTAAGCTTGATTTTGCTTGATACACTGAGCCATCTTAACCATTTCTGCTTTAAAGTTTATCAATGCAATTATTCCTAATGAAAGTATTAAACACAGTGCCAAACTCATGAGCCAGAGGGCTGTTTTTTCAAAATTTTCATTACCTACTAAGTAAATTAATTAATGCAAATGAAACTCTCATGTCATAAAACCACATCCTGCTCTAATTGAAGACAATGGCAAAACTGTCATTGACCTCCATGGGAACAGGTTCAGGCCCATAACTTTCATATATTGTACATTAAGCGACATAATCAGAAATACTATCTTCTCCCATTAAAATGAAATATACATGTAGCATGACAAGTAGCAGCACAGGGACTCATCTGATGGCTGTAATTAGAGGTTTTTAATGACAGGTTAGGTATGTTTAATGTGCAATTCCACATTGATGTTACACCGTCAGATTCTATTCAGGATCTTTACACATAGCATAACTGAATTCAGAGGCAGATGAATGTTCCCAATATTTCAAATTCAGCAGTTTTGCTGATTTAGAACCTTCTGAAGCATGCACCATGTGGTGAACAAACACTACAAGCAAAGATGTTTTCCACTGAGATTCGTCGTGGATTTAAGACATTAACACTTTCCTGCTCTCCCTTCAGAGGGAAAAACTGTTGTTTTCTATTTCAATAAAAAGAGATGTACAATCATATTAATAGATATCATTTCATTATCTCCAAGGAATATAGGTGTGGAGCCAACTCCATGTATTAGTTAATAGCCAATCCATTACTTGATTAACTGACTTATATGAGGGCAGCTTATCATCCATAGATTTTTCTGCTTAGAATTAAGTCAAAACAAGATATTGAAAAGATATTTTCTTCAGGTTTCAATACAGAAAAATTATTATGCCAGATTACAGTGACATGTTTGGAAGAACAATATGTGCCTTAAAAATAGCAAATACTACAAATGCATAAAAACAGTACAAAAATAACTCAAGGCACCACTAATTAAGCATGAGTCAGTGCTTCCAGTAAATTCATGGCAACTGCTAGCAACAGGACAACAGAGTTCTCAGTCCCGAAGCATTGCCAACTTACTGTAGAGAATTGATCCAAAGGGTTTGAACATCTCATGTATATCAGGTTGCCAGCTCATATCCATATATACCATCACCTTCTCTTGGGATTTTTCTTTCTCCCCCATAGTTATCAGTAGTTTCTTCAGAAAGTTGCCACTGTCTGACATAGTGAGATTTAAGAATTATTCTATGAGCTGATATGTTTCTTTTCTTGACATAGTGTTAGGAGTGTATTTTGGCCAGGAAACCTAAAGCTAAATAGTCCAGCATTCATAAGGCATGCCAGGGATTCTTGGAAACACCTGCACGTTGCAGTTATCCAGCTGGCTTTGAGAGATGTCAAAACGCTGCTTATTTCCACCTTCCCAACAGCATGGCATCTGAATTCATTTTCACATTCTTGTCCTGATGGGACATGGCTCTGAATATAAAAATTGACATATATGAGTGCTGTGTGGTTAAAAAGGTATTGATGCTTTCCCAAAATTACCCAGTAGATCTCTGCTGGCCAACAATAATATAATTAAACTAACCTACCTTTGTGAGTTACGTATTAATAATCCCAATTCACAGACATGCGTATTGTTTCACAGAGAAACCACAAGAGATACATCCAATAGCGGTGTGAATGGGCTGAGAGTAAAAGATATACCAGAACTAGAGTACTATCACTGTCTTAAATAAATGCAATACATTAATGCTTCTCAGCACTCAGCACCCGTGTAAGCAGGTCCTTCACTCTCACTTCTTCAGCAAAATAAGTTCAACTGGAGAGAGGAGAGACCACTTTCACGCATAGTCCTTTAAACCATCGCTAACTTTTTGTTTAAAAGGTTCAGTATCATAACAGTAATAGCTTGTGTTGGAATCAGCATCGGAGAAGATTCAGACTATATCATCTCAGGAAGGCTGTGGCTAGACTAGTTTATTTCGTATGTTGTGGCCTCATGACATGAAGATCTAAGGTTGTGTTAATCAGAATATTGTCCTTTTATTCTCACTCTGTGTCTTCTCCACATAGACTTTTATTCTGACTGTGTGACACTAGCAAAGTAAAAACTTCAGTAGATCACTTATCTGGAAGCAGGACTATAGGAGGAGAATCGGATCTGAACTTCTTTGTCATGGACAATTTTTGCTTGGTGTTTGTGCGAAAGTGGTGGGAATGTAGTGCTGGTAAGCATAGTGCTTTTATCACACTTGGGAACTGTCATCTTTCTAGAAAAGAGAATATATAATGGTATCAAGCTGGACATTTAGATCTAGTTTAGTTCTAAATCAAAGAGGAAAGTTAAGGAGTTAAGATGATGATTTGCTTTCGCTGCAGGCAATATCCCTGTTACTGGGTATTGCTTGCATATGGTACACCTCCTTTGAGGGAAATGGGAAGTCCTGCCAACCTAGTGACTTGTCTGGCCAAGCAAGGGACTCCACACCACATGGATATTGAGAGGGCATGGGAGGGCAGACAGCTACTTACACATGGTCTGTTCTACAGAATATATTACTATGCTTTCTAAACGAGTAACTTTATGAGCACTAGAACTACTGAAACCAAGAGGTTTTTGCCTTGTGGTTAACTATGAGCTCCAAGGAAATTTTTCTCCCAGGCTGGCAAATATGAAAGATCTTGCTGTCTCCAGTGTGGAGTCTCTTAGGCCATACAACTCTTGAATTCACTCTTCAGCCTGTTCTTCATCCAGAAGGTATGGGATCCCTTCCCCTAGTCATCTTCATATTTTCATGAGCCTTTAAGAATTTAAGTGTCCGTGAAACATCTGCTCAATGTAAGTAAGGTTGAAACCAAAAAGGTTCAAATAATAAATTGTTGGGCACATACACAGACAGATAAAAACAAGCACATAGCACCAAGAACACCGTATTCTCATGTGGCCCTGTTAAAATGACACAATTGCAAAAAGTAGTGGATAGTAGATGCCTGCAGGAATTGCTCTCCAATTTCATGTTTGAAGCTGAACATATTATCTTTAATTATAATAAAATTGCCACCTATTTTTGTCACAGCTTCTGCCTGACCAAGTTCTAATGTGCCCATGGCAAGGAAAATATTTTTTCCATTCCAATTGCCATAATGAGAAAATGTGTTGGCTTTAACACAGTATTTATCAGAAGATTATCCCATGAAATTGTCAGTTCATGGCATGATAATTAGATCTGTTACTTGAAAACCTGTCAAGTAAGAGCAAGCTTTCTTCAATAATCTTATTCCTTTTCACTTCGCAGGTGGGGCCTAATAAAGTGAACTACTGAAAAGTATTGAGGCAATAGCAAGCTTGGCATTTCGCTAAATGAAACGCAGACTGGATCCCAAAAAAAATTGCTTGGTGGTGTTTTCCACATATAAGCTCTCATTGTGAGTAGATCGTCTCCTTTACAAGCCAGCAGGCAGAAGACTACATCAAGCAATAAAGGACAGAGGAAAAGGACAGGGTAGCATAACTCGGACATGGTACAACCTTCCCTCTCCCTTTTGGTGCCTACAGTTATATCCCAGCCATAGCAATCCTTGGGCAGGGTTCTCGTCTCTGCCCAGGTACCGAGTGGGATGGCGGCTGCAATGTTGCAGAGATATGGCAAACAGAGGAGTGTGGAGCAGGAAAATGTATTCAAATGTGCTGAAGTGCTTTCATTTTAAACATATTAAAAAGAGAGAAGGAATTAATAAAGGTATGCATGATCCCTAAATATTAACATCAATCCCTAAATATTGGCTTTGGTTCAGTATATTTTGTTGCATGAAATATAGTCTGGCTTGACCTAACCTGGCCAGCTGACGATGTTCTTGCTGCAGCTTACAAGAGGAAAAAGCATTTTCATTTTAACTACCCTAAGCAGAAAGATGAACTCTAAGCAATACCAGGAAAAGTGTTATTCCACCTCCAGGAAGAGAAATAGGGAAGTAAAAGTTAACCATTAATTCTAAAATAAAGTACATTGAGCAGCTGTTTCATTGTTTCAGCTGTGGGCTGAAACACTGTGGACGGTGATGAGAGTTGAGACAGTTCACTTGAAATATGTACTGAAAATTATAAAATTCTCTCCAAGTATTAGTTTGCTTAATATACTGTCTAATGAATTATGTTCAGATTAAACATACTGAGGAAAGCCTTCTTGCAGAGGTTCAGACTTTAATAAATTTAACTAATTTATTCTCTTATTCTAATTAATAGGGCTAAGGAATAATGCTGGATTTTCTTTCCCACTGGCTTATCAAGAAGTTGTATGTACCTGTAATAATACAGTATGTATATAAATAGCTATACCTTAAATATCTGTGATCTTATCTGCAGCATTTATTCTATTGTGATGCTGGAGCCAGAAATATGCAAATAAAAAAAAAAAAACTAGGAACAAAAACATCTAGCAGCTATGCAAAATTATTGTTCTGAAAAGCCTCTCAGAGAGCTTCTGATCACATCACAAGATCTTAGTTGCTTTTTTTTTTTTTTAATTATTAAGTTTCTTCTGTCCCTCCAGCTAGCACTGACCACACATTTTCATAATGTGCTTGAAGCTCTATTTCTAAAATGCAATATATATCTTTATGTAGAAGTTTTATCTTTTGGCCCTATGATCTTTCCAAATAAAACAAATCCTGATGACTTTTTGCATTGCACAGATAAGTTTCTGATTTCAAGTACTCTAAATAATACCCTAGATGAGTAATGCAGCATTTTCATATTTGAGAAAGAACAGTGGTGTCAAACAGTAAAGTAGTGGTGAATCTGTGATCTCCTGGGCAAGGTCTCCCAGATCATTGAGTTCATGGCACAGGCTTTAAAAAGCTCAGATGTGGAAATATTCCATCAAAGTATATTTTTATTTTTGCTTAAAATCTGCTTCATTGTGCCTGTGAAATACAACAGTCAAATGTCATAGTAGTTTTAAAGAAACAGAACCACTTAGGGTCATTTTTCTCCTTCTTGATGAAGGGAAATCACAAACTATTATGTGTTAAAAGACAGTCTTTGTAGAATTTTAAGGGCAATAAATTTTCATCAGTGATAGATTAACAATTCTGTGTATACAAACTAGTCCTTTTTTCAAATGTGATTCATTGTTCACATGCAAATAACATGTCTGTGGTATTTTCCCCCAATTGCTGTGTGGCAGTGGGTTAGTAGAAAAAGAAACTGAAAGTACAACTTCAAAGTATTTTTAAGAGGTAGAATTTTAATTTTATGGTTACTCTTTCTTAAATTCACAAAGGCAAAAGTTTCTGCTTTCTTTATGTGTATCTGTACAATAAGCTCTGCATTGCTAAAAACCCTCCATGCCATATTACAGTTTATGTAGAGGTAGAACCCACGTTTCATAATTATCTGTTTTAAAATCTTGTCCAAATCTGCTTTTTATTCAGTGCAACTTATACTTCTACATATAAAATCATTATTTTGAAGCAAAATTTATGGGACTTTTCTCCATGGCAATCTTTCTTCAGTCATTTGATCTTCTTTAAAGGTATGCCTTTTTGGGTGACAGAGAACTGTCCATGACATATTAAATCTTGACTAACCAGATACAATTTTCTTCTTTGACAGTGACCAATATTTGTACTTGAGAGGAGGAAGAGAAACCTTGCAAATTCGTACAGTCAGCTAGCTGACCTTGTGCAATGGTCATCTGATGCAATGATGCATAGGATTTTAGTGATATATCTTATTGTAAATTAAGTAGCTTTGCTTATAATGCAATGACACATTTGGTAGGCTGACGCTATAATACATGAAGTATATTTTCCTTTTATTCACTATTCTGAAACACAAAAATATTAGAATTCTGGAGACTGGCAACGTGACCTGTAGTAGTCTAAATTCTGAGCAATTTCTATACCATTTTTTAAAAGATTTAGGCATTGATTCACTCCACATCTTAAGCTTAAATGATTGACACAGCTAAGGTCCACTTTATAAATAGACTTTGACAACTTTAGTGACATTGACTTATAACAAACTTAGGGTCTTAAGTGCCCAAAACGCATCTAAAAATAAGTTTCAAACCATGCAACACTGAAGACAGCAGTTGCCTGTTACTTTTAAAAATCCAGGTCCAAATTTGAATCAGTGCCTAAGTAAACATTCAGAACTTGGTTCCTAAACTAAACTATGGGAAATCTGCCCTGAAAAACATCAGGTTTTTTGCCTACTAATATGCCCAAAGGTGTGCCTGGAGTCATTAGGGAACAAAGACCTGTCTGAGAAACATTATGAAGATTAATAACTGTGCATACAAGATTGGAAAGGAGCAAGCGGAGGGCGTATTGCTTATTGCCTGTATCTATCTGGGACTGGGATGAAGAATAAATCAAATCCAGAAAGGTTTTCTAAGAGGTTTTAGAAAAAATAAAGAGGGGGAGGATGTACTTGGGGGTGGGGACAGGGTGAGGGTGAGGGAAGGGTGGCGTACAGCCACAAACAATCCTTCTTCTCCTGGAACATTTGGAAGAAGTAAGACATGCTCGGTAAGCCAGAGGATGATATTAGAGCACAGATACAGTATTTTCATGTTCATTTAAATAACACAGATGGGATTTTTGCACATATACTATGCACGGAGAGGTCCAAATTCTGAAAATTTAGGCATGAAAGGCAAGGTGCATCAAGAACATGTTACCTATTTTTTGACCATTCTGTTTGTTAACGCTTAGGGAATATTTGACATAACCATGTGTGAATGGAAGACCTGGTGGAAGGTTCACTGCCTCCTTACATCTTTATTTCATTGCATTTGTAAGATAATAGGCACTAAATATACTGGACAATCTTCTTAGACCTATAAGACAGACAGTTAAGCAGAGATACATGCAGTGCAAAGTGAAAAAGGGAAGTAGTTTGTGAACTCTTGCAGAGGAATGTTGAAATCCACATTTCCTCACATTGGGATACCTTCTCAGGTGGCTCATTTTTGCCTTGGAAGGTTAACCCCTGCAGGACATGCAGCAGAACTTTGGGAACAGAAAGAAAAAGACAGAGCGATGTATGAATATAATGTCAGGGTCATGGATTGCAGTTACTTGGCTTGAATTCTTTAAAATTGCTCAGGTAGGAGGTAACAAGATAAAGGGAAATTGATTCAATCCGCTTTAAAGCAGTTTTTCTAAGTTACTGTACAAACACCTGACTTATCCCTCTTATTCAGAACAACTGAAAGAAAAAGGGTCTGCACTTCATAGGGTCTTATTCTTCAGACCAAGTAATCTGTAGGAGCAGATCCGAACTGGTCTAGGCTGTAGTTGGCTGCAAACGATTGTGGTGTGTGCAAGCAAAAGAGAAAAAGAAGAATTTTGTAGTTTGTGGTTCATGTAGCTGAAAAAATGTAGTTTCACCTAACAAGCACCACCTTGCTACTTACTGCTGGATTAATCAGACTGTGGTGTATCCATTGGATTAGACTCTGGCAGAAAATAGTCAAGGAGCCAGCTGTTAGCTTTGTTGGCAGACTGCTTTATTGAAGCACTTGTTGTTGGAGATAAATTCACCTGGGCTTGTAGAGGGACATGCATGTAGTGCATACATGCTCTGTGCTCATTGGCTTTGCTTGAGGAGTATGTTAGAAATGGGAAGGTTTCATTTTCATCAAAAGCTCTATAGAGCTGCCATCAGCAAAGGCTGCAGGGAGGACAAACTTAAACCACATCCTCTGCCACTGGCTTAGTGCTCCCCTGACGTGACAGCAGGTGGGATGGGGCTGGTTTTGCAGCCAAGAGTGTAATTCATGTGAAAGATTAAGAAAAGTTCCTGTTGTTCTGACAACAGGATCAGGACAAATCAGATTTCACAACAGCTTAGAAACTTCCAGAAGAAATTCCTTTCTTACTTTTTATTGCTTTCCCCTTGACTTTTTCCTTATTTATGTCATTATAATGTCAGAGTCCAGAAGCTAGATGAAAAGATTCAATACAAAACACCTCTGCTCTATAAAGTGATTGTGGCATTTGCCCTCACCAAGTCCAGCACAGTTGGCTTTTTCTCTTTGCACATTTCCAGAGTCCATAGGTTTTTTCAGTTCTGGTCTGTCCTTTAACAATGTCACCTTCCTTTTAGGATACCATTTGTCATTCTCTCCCTGTTTTATCTAAATAAGTGGAAAGATCCACATCATTTGCTGAAACATATTTAAGTTCTCCAAATGACCACTAATTTTCACACTGACTTATGGGAGGCAGTCTTAATGGTGAACAGTGGTATTTGTGATCTTGATAACATTTCTGAATGTCAGCTGCAATCCTTTTGCTCATGATTGTCTCTGATTACAACATTTATTTTCATCTTTTTCATTTTAGAAACACCGCTGTGTTAACAATAAAACGTATTGAATGTAAAAAGCATACAACCCTTCCTGCAGCTCTCCTGAGATGATTCTGTGGTGTTCTTGGACATGAAAAAATTCTGCCCCATTCTTGGACAGCATGGAATATGTCATCAAGAGTATATTTGTGACATCTTTCAATGGAATTAGTAATTGATGACTTGTATTATACAAGAAGCACAGCTGCCATATAACACAGTCTTACAGTTAGAAAGCACTCTACAGGAGGAAAGCCTTCAAAATATAAACCTTTTACTTGTCATCATCTGCAGAAT
Organism: Cygnus atratus; assembly: GCF_013377495.2. Taxonomy (NCBI): domain Eukaryota; kingdom Metazoa; phylum Chordata; class Aves; order Anseriformes; family Anatidae; genus Cygnus; species Cygnus atratus. The sequence goes on from NC_066363.1 coordinate 35,683,600, forward strand.
ACTGGACATTCACAACACGCAAATGTCCAGGTTATAAACTTGCAGGCTGCATTAATATGGCAGTTAAATTTACTAGTCTGAAAGCTGCACTTGTAAAATATTTATGAACACGTAGTTGTCACTGCAAAAAAACTGCACTGTCAGCTCAACCTCTTTCCCTGATTGTTCCCTCTCCTTGTCTTCTCTCCCTGGATTGTATTCAATGAAATTCAAAGCATGAGCCTTCAAAAATACCCCAGTGAGAAACATTACACTGGAAAAGAAGAAAAGAAGAACAGCCTCCATTATATTTTGGTACAATCATTGCATTCACTGTTTCATCCGCTCAGAAAGGTTTCAATTTGGTATTCTTAAATGGGAGATTAAATTTGGGTTTAATGTCTATGTTTATTTCAAAATAAAAAAATGAACCGCAAAGAATGATTTGAAATTTTTCCACAAAATGTAAACTGTTTATTAAATCATCAAGTGCCCCGATTTTGCAAGTGCCCTGCATTTCTTCCTTTGCTGGGCTTTGTGGGGAAAGAGGGTTGAAAATGAGGCTAGAAGGATTAAAAATATTCTATGTGCTTTAAATACATATTGTGTCTGGAGTGCTGTGTCCATTTCTGGGCTCCCCTGTGCATGAGAGCTGTGGGCATACTGCTGTAAGTCCAGCAAAGAGCCATGAAAATGATTAAAGAGCTGGAGAATCTAACACACAAGGAGGGACTGAGAGCCAGAATTGTTCAGCTTGAAGAAGGCTCAGGATGGTCAAGCACTAGAACAAATTGCCCAGAGAGGCTGTGAAGTATCAATCTTTGGAAATAATCAGATTTCAATTGGGCAAAGTCTTGAGGAACATACTCCAGCTGACCCAGCTCTGAACAGGAAGATTGGATTAGGTGATCTCCAGACATCCCTTCCAACCTCAACCATTCTGTGATTCCCTGACCATGGTCCTTATGGACTGTGGGATCATACCCCAAAGTACTTATAGCATAAGTCAGAGTCTGTGCAGGTGTAAATTTGGCCAGGGAAACCTGAATGTCTTTAAAACTCTGGACCTGGAAAACCCTGCTCTAGGAGCATGCTTTGTTTTCTGCCCTTCTCCTGCTTCTAGTCCTGTAGACCCCTACAGCTCCATTTGGCTCATCTCCCTTGTCCAGCAGTATTGGGAGGGCTGCTGAGCCCCTTGTCCACACCACCTATCTGAAAGGGAGAGAGATGTCTGAGGACCTGCTCAAGTGGAGTCTCATTCACCATGGTTCTGGCTGTGAAGTGAGCATCGCCAAACACTGCAAGCCATCTGGCAGACTTCTGAAACAGTTAAACACTGGCTGAAGTGCAGATAAGGAGCTCTGGCACGGTACTCTCAGAGCGCTCTTAGCAATAGCTGATACAACACCGGCGCGAGCATGTGCTCTGGTGTTCAGCTCTCTGCTGTGCAGAGGCTGCCTATAATGAAATCCTTGTTATGTAATGCAGCTGATGGATAGGAGTTGATGTATCATCAACAACTGGCTTTTCCAGTGGTGAATATTACCAACATCTCTATTCATATTTAAGCATATGATATAGGCTTTCCCTCCACAGGAAAAAAAAAAAAGTGACTGCAGATGTGTGTGACACTTGAAAAATCAAAGGCTTTCAAAGTAATAAAAGTAATGCTCAGAAAATATTATGAACAGTAGCCCTACTACAGTATTTCTTTTAAAGAGACATCTGGGGTGAATTAGGGCGCTGCTCAGACTGTGGCACTGCTACAGATGTCAAGGTGTAAACGTGTTTTGCAGGGACTGTAGATATGTGATCATGTATAATGCTTTTATTAGGAGCTCAAGCACTATATTTCCAGTAATATGAAGAATGACAGGGAAGAAAAGAAATGCCTTCTGAGTTTAAATCACAACCACATCTAATGAACTCAGAGGTGTTTTCACTCTACGTTAGTATAACTTCTCGACTCCTGCAGCTTAAATGAACCTACCGATCATAACAGTAAATATGGGCTCAAAGAGTATCCCAAGAGGTGTCATTAGCCACATATTACATCCTTTTCTAATTTGTACACTTACCATGTTGCAGAATTCACAGGACTGATGAAACCTCCAGAATTTCATGTTTCCCTCAGCAGTCTACAATAACCCTTAGTCTGAATGACATGTATTATTTCCTTGTTGAACATGTGATGTAGAGGGTTTAGTAAAAGATTTATTGTAAGGAAAACTAGATGTTTTATTTCCCACCTAATTGAATACATTATTGCTCTGAGTTTAAAAATGTTGCAGTGATATATTACACCTCAACACAACTGTACACATGAATTCTGCAGCAAGAAAGCTTATTGGGCTACAAATCAGAATACAGTTGTTGATAGGAGAGCTATATACCTTAACTTACAATATGTTACAATAAAGTTTTACTGTATAAGTCATAGTGGGAAATAAAATAAAAATCTGATGAAATAGTTAAGCAAGACTTCTAGTTTTACTGACTAAATTAATGGCAACTGCCAGAACTAAAATCCTCTTTGTTGTATACTGGTGATAAAAGGGCCATAGTGAAAGCTCCCTTTCACCGTTACATGGAAAACAGAGATAAGGCTGCTAATCCCAGCGAGGATTAACTGCAGAAGAGAACAGCTTCCAAATTCACCTAGGAATGGAAAGTCTGCCTTAAGCCACATCCCTTGCTTGCCCAAGCATTTGGGCTCTGCACAGAGGTGTGGAGCAGCTGGGGGACACTGCTTGTCCTCAGCCTGTGCCCAGCAGGCAGAGCTGCTGCCCAAATCCTCTCCACCACTGCTACCTCAGCCCCTCCACATACTCCCGTGCGCCCATGGGTCCCTGCGACGGTGTTAAATGGCAGGGACCAAGGGCCTCTCTGCTCTGCCTCCAGCCCTTCGGCCTGCTTCCATTTGGCCTCATGCAGCTTTCTGCAGCTGGATACCTGCAAGCACTGGCACTGACATCCACCTGCAGGTAGTGGCACCATGTTTGTGACGAGTTCAGCCATAGAGGCACTGCACTGCTTTTTCCTGGGCTTTGTGGATGGGAAATGGGATCTCATGAATCTTAAGTGATGCCTACATCTCTGCCCAGCATGTTACTCTGGGTTGACTTTCACCTGAAACGTTACCTTTCACTTTTATCTTCTCTCTTCTCCCTTCTCTCGCTTTTTTTTTTTTCCAAGTAGATGTTTGCTAATTAACAAGCTATTAATGCTGCTGCAAAGTACCAGAAAGTCTCGAGCTGCGTGTTCTGAGGCAGAGAGAAGCAGGAGCTGACTCTGAACATCACAGCTTTCTGCATGTTCTTCGTTCTTGCTTTGCACCTAAGCTACCTGCTTAATCTCAATGTAAAGCAAAGAAAACACAGAGCTTAAAAAAAAAAAAAAAGTCCAGAGAATTGGTCCAGAATTCTGCAAAAGTCATAGGGCTGATACCTAATATGTTGGTGAATATAGAACTGTAACAAGTCTTAGGAATACTTAAGGTAAATGGATTACCCTGGGGAATTTATTATATATGTATAATAATTGAGTTGCAGTCCAGCCTGAGAACACTGAGCCTAACTTATGTTGTAATGAAATGCTTATTCCACATCATTAATGTCTGAGTTCAGTGGGGGTCATTAGATGAAAGTAACACAGAGATTTTCCAGATAGTAATATTTAAGCAGACATTTTAAAGAAGATGGACCACCCTGCTGGCTTTAAGAATGCTACCACTACCAGGACAAGTTCTCTTCTTTTACCAAAGCCTTAAGTCTACGGATTAAAACCCCACTAAAGTTCCAAAGGCCTACCTTGAGATGCCTGGGGAGCAAAGGGAACTATTCATCTCTCCATGCTCTTCGTCCACTGAGTCGTGCAAATGGCCCAACCGCTTAGCCTGTCACAAGGTGACAAGTTTGTCTTCCACTTCTCTTGTCAGTGTCACAAGATTACCATTAAAAATAAAGACCTCAGGTGCTCACTGCACAGTTTAAATACTCTTACACAGCAAAGCAGGAGCAAGACTGTTGTGAATTGCCCCAGCACTCCCATCCGACTGCCACTGTCCTGCTTTCCCTTCCTGTGCTCTCACTGCAGGCATTATATGACCCTGCCTTTACTTGGCCAGATCTGCAAACTGTTGGCTATCACTATTTCTTCTTTTGCTTAATTTTTGTTTTGTTTCATGTCCTCTTTCATTGGCTTTCTCCTTGGCCTGAGCAACATAAAGTTATTTACCCCCGTGCAAGGAGGGCAGCCTTTATGCTTTCCTCTCGATGCTCCAATTTTCTGAACAAAACTCCGTCTATTGTTTTCAACAATTGATCCATGGGCTAAAATGGGAAAACAGAATAATCCCTCATTTAAATGATCAATGAAAAGGAATGACTGGGAGAAAACGTTGATCACTGCTTCAGCCCTCATCATCCAAAGTGTTAGTGCAATTCAGAGATGGGAGGAGGGGAAGAGATTTACAACATGAGGGAAGGAGGTCTGTAAGGAATGGCTCCCATATGGAACTGGAATGCTTTGTACACCCAGGCTCGGCAATTAAATTTACAAGGTGTTGCTAAGTAGCAGCATCCCTGTAAACTCAGTAAACATTGGAGATGCTGTTACAAAACTAGGGACTTCTTTTATTGCTTCTCACATTTCAATGGGGGAAAAGTCATTAGCAGAAGGCTGTTCTTTGTACAGACTCCCCATTTGGGGAAGGGGGGGAGTATTCCGGTAAAGGGTCTGTGAGTGGGAGCAGCATGGCCCATCAGGTTTTGCAGCAGGGAGGACAAAAGATGGAACAAAACAAGTATTTGGATCTCAGTTAGAAACTATGTGTCTAAGATGTCTGAGCAGTGATTTACTTACACACACACACACATATATATATACATTTCCCCTTGGAATAAAAACTGCCTTTTAAATTCTTCTCAGTCAAGTTTCACTGACAAACTTGCTTGACGGGCATCAGGGACCTGAAGCAAGCTTCAAGGCAAAAAGTAGCCATCACTCATGCTTCATTGGATTTCTATGACAGAATGATCAAATTCTGTAGAACCTGGCATAAGCACATCATTATCAAACCCTGCTTTAGCATTTCTTAACTGATCACGGAGGCTAAGGTCCTTGGTGACTCCTGTTTTCTGGCACTGTTTGTAGTTATTTGACCTTTTCTCAGTGGATAATCCACACAAAAAGCCCTAATTACTTCCCCAGCTTTGAGCGGTCCAGCACTGTGAATAATCAATGACACTGATTTAGGTATTGCACAATCAGATGCTTATGGTGTTTAAAGAACATTTTTCCATTGACCTGCCACAGCCGCAGGACAATACCGAGCACTGAAGTTGCTGTTGTAATCACAAGCTGACCAAGTGACCTTGGGGGTCTGAAGTTGATTACTAGGGCCTTGATTTGAACTGATACAACATATTTTTAATGGTTTCTTTATTTTTATTTTCTTAAAGCATCACTTAGGATGCACCTAGCAAGATGCTGGGGGTACTGACAGAGTATCTGAGCAAGATTTGTCTACAAACACAGCTGAGTATTTTTTTCTTTCTTAATATCACCTTAATCTTTATTTTGGCTGTTAGAAAGCACTTTGCTGGAGGGTATTTTCTTCCAAATTGAATTTAGATTTATCTTTAAGAAATGACACAGTTGAGCACTTGAATGTCTACTTCCTTCAAAAGTATTCAAGGATGAAACCAGAAAAGGAGTAAAGGAAAATAGAAACTGCCTAGATATTGCTATAGATTGAAATATTCGTGAGAGGAATAGGGTGAGGGTTCATAGAAATTGAACGGTACCTCATTTGCTGTGTTCTTCTCCCCATTCACATAACATGAAAATGCAGTACATCACCCCAGATTATTAAGTTTAAGTTTACCACCCTTTCCATTATTTCAGCTTTAAAACTGAAAAAAACTGTCCCTAGAAGAGGAAGCAGTCCCTTTTTTTCCCCCTAGTTTTGTTTAGAATAAAATCTTTGCAGATTTTTATTTTATTTTATCTTATTTTATTTAATTTTTTTGGAAAGAGACAATTCTCAAGCAAAGTTTATGACAGAGTACCTAATCATTTGTAGATGACTCTAAATTACATAAGCCTTCCAACAACAAGATAGGAAAATAAACAGTTTTGGTGGAGATAGGCACAAAAAGTGGGGGAAAAAATGAATCCTCTTTCCATCAGAAATTTCAACTAGTCAAGAAAAATTTGCTCTCAGTTGGGTTTTATTGAAACAAAATGTATTCCTCCCATTGAAAGGAATTTGTTTCAGCAAAAGATGTAGAGGCTTACTTAATGGAGAATTTTGCAATTATCATCACGTTTCATTAGAGAAAGCCAAAGCAAACCGAAAAAAGCGGGAGCAGAACATCTGCGGAGACACAGCTTGCACAAGGCCTATGGGTAGCTCCATTGAGGAGGAATCCTCCTCCTTATCCAGGAGGAAGCCTTTACTCCCTGCCTGGGGAACTGCTCCCCAATGGCAGCTGCTGAAACAGAGACAACAGGAAGAAACAATTTTATTGTGGAGTTTCTTGGACATCCAAACTCCCTGCCAGGCCACAATGGGGAGATAAGCAGAAGCATGTAATAGAAGATGGGATAAAGTTAAAGGATAAAACAAGAGCCTGCACTTGTCTCTTTCCGAGGAAACTTGTCCTCTTACCAGCTTCCACTCCTTTGATGATGTTTGCACACTTTTGTCCTCCCTCAAGTAAAATTTATTCTTAAAACACCTACTCATGTTTGCCTCCATCCTGATGAAAACTAGGCAAGGGCGTCTGGGGATCTTCCCACTTGGTTATGGAAGAGGAACTGTAGGACGGGCTCTCAGCTTGGTCTGAGAGCTTTGTCCTCACTCAGCAGCAGAACAGGGGAAAAATGCTTGCAACAGAAGAGGAAAAACATAACACTGAAGTTTAGAATGGCTTGTGAAGTAAAAATACGCATTGCAGTAAGCTAGTAAAGAGGGTGAAGCAGAGCTGTTGGGTAGCCATCCTCTCCTACTACATTCACATCCTCCCAGGGCATATCACAGACTTCTTAAATACACAAATTCCTGTTGGGTGTGTTTGTGATCACAGACTACACAATCTCGAGAGGCGTTGCAGGATGGCAGGAAGCAAGCAGCACTACTTGGAGGCAGAAAAATCCTGGAAAGGAGCCGTACAAAATGCTCTGAATAACTCATCATTCAAGATTTATACTGCTCCTGGTGATTTCAGTTCGTATGTGTAAACTCTTGGAGCAAAATAATCCAACTTTCCAGTGATCTTTGCCAGTTTAATTTGCTAATATTTTTAGAACAAGCTGTTTTTGAACACTGTCTCAAATGGACTGGACACAAGCAGGATAAATACACATGACTTTCAAAAATATTTTCTACATTAAGAATATTTCAGCTCAACAAATTTTTGTTTCTAGGGTGTGACAAACAGTACTAAAGTATTTATTATTTTTCTTAATTATCACATTGAGGAAAACTGGTTGTGTTTAGTCTGCACTCAAAATTATCTTTTCTTCTGAAAGTAATTATTTAACATTAGTTAATCTGTTCTGAAATCATGAGCAGCAGTACCACCCTTTTTTTTTCTTTTTTACTGATTTCCAATTCTGTGTATTTTCAGTATGCTGGGATACTGGCAGATTTCACTTTGCCTCTCATTTGCCATAACGTCCTCCCAGACAGCTGCACTGGGGGCCAAGAATAACTGTGCCCAAAACACCCCGGAGACGTGCAGCCCTGGGTGAGGACTGGGATGCATGCACTGCTCCACAGCTGTTGGGCACGGAGGGCTTGAGGACAGCCTGTTGCTCTCCTGTCTCTGCAGTGGCTCTACGTCTCTGTGCCATATGGTTATGTTTATGTGCTCTGCTGAGGGAGAGTTATAGCAGCTTTTAAGTCAGTGGAGAGAAGGCGCAGTTTTGTAGTCCAACGGTGGAGCTGAGCTGAACGTGATTTTGGAGAAATGGGCCTGTGTCTCCTGGTGCTTACAATCATTTATTTTAAAAACAGACCAGCCTAAATTTACAAATAAGGTATGATTGCAGCAGCTAGGGTTGACTGGATAAACCTTTTCTGTGTTAATATACAGATGAATTGTCTTTACCCTGTGCTGGATTCACTGCTATTAAACTGAGCTGAGCTGAAACTTAATTGAAATAAATAATCCTCCTCCTAGCCTCCTGATTGTTTCTCTCTTCTAAATCAGATAAAAATGTGAATGAGGCACTTAGCCTTATTTCCCCCAAGATCAGAAATTCTCAAGTATTTTAATTTCTCATGTCTCCAAACTATTGGTAGCCCACTACCTTGGGTAATTTCCCAAGATGAAAGAAAAATGAGCCATCTTGCAAGCTGTCTGTGTGGATGCTGTCTCTGTGGATGCTGACCTGAGCTTCAGAGCAGCTGAGGACGGGGTGGCCGGTCAGCAGCCTGCCTTAGGCAGCTTTTCTCAGCAAGTCTGCGAATCAAACAAAATCTTGACAATAAAAAAAATAAAATAAAATCACTTGCCAAGCTGTGAGTTGCCTTCTCTATGTAACTTGGCTATTAAGAAAATGATATCTAAATAACAGGCACTTCACTATCACATTCTGTGGTAGTACTCAAGAGATACCGTCACAAAGTGTTTACACACTGGTGCTAACAGTGATAAGGCTGTTGATTCTGCTAAAAACTATCATGCTAAGTAGCAACTTGGATGAATAACATATTTTTGATGTATTGATTCCAGCCAGATAAAAACTGTATGATTCGTAAGTGGGAACACAAATGCAGCAGCACATCTCTGGAATTCATGCGGGGCCAAATCCAAATTCTTACGTAGGTCAATGAGTACCAAAAAGTTAGATTATAGTGCTTGGTTCTGTAACAATCCTGATAATTCATTTAAACAATGATTCTTAAAAGGTGAAATAAAGTGTTGTTTGGACTTGTCATGTTGTTGGCCTATACATAGAGATCCTGACCTGCAGGGGAAGGGGAGGTTTGTGCCTCTGTTCAGTGACAAAATCTGATGTAAGAACCATCTTTGTTATTTTATACCAAGAGCAAAGACAAATCTTTCATATACCTCCTTCCCTTAGCACCTCATGTCCTGTGCTTTGTTCTGCTTTGAGTCTTAATGGAGAACAGCGTGTGTCTTATGTCTTGTGGCACATCCACAGCTGCTGAAAAAGGCCCTAAAAAAAAAAAAAGCATTTCACTATTTTATGCCTAATTTACATTTCTACAAAATACTTCTGAATTCTTTCAGAAAATAAATGCTTAAAGAGAAGGCATGCTTCCTAAATGCAACATTAGGAAGTATATACTTCCTAAATATAATATCCTCATTTTTCTCCTGTGCAAGAAATTTATTGTGTCATCAGATCTGACTGAAATTTACAGTTACCCATAATGTTATTTTGATATATTTGATTTATTTTTTTATTGCATTGTGGAATAGAAAATGTGTTTATGGCTTTGTCCTATGAATATTTTCACAGGAATTTAATCAATAAAGATTTTAACAAAGAAAGTTTGCAGTTCTTTTGTTTTGACAGTCATCTCCCCAAATGCTTAATCATTTTGGCAAAAATAATTTTTCCTCCAGATAAATTTCCCTTTCAAAACTCATATAGCCACTGCTTACTCAGGGAAAAAGAAAAAAAAAAAAAGGCAGTCCTGAGAATCATTTCATTTTATTTGCATGAGAATTCATATACATTTCCCCAACATGAATTTAAGCACAGACTTGCTGTGCAAGGTTAATGTTCATATGCCTTTTTTTAAAAAACAAAACATACTTAACAAGTGCTCTGGGCTTCATTTGTATTTCAGCTGATGTTGACTTTTTTTTTTACTTTTCTCAGCCAGTTAAAAATCTGTTTTTTTTTTTCTGTAGAGATCAGTTTCTGTTCTCAAATAGACAGTGGAATATTTTGCAGAGCATTAATGCTGCAATTTAAAGGAGAAAATCAAAGGAAGAGAGCTGCATAGCCCTTCTCAAATCCTAAGTATTGCAATGGTTGTTACTGTGGAAATTCACGTAGAAATAGTTCAAGCCAGATTGCTTCCTACCATCATACAGGGATGTCCTTCAGCATAGACAGGATCATTCATTAGAGATTTTGAATCAGGATAAAGCCATCTATTAAAGCTGCAGTTTAAAATAGAGAGAGAGAAAGAAAAGCTAATTGAGATTTCTTATACAAATCTAAAATAAACATTTTAGGTATTAGAATTTGGGTTCTTATTTCTGGCTCCTTTACTCACATGGGTAGACGTTTATTCCACATGCACTGAAATCAACAGGACCAGCTGTATGATATTTCTGAGTTGGGCTGATGCCAGGATGCATATAAATATTTTATTGTACTCAGAGAGCTGGGAAGGAGACGGAAGTAAGGCAATTTAGAGAGGGGCTATTCAGTTTATCAGTGACTCCAATCTTGGAAACTTCCTTTTCATAACCAAAAATGGGAAATCCCTATTTTTTTATTAGCTGTACTTGCAGAAATTTGGAGAGAAGTAGTCAGGTTGCGATGCCATTTCACAAGCTGGCTTTGAGGGAAGGGGGACAAAGAGCAAGCTGTCTGTGTGGTGATATATACCTTCCAGGCCTGCACTTTGGGTTTTATTCATTTTCTAATTATGGCTTTTCATGCCAGAATTTCTTTAAAATGTACCAATAAAAATGTGTCTCAAAAAAAAATGTAGGTTTAATGCGAGCCAGCAATATTGCATACAAAGTCTGCTTTGCCTTCAGCTAGGTTTCCCCAGCAGTTTTCCATTTTTTTTCACTGTGGCCAATATTGACATGGTACTCCAGGAAATGCCTTTCTTTTCTGACTTGTAGAAATTCATAGCAGTAAATTAAGTCTGAAGGTTAAGCTAGATTTGGTTTTGGTTCTTCTTCAGTATAGCAGCATGTGAGCAGAAGGAGAAGCTGAGGAAGGTAGATATCAGTGACACTGAAGCAGAGCATGGCTTATTAGCAAGAAGAGAGCAGCGGGTGGCTCTCAGGATAAGTCATGGGATTGCTGCATGTAGCTGGTTGTTGTGTGCGGTCCACTGATCCTCGAAGATTATTAGGATGTCCACAAAATGAAGGTAAAAGGAGTGTATAGTGATTTCTGTCTGCTTATTGGTCAGTCCCCCATCTGACTGTCCTGATTTCTTCCCTGGGCTCCTTGACTAATTTCATCCAAGTTAGAGAGAGGGATAATGGTCTCAGAGATATTTAGTACTTAAAAGAGTCTTAAAAATGGTCAGCCACAGAAAGGAGGGAAATGATCTTTCTGCATCAATCTGAGGAAGGGCTGTGCTCAGCCCTCGCCAGGGAACCCAGGCACCAGACACAGGGCTGCAGAGCAGGCAGCCTCAGCTGTCCTGCAGTGAATTTCTGTTACCCATATGATGTGAACTCACAGCCCATTTTCATAAAATACATCTGCAGATCCTTGACAAGGGCTTGCCTGTATTCTACCCTGGTGCACCCGTATCACTGCATTATTATCAAGCTGCACTTGACTTGTAGCTTGCTTATGCCCAGCCATATTTAGCAGATTTTTGTTAGCTGGCATGGTTGCTGTGTTTTACCAAAGGCAGGTGGAAAATAGCCAGGGAACTCATACCACCTCTCTTTCACCTTCTAAGTTATACATTTAAATCAACAATGCCAGTGCCCCCTAGACTGTTCTTCCATCGTGCCATACCTATTAGTCAGTCTTTACTTGCTCAGTACTACTCACAAAACGCTATTTTTCTGCATTCTTCCATGTATCAGAATTGTTCATTTCTTCCAAGCAGATCTTCGTTACCATGTTATCTTAGTAGAGAGAGCACATGTGGGTATTCTAATTAATAGAAGTGAGAAAAGTGATTTTAGAATCTACAAGCTGAATGAAAATATGGCATCACCCGAAAGTGCTCTCATTTTTTTCTGTGACATTACATTTTTCAACCCTGAAAAATACGAACTATGAAAGAAGACTCATTTCTGTATTATGAAGATGTTTCATTTAGACACCAGGGTTCAGGGAGGAGAGGATTAAACCTTCTCTTTCCTTATTAAATTGAGGTCTGCTTAAACAAAAGATAAAATGTCTTGACTGTTCTGAGAGGAAAAAAGAGAAAGGAAGAAGAGAAGAGAAGAGAAGAGAAGAGAAGAGAAGAGAAGAGAAGAGAAGAGAAGAGAAGAGAAGAGAAGAGAAGAGAAGAGAAGAGAAGAGAAGAGAAGAGAAGAGAAGAGAAGAGAAGAGAAGAGGAGAAGAGAAGAGAAGAGAAGAGAAGAGAAGAGAAGAGAAGAGAAGAGAAGAGAAGAGAAGAGAAGAGAAGAGAAGAGAAGAGAAGAGAAGAGAGAAGAGAAAAATAGAAGAGAAGAGAAGAGAAGAGAAAAGAGAAGAGAAGAGAAGAGAAGAGAAGAGAAGAGAAGAGAAGAGAAGAGAAGAGAAGAGAAGAGAAAAGAGAAAAGGAAAGAAAAGAGAAAAGGAAAGGAAAGGAAAGGAAAGGAAAGGAAAGGAAAGGAAAGGAAAGGAAAGGAAAGGAAAGGAAAGGAAAGGAAAGGAAAGGAAAGGAAAGGAAAGGAAAGAGAAAAAAGAAAAGAAAAGAAAAGAAAAGAAAAGAAAAGAAAAGAAAAGAAAAGAAAAGAAAAGAAAAGAAAAGAAAAGAAAAAAGGAGAGAAAATTCACCAAACATGGCATAAATTTGTCAGTTTTTGCAGCAGGACCAAAACTGATTTTTGCAGTGAATAAATATTTTCTTCACAAATTTGGGCCAGTTGTATGCAATACTTTGTGTGAGCATGGGGCCTTGGTGGCACTGTGTTCTGCTTACCAAAGCACTCACTATCACTTCTGGAAGAGATAACACATGAAGGGCTCAACCCTGGAGGTAAGGCTGGGAGGGAGGGGGTGGTGTCTGAGTGTGCTGGACCCCCAGTATCTGTCCCAGCCAGCCATGGAGAGCTTCCAGATAAACCTGTCATCCTGACAGGGCAAATCAGTGCTGAAAAGCCTTGCACTCCAAGGGGCTTCGCCCGGTTGATACGACAGAGTCATCTCCAGATAAGCAGCAGCACTCCGCTTCCTCTGACCCCTGGGGGCTGTGCTCCAGCCTCCTGTGCCCCCTCACCCTCAGGTGGGCCACCACACACGCTGTGTGCGGACAGGCCTTGCTGCAGGGTCACCCAGAGACACCCATGCCTCCACTATTTTATATAGAAATGGCCACATTGGCACGGTCTCTGATGATGATGCAGTAGGAACATTGCAGTCTATTCCCTTTCCTTATCATGAGTTATTCACACTGAAATAAAGCACTCTTCTCCTAATAAAACTATACCTCTGCTGGCTTGGGGAGGGGGACCGTACTGCATTTTTGGTACCCATACAGTTCAAGTGACACCTTTTTTCTGTGCGGCCAAAACACAGTGTGCAGTGCCAATATTAATTCCTACTGAGTTCACAATTAAGGTTACACCTATTTAACTGTAAAGACAGATGCATAAATGCTGCCCAAGCAAGCCCTTAATATCTGGAACCTGTTAAATGATTCAGGCAGTGGTATTAATTAAACTGCAAGTTTGAAAGATTTGATTGCTTGATTTCAAGGGAGAACGTGTATACATAATCTTGTCTGTAAACACAAGGGTAGTAAAAGACACAGCCTTCTGCACAAGGTCTTTTAAATGATTGACTGTATTAAGAACACTTCCCATTTTACGAAATGAGATACTCGACTTCAAAAGGTCCTGATAAAGATGACCACTTGGACTTTTTTCACAAACTGTTATCACGATTGTGAATTATTTTCTCGTGTTTCAAACAGAAGCATTCCCAAATGAATAACAAATTAGTAGATGGTGCTGCAAGAGAAGCTTTGCAGTCCTCCTCTTTTGAAGTTGTTAATGATGTGAGTTTCTCAGTGTTTCAGTCCTGTCTGTGGCTCACCCCATTCATTTAAAAGTTAGGTGAAGTGAAAATTATCCATAGGCTTTTCTTCCTTTATGTCTGCTCCCCAGAGCTGTGACCAGATGTAAACGTGATGATGTGCCTGTGCATGCCACTGTTGCTAAACTGTAAGCAAAGCAAGAGAAAAGGCTGATTTTGAAAATAAACCCAAGGTGCTTGATGAGTGAAATGTCAAGTAGATTCATGTCTGGCAAAGGACTCTTCCTTGTCCATCATCATCCAATCAATGACACTTGAACCTGGGTTGACCAGGTCACCACACCACCCCTGCTCAAGGCAGGGGGAAATTTATAGGTCACCTTTTTGAATGACAATTAGTACAAGAAGATATGGTAATCCTGCTGCCTTTCAAAGTGTTATTGTTTTACCATGCAAAAGTCCCAGTGTACCACGCGAAGCAGCGTACCTGCTCTCTGTGTTCTTTACATGAGGAGAAACAAAAGACCTTTAGGAAACTGTCTCCCTAGTGGCTCTTGTCTGATTAGAAAGTCCTCAGGGGATTAGCAGTATGAATTTCACAGCTTGTCCCCTCTGCTCCCTCCCACCCCCCTGCATTAAGGTTAGAAGGATGTGCTTAGATCAAATCAGGAGGAGATTAAAGGAAAAGAAACCCCAGAGCAATTCTCTTTTGCATTTGAATGAATATTTGTAGTCAATAGTCATTTACCATTTCTTTTAAAATATCCTTGAGTTTTAGTGAAGCAAAGTTCAAATGTTGCCATAAGACACTAATATCTTATACTTCCATTTTAGATTAGTTATACCATTTACAGTTAATTTGTTATACTTGTACATATTTGCTGTTGCATGTAATCCTTCAATTTGCTCAAGAGATTTCATCAAGTCCCCAAGAAGATCAAAAGCTTTAAAGGTTTTGTTTGCATTTCCATGTAAGACTTACTACTTTCTCACTGCAAAATGGCCTAGAGAGCATTCTTTAAACCCATGTAAACTGCCAACAGACAGAGCCTGCAGGGGACATCTTTGAGGTGTGCACGATCAAACAGGAATAAATTTTAACCTTTTGTACAACAAAGTGAGGAAAAAAATCCAATTTCCTATGAAAACCTCACTACACTGCCTGTGAAATCTATTTCACCAGAGATGCTCTTTAAGGGGGCAAATGATGCAGATGGGTTTCCTTAGCAAGGAGTTGTAAAGGATGTTTTAAAAAACACAATGTGGTACTAAAAGAAGAAAGATGGGAAAATGCTGTTCTAAGGTATATTCATTTATATCTGCATCTGTTACCAAATTGCTCTAATAAGAGCTGGTCCCTGCACTAGCATCATCACGCTAAGTAATATCATAAGTCAAACTCCTGATTCCTCACAAAGGGAAAAATAAATCCCACTTAATGCAAGCAGAGAGAATCACGGCTGCAGGACTGATCAAGTCCTGATCAAGGCAAGTGAAACCACACTGGATTCATTTCTGCTCTCTTCTGTATCTGGGTAACATTATTTCTGTGACGAGGGACAAATGAAAACTGAACTTAATCCAGCACACTTCAGAATCAGCTGGTGAAAGGGTAAAAGAAGGATACAGATCATGGGGCAGAAGGTGCTCTAAGATTGACTAACATTTTGGAGAGAATTGGCTGCCATTCAAAGGGAACAGCTCAGCTTGAAGCACTGTGGTGGATTCAGTCTCCCTCTCTTTGTATATTTTACTATGGAAGAAACCCATTGATAAAGGAAACCCTTAGAAACAATGCGTGTAAAGAGCAAGCCAATTGTTCACTGCAGCCTTCCCAACTTGGATGTGTGCAGTTAGTCGGTCACATGCTCTGTGTTGAGCATGCAGCCCAACACTAAAAGGGCTGACTGTGGTGTTTAAAGTAGCAGTCCATGTGCATCTCCATGGATGTACACCTGTAGTGACTAATTGCCTTCAGACTTCTGTGGATGTTGGGAAAGGGTTCCCAAGTCCAAGGGTTCCCAAGTCTAAGGGGTCCCAAGTCAAGTTCCTCTTTCTCCTGCAGCCATCACTGGAGACAAGCATGGCTCCCTAACTTAGTGTGTAGTTATACAAGCATCTTCTCTGGCACTAAAGCCCACTGAGGAGCTGTCTGTAGCCTGTTTCTTCCTCTTTCCTTTCTTCCAGAGGTCAATGGTCTCAGTAGTGCTAGTTTTGCTGTTTGTGAGGTTGTGTCCAAAACTGGATCAGCACAATGACTGGAAGAGTTTGTTCTTTTTTATTTTCTTTGTAAATGGCGCTTTTGGAGGTATTAGACCTAGAACAACTTAGAGTTGGCCATATAGCAAAACAGCACTAATAGCTGCCCTTAAGCAGCCAATGGAGCGATGAACAAAAAGACAAAGAGAAAATGAACAAGGAGGCTGCAGAGAAGGCTGGAGCCCCTTGAACTGCCTTTGCTGCCAGAAAAAAGTGCTCACCTTTCACATTCCTAAATCTACCAGTCACCGTGATTGCTCGCCTTTAACACCAGCTCAGCTGCAAACACACATTTGCCTACAAATAATGTTAGCAATATGGCTTCCAGCTAGTGTTCGGGTCAGATAGGAAGCACTGCATGGCAAACAAGTGCAATCAATGCAGATTAATGATGCCTGCTTTCATTCATGTCTAGGTATTTCAGAGATGCAGCTGATAGCCAATCTTTCTTGCTTGTATTTATGCAAGCCACATTTATTTGGTTAGCTTTTGGTTGATTGATTTTCTACTTTTGCTTGTTTGGGTTTTGTTAGGTTTATTTCATTTCGTGACAATATGGCTGATTTATTTCTGACAACAGTAGCAGTTTAATGCAGAACATTATTGAAAGCTTCATATAACTTATGTTTTTAATTTCTGCAAATACCACCTAGATGCTGTAGGGAAAGACACTATATAAATCTTAAAGTTAAATAAATATTTACTGTACGAGTGACTTGTGTTAATGAATATTGCAGAGGGAGCAGAGCACACAGATTCACCAGGAAACAACCACACAATATAAAACACCGTCCTCATGCGAGGGCAGATTTGACACAGACTCAGACTCTCTATGGCACAATTTGCTCTGCTAGGGCTGGTAGGCGATGGCAGGACAGCCTTCACCAAAAGGTGGTCAGCATGAAATGCTGCATGCAGACCTTAAAAGACAAAGTTTGGAGTGTCATGGAAGGAAACAGTGGGTAAATTCATCTCAGCAAAAACAATACAAAGAGAATCTGAAAAAAAAAAAGAAAAGTGTTGAAATATGAGACCAGTGGTACAGGTCTCCTTTTCTCCTGAACGTCCCTACTTATCTGTCTGTCTGCCAGCATTTTTGCACCTCTGTCTGTGGTGCAGTATCTTAAAATCTTCCAGAAGTTGAGAGAAAATTGAGTTGAGCTACATCTCTTCTCTTACCTTCATCACAAGAAGGGTACAAAGAGGTCTGAACTGGTGACCAGTGTCTTCTTTTCATAGGGCTTGTTTTCATAGGGCTTGTTTTGTAAGCTAGAGCCTATGTGGCCAGTATCACAAAAAAACATTGTTCTATTCTCTTTCTGTATCCTTTGTGCACCTTTTGTTGTGTTGTTTAATATTCCCTTTCATTCATCTACTAACAGTAAAACACCTGAGTTTATGCAAATTATCATTATTTTGAATTTTATTGCTCCACTTCATTTCCCCTCAATTTATCTGAATTTCTTCACTTCCTTGGTACATCCTTCCCCCTAATTTAAGAGATGGATAAAACGTGATCCCTGTGGTTCTTTGCTTGTCCCTTTCATGTGCTTTGAACTTTAAACAATGAACAACAAACACTGGCGGATTTTCGTTATTTGTGCCATTCTTTTTCATGTCCCCCAGATTTATTTATTTTTTGCCATAGTTGAGGATGAAGCATTCCATATCAAAATTATTTAAAATTAATCCCTAAAGTTCATAGACATTTTATGGCCATTAAAACTGTACATTTCATGATTTAGTCTAGCAAGACTCAGAAGTGAAATTTCTTTGTTTTCACTGATAGAGGAAAGATCCCAAATGAAAAATCATTCAATAAAAAATGGAGGTTGTAAGGTGTGAGAATTTTCATCTTTGAGAGCATTTCATGGAGACTTTATTTCACAATCTCACATTTCTGGTGTTAATTTGGTGGAACAAAGAATGATAATGCATTTGTGAAGCCAGGGGAAGTCTAATCAGTAGCATTCTACATGCCCCGTAATGAGACATAGTTCAAAGTATTCCCTGCTATTGTCTTAGATTGGAAGCTGGTGTTGGATAGGTGGTGAAATATCCCTTGGATAAAATTCAGCCGGTGTCTGCATCTTTGATGTAGAACTTTTATGACCCCTCCAATGCTTTGTAACAAGCTTGATTTGCATTCCAAGGCACTCAGACCCGTTGCTGATATCTTGAGTAGGAGTTCAAGCCCCATTGAAGGATCTCACTTAACATCAATGTGAGCTGTAACATGCATTCCTTTTCCTGTTGACCTCCTCTCGGGGGTTAAAGTTGAGTAGCTGAACTGTAGCTGCTGCCTAGATATGTGTTGAGTGTTTGATACACATTGTCATCTTAAGTCCACAAGTAAGAGTTGTGCGCGTTGCCTTTGAGTATTTTTACACATGTTTTCTGATAAGTTATTGAAGATGCAAATGCTTTTCTGAGCTCCTTTGCCAGATGCTAGGTGTGAGGGTAAGTAATACTTGAAGCAAAGCTGGAACCACTTCCTGAAAAATGTCCTGAACACTTAAAGAAGCACAAGTACACCTCACATCTTTGCTTTTAAAAAGTAGGATTCAGGATTATGAGTTTACAATTTTAAACTATACTAGCACATAAATTTAAATCTCTCTTTTGCACTGTTCTGATGGCAATGGCCAGATTAAAGGCATTTTCTACTTCATCAGATGTGTCAATCCTGAGAACACCTTAGTTTTATTACAAAACCCAATTTACTACTAATGAGTAAGGCTAGTTCATTAACTACAGCAGTGGCACCTTGAAACCATAACCAGTGCAGGTTCTATTATGTTTTTGTGCAAATAAGTAAAAACATGTAGTGACATTCAGGCTTGAAGCATTTTTAATTATATTAACAAATTCTACAAAGGGACTGAGAAACACAGAGCATCACAAATAATACCAGATATAAAATTCATGTCAGGTGAGAGGTCCTTGTGAAATGTGGTAAGAGAAAATAGTTTGATGGTGATAGATGCAGGAAGAGAGGAAATAAGATGCTACTTTGCTATAGCTATCTCCCATTTAGGACCAGGCACTTAAAGGGGTTACTAGCCAGTGTCTGCTGTATCCCAGGTAGTCTCCATGGTAGATAATATGTGAAGCAATAGCACCTTTTATTGGAGCTGGTACAAGAATTTAAAAACTTGCTTAAATAAAAACAGACATTTTCAAAGGTCCTGGGAAAGTCAGGCCAATTTCCTTAAAATCAATAAGAACTCAATGCCTAGTTCCCTGTGAAACTCTGAGAATGGAAAAGCAGCATGGACACATGTTAAATTAGCCAACTTGGTAGCCAACCTCTTGGCATTTATTACCTACAGTTATGCAATAAACCTCCTGCAGCCACCCGGCCCTCAATCTAGATGTTATGGCTACAACTTACTTAGGGAAGTCATGAGTTAATGCTATCTGCTTCCAGGCCAGCTGAATCTTGAGTGTCTGGAAGAGTCAGCTGCTGCTGCTGCTTCCCCAAACTCTTGCCCAGGGAGCAAACAGGAAGAGGGTAGGGAGGTATTGTCCATGTCAGAAGTCCAGAGAAGGTGGAAGTATCAGAAACAATTCTTGGAAAGACAAAGAGGAAATGTAGGAAATCTCAGTGAATTCTTAATGTAGATAAAACTCAAAAGTGAAGAGAACCAAACTGGAGAGTGAGTCCCAAAAAGCTCAGGATTTTGGAGCCAGAGAGCAAGTAGCCATGCTCTCAGGTATGTCCATACCCATCAGTAAAGCTCTCTGCAGACAGACAGAATGTCATCAATTCATCATTGGCCATCTGAGCACCACAAAGAGGTTCAGGCTTGGTCCTGAAAAAATTTAAGCCCACAACAATATAAGGCTACCCTGCAACTTGGCAGCCCACAGCACTGAATTAATGTAAGTGTATTTTTTCTAGGTGTGAAACAATTTTTGATAGGTAAGGATCTCCTATTCTATTCGATGATGTAGACCTTACCACACTTGAAGTGCTATGTTTGATTTGAACCTGCTGCTTATATGTGCAGGAAAAACAATATGCTGTGCTAAGAGGGGAGATATCTTGTTCGGCAGTATTTAAACCAGAACGGAAGTGGGGCTTTCCTTAATCTTATTCCCTCGTTTGATATTCTGCCAAAAAGTATACATTCCAGAGACATGATATTTTCTGGGAGTTGCTGAGCATCTTCACCTGTTCTTGGTATGGATCCATTCTCATTTAGGCCATTTTTCCACTGGTCTGACTTAACTAGCTTCAACAGAGGTGCCCTACAGTGATGTTTTATAAGGGCAGAAAATTTAGCTCATTGACCTTAGTATCTGGTGAAATTATTCAGCTCCTTGAATACTGAGCCTGCTGTAAGCAAGAAATGGAATAACGGGGGAGACTTTCTTTTTTTTTTTTTTTTCTGTTGAGAACATTCCTCTGTCCCTGCTTTGGATGCAGTGAATGTATTCATTGCAATTAAATGTTAACCATGAAATCTAAAAAGCTTCTGTTGTTCTGCTGAATGATTAGATAAAACATGTAGCTGCAGTGGCACTGGAAATGGAGTTGGAGTACCATCTTTTCTTTCTTTGCTAGACTTATCCCTGAATCCAGCATGATTTGTGCGATTGTTTTTCTTCCTCAGGCTGGCATATTAGGGAAGAAAATCCTAGCTCCAAAAAGCCCGTGGAAGTATAGTCATTACCTTTAGCGCTGATAGTTTCTTTTTCTTTCCAATCGTTAGCAAGACATTTGATAGAAATCTTCCTTGTAATTCTTTCATTTTATCCCTTTATATACATAATTATTGTCTCATCCTTCATCACTTAACATAATTCACAGTAGAATTAAGTCATATAAACGTGAACAGGTATTTTTTGAGCTTACAGACAAACAAGATCGGGTAAGCAGAAATGCAAATATTAGTTCAGTTTTCCTTTCTGATCTTTTTGGAAAGCTACGACTTCACTGTTGCACAGTTTAAACAGGAAAAAAATATATATATGAGATATGCTGTGAATAGGTTGGCTTTAAATAGCAAAAGTGGAAGAGGGCCTTCTCTGAGTTTCAGGTGGATGATGGATGAAGCCTTACTATATTTCCAAGTTAATTTTAAAATAACTGCTAGACTTTTCAATAAGAAACTACATCTCTCACTTGTACTTTTGATCATTAAGGGCATTTAATGTAGACTTTTATTCTTGCCTGTGAAAGAAGCTTTCCAAATCAGACACTGAAGATTTCAACATATCTACAGATATGGCAGGTTTTATGCCAAAACAGGTATAAATCTTTAAATCCTGAGCACACTTGTTTATATCATGTCCATTTGTAGCCATTTTGCTTCAGATTTATTGATACAACCTGGCTAAGTCACTCATTTATTACATTTGGCAATCAAAAACACAATAAAATCAATTTGTGAAGTCATCCATCTGTGATTACCACTATTATAAAGTTTTTGTGTGAATGCTGCCATTATTCTACTGTTATCTTTCACTATGATGGTAATTATAAACCAAAATTATGTTATGTTTGGACAGACAACATAGAAGAATAAGGCTTCAGTCCATCACAGAGCTTATATACACCACAGTATTCTAAGTAAAAGTTTTAGATTTCTTTACTGACAAATTAGCTTGTATAGCCACTTACACCAAAATTCTATAAAGCCTTCATAAAATCTGAAGGCCTGTCTGTAGCATATCTCTTTCCAAATAGGGTATATATCTTCCTTAATACTCAGCCTGAGTTTGAAGACGTTTAGCATTAATTAAATTGCTATGTTTCATTGACCTCCATTCCACCTCTCCAATGTTTCCAACAAAGGAGAGGACACCTGATTGTTTTGAAGACAGGTTTTTGTTTTTGTAACCTTTTATAGGCATTTTAGAAGTAGCCAAGAAACCTCCAGAGGCCAGCGGGCAAGAAAATGAAACCCACTCCTCTAATCTAACCTGTTCCAAACAGCTGCAGTCTAAGAAGCACAAGACTTCTAGACTGTAAGTCTAGGATGTAGGTGATAATAAATTTTTTTACTTTCATAAAACTTCACATATTTGTATTTGTAATAAAGGTGGTTTTGTACCTCTCTTTGCATCAGGGCAGCTTTAGCACAGACTGCGAGAATGGGTTTTTGAAGTGCCTTCAAAAATATATTCATAATCCAAAATAAAATTCTTCTAAAATCTCATACAAGATACAACCTTGAACAGTAACAGCTTGAGAAACAAGGAGAAAAGTATAATGAAGTGACTATACTTCTCAGTGCAGTCATAAGAACACCTCCAAATTCTGTGCATACTTCCTAATAGCTCCAGATAGACATGAGGGCAATATCTATACCTGTCAATTAAATGTTCTTGATACAGCGTTTACAAGACCGTAGGAGGGACCTTCTAACAATTTATCAGTAGTGCTAACAGCCGTCCAGTGCCACAAATATACCCAGCATGGTTTGCTTTCCATGTTTAGCAATACACTGCTTCTAAAAACTCACCCATGGAAAAACATGATACTTCTGATAGGATTTCAGTACTGTCCAGAGAGGTGCTACATTACTAAGTTCCAGTGTTGAAGTTCATTGGAGAGATGGAAGACAGCTTTCCTTGTTTGCTGTCCACTTTCAGCCATTATTAAATTTTCGTGTGTTATTTATTCTATCAATCCATACAAGCACAGTTCCAATCCATAAAAAGCCTGTATATTATTTGAAATAATTTCAAATTGAAAGCTTTAGTCTTCATAACATTTATTTGAAAGTATTATATAAACTGTGATTATTTTAGTATCTGATTTTTCTTAGTATCCGTTTAGTCATTTTACAGGGTCTCTTGCTTCAATTAAGAGCAATTTTTATTTTTTTTTATTATTGATTAAGGTTGTTGTGAATTCATCAAAGGAGGACAGATTGTACAGTTATGCCCTAAAGGAAAGCTTTAAAGTAGTGGGATTATATTATGCAAATCATTTAAAAATATTTTTAAACAGGCATTACTTCAGCATTTAGATATTGGCTAAAGCAGCTTTAATATGCAAGACAGGATGTTAGGTGCTTAGCTGATCCAAATGCCAGTCTATAGATTTGAAAGACTAAAGATCACATCACTGGGAGGTTGACAGAAGTGACACTTTGCAAAGTGCCAATGATTTATGCCAATGTCTTGCTTGATGATACTGTTATAGACAGCACTGTCATTACAAAGTCCCTAACGACTTCAGTCTACATTTATGGTGCACAAATTATAGGTGAGCCCAAAGATCGAAACCTTCCTGACTTTTAGATTTCAATGACCAAGTAATTCTCACTAGGTTCGCTTCTTTTGTGTTGCCCGATACTTTCCACTCACTTCTCTATTTCAACATTATAATTAGATCACATCAACAAGGGCAAATTATACATTCATTTTATGTTACCAAGACTCTTTTAGGCTTCTTTAGCAAATACCTTGCAAACTGCACTAAGCCTTATCCTCCAGTAATAGTCTTCCATCTCAACAAGCGGTAATACAGCAGTTCTGCAAGGTACCAAGGGTCTTGCACAAACTGCTTGGGTCCTCTGGTTCCCAGCTACATCAGTGCTGGGGAAAAAGGGTGCTCAGGATTGATCAGGAAGCATTAGGTCTCCTTCTGAAGAGTACCTCTTGGAGTAAGCTGTCAGTGCTATTACAGATTAACCTTCTATGATCCTGAGATATGAATAATGTTCTATTTTTTACATTAAAAACACTGTTCCTATGCAACATTATTCCCACTTTAGTCAGTCCTGAAGTGACTGCTGATACTAAGGCAAATTACGACATTGGGTTTTTTTTATTATTATTATTCTCTTCAGTGATTCTGTTGCATTAACAAGACAGAAGTTGAGGAATTAGTTGTATGAAGCATATAGAAGCTCCCAGGTCTGATATATGTATATATGATATCAGAGGATATTGGTTTATATCAGGAGAGAAATTAGTTACCCATGGCCATCTAAACCAAGGGGCTAGGAGTTCCTCTGTTCTAGCACTAACAAAGCAGACCACGATGGAGAAGAACAGATGGGACCTGTTGATAGGTCTCAGAAGAGTAGAACAGTTGGACACAGAGGAGGCTCCACAAGCAGAGCTACAGTTAGATGAGCCATGTGAATTCTCACCTCCCAGATGAAGCTTTATCATTCCCAATCAGAGATGTAATCTTCCTTAGGAGATAATCATTAAAAAACATTGAGTGAAATTCTACAGATTATTTTAAAGTCAGTCAGTCCTTTCTGTGTCCATCAAGCAACTTACTTCAGTGTCTAAGAACTTTTTGAGAGATGAATAGGAGTATGTATGTCCTCATGCAGAAGCCATTCAATCCAAACATGCTAGAAAGCATCCAATTACTTTGGGTTTGTGGTTTTCTTTGTAACCACAACTCCTCCAGAAAAAATAGAGCCTCGTATTACACAGTGGAATATATTCATGTCTGAGCTAGGACTTCCTTCATTTTCTATCCCAGTCGCTGTAATTCCGTACTGGCTCTGAGGACATAAACGTAACACACAAAACCAGCCAAGCAAACATACAGATTTCCCTAAAATGATGAATGTCTAGACAGAAACAATGTACTTCTCAGTGAATGTTTGTGGTGTGGCTGGCAGTATTCTGCAAATTATTCATTCAAACAACATGTCATCCCAAGGTCAGATTAGAGCTAAACCAGAATGTTATGTATCCAAAAACGGGTTTTCTTGATTGTCCTGAATAAAGCTTCTGTCAGGCTTATTAGTACGCACAGCAATATTAAATATAGAGAATGATAGGCCTGTTTAATCTGCAAGAGACATAGATTGTCCACGAGAAGCAGTAAAAAATCAAGTGCACTGGCGTTTTCAGATCCACTTCAGGAAAGCTGGATTAAAAAGTCATCATTCAGTCAGGGAAAGAGGATCATTGATATATAAAGGCTACTCTGGCAGACCCAGGGAGACAACTTCATAAATGCTTTGATTCGACAACCATCCCTTATACACAACTCCTTTTCAGTTCAGATGGGAGTCTCAAGCAATGTGTTTCAAGCACGCTGTGTTAATATAGATAATTGCATAATTCTTTTGAAAAGAAATATCAAAAATTGTTAATTAGCTATTCTTATCAGAATAAATATGTATCAGTTTAGTGCTGCTGATCAGATGAATGAATACTTACAGCATCTATAATGTTTGTATTTTTAAAAAAATCTGAAAAAGTGTAAGCTTACCATTTGAAATTCCTTGTTCTCATATTCTGGTAACTTCATAAATGGAAGTTCTAGGCAGTTAAGTTAATCTTTGCAAGACTAAAAGCTTAAAAGAAGGCTGAAAAGACCATTGAAGGTCAGAATTTGCATATTGATCAAACTGTAAGTTTATACTCTTGCAAACATGTAATTAACTTTGCTGTTATTGAATTTTAGTTCACAACCAATTTTATTAGTCATAGTTTCACCAGTAATTCCACTGGAATGAAACATGAGTGACAGACATCCATAATAATGTAGAGTGCGTACTAAGATGTTATGTTTACAAATAAGCATAAATCACCTGAAACATTTGTTATTTTGAAGAAAATGCCTTTCACAAAGGCACAGCTCTTGGCAATAAAATGAAACCATCTTCTGAGAATTACTAATGAGAAATTGAAATGAAAACTTGTATGAAAGTTATGTTTCAAACTTCCGAGCCACTGGACTTCTCTTCATGCAATTTAATTTTGTAATATAATAATCATAATTTCAGTGATAAAACAACTTTTTTAACCTCTATTTGATGATCACAGAATAGCTAGAGACTAGTAAAAAAAGGTTGTCTGGGAGGTTCAACCTCAAGTGTATTGAAGGGATGATTCCTACCCATGCAACAAGAAGGAGTATGTGGGTGAACACACATTGTTATGTTTAATAATTGCTCTAAAACAGCTGATGAATAACCTGTTGTCTATTGTAGTTTATGCATCAGTGACAGAAATAGTCATTTATATTCCAGCTGGATGAGCAAATGCAAGAGCTGCTCCCTGTCTGAGGAGTGGAGAGAATACACAGAGATCACACATATCACCTCAGAGCGACACTAATCCACACCTAAAATTGCACCTCAGCCAGGTATATTATAGTCATGTAAACGAAGGTCTTGCATTCTTTAAGTTAATCATAACTGATAGTAACGATGCTCAGTCACAAGTCCTGATGTCAGTAGACTTTCTGCTTTAGGACAAAGAAAGAGCAGAGGGCAAGGTTTGTTTTCCAGTGTCTCTCTGACCCGACAGCCTTCTTCACAATCAGGGTCTCTGTGTCATGTTCCTCTGGTGTATACATGATGTATCCACATCCTTCTTACCACCCAGGGGGAGCTGGGTGCCCAGACGAGACAGTAGATTCTCCCTTCTTGGAGACTGATGAATCCTTTCCATCAGTCAGAGCTGTGTTTGGAACTTGCTGCAAACTCACATGCATGTGGAATGGATTTCTGCTAAGAACAGAAATCTCACACAGTCAAACTTAAAGATGACTGTGATGCCTTTTCTACTTATTTTGCCAAGTAAGGGGACCTGGACACAACGAAGAACTTCAGGAGTCAGCACGTGTACTCTCATGCCTGAAGGATATATAAAACTAAGCCAAGTTCAGGCCTGAACTCTTGAAATTATGATGCTTTCCAACCAAGCATGTGCTTGTTTGAAAAAACAGTGGAAGATTTAAGATTATATTAAGCATTTCAGGAATGGCTATCACCGATCTCAGCAGGCTGCTTTGCCTTCAATACACATTACCCTCAGCCATCATCTCCATGTCAATACAGCCATCAGCAATGAAGGCTTCACTCTGAGAAGGGAATTCCTGACTTCACTTGTTATAGCAGGGCCCAGAAGCACAATATCACACAACACTCCAGGAAAAAAAAAACGACAGGATCATTGACAGTATAAGCAGAGCAGTGTTATGTCTAGTGGCAAAATGTACATGGTTGAAATGTGTTTTATTTCTGTTGGAGACAGGTAAGTTTACACTGCAAGAGAGTGTGTCACTGGATAAATGTCTACTAAAAACAGAATAGAAACAGAAAAGTGTTATGGCTTATCATTAGGCAAAGCTAGCCAAGAATGACAATATTGTTCAGTGTTCATCTGGCTACACATTCCCCATGTGCAGAAAAGCAGTACGTTTAGTGAGACTTCAACTGCAAAATATGAGCCATGGGCTTGGGGCTTTGGTGGTGACAGTGACAGTAGGAATGTTGTTGTTTTAGCATTTGGTTTGAGCAAATTACTGTGTCTACAAACAGTTTTCAATACAACTCTTTTTTTTTTTTTACTACAGAGATAATGTGGTATCATGTTACATCACCTAACAATTTCATCAACCATCACATCTGAAATCACCGCATTTGATTACAGTCTCAGACTATAACCTTTTAGCTAAATTTCCCTGTACATAAATACATGAAGCAAGCCAGCAAAATGAGAAGTTATGTTAGAGACGGGCATTTACCTTGTGTCTGGCCCACTGGCAGTATTCACTAGTGCATTAAATGAAAGCCGCCTGCAGCCGAAGGGCTCTCTTCTGGCTACCTGTGCCAGCATAGGCCAGGAGAGTCCAGCCATACAAAGAATGTAACCCAAAGATCAATAGAGGGGCTTGGCGGCATGTACCTATCACTGTTTAAGGAGTAACAATGCCATAGAAATTCCTGCCTTGTAGCTGCAGACATTTGTCTCAATTGCCAGAGATGATTACTGTTAGGAAGCTGAGGACATTCAAAGGTTTCTCTTTTCTCCGTGTCTGAGCCTCACCTTGGTGTCTTTTAAAAGTTGTTCAGTATGTTAGCTGTGAAATTAAGTGATTGTCCCAGCTAATATTCTGAACTAACTCTTGATATAAACTAGATTGCTGCTGCAGTATGTATGTACTCTCCTTAAATGGTCTACCAGCCTGGAGCTACATCAAGCAGTTCTTTTAATTACGTGCTAGCTGTAAACATTTTATTACTTATACCTGTAAGGTGTTTAGAGTTATTTAGCAGCTATTGTGCTTTTCATGATTCATCCTATAACTTTAGAGTACCACAAAATTTAAATTCATAGCACAGTGTAAGATGACCTTTTGTATGCAAGCTAAATCAAATTTATACGTATAATTTGGCCCACTGAATAGAAAAGAGTCCAGGCTGTCAAAAAGAGAAAACTATATTTAAAAATAAAAAAATAAGGGGGGGTGGATTTTAGCAGTGCCTTGTAATTAGGCAGTTCAGGAAGTGTCTTTGCAGTTATAACATTGACCTGCTTCCCTTTCAGGAGTTCCCAGACGGTTACTGGGGCCTGATGGAAGAAGTGGGAGCACACTACAGGTGAGGGATGGGACCCAGTGCACCAAGCTGTGCTGCACCTCTCTGGAGAGGGAGGTGGAGAGGAGATGCTGCTGGTGGCACACTGGGAGCAGGGAGGGAGCTAGACCTAGTCCAGCAAAAAGTGTGTTTTTTTTTTCTCTGGTGAAGTTTAGATGTGGTTCATTAGAGAATGACAGTTGCATCTCCCTGCTTCATATCATACCTTGTAGTCATCTCAGTGGTTCACGCTACACCAGTGGCTCAATGAACAAACTCATGGAGAAATTCTGATGCTGCAACATACTTCCCAGTGGCACAGGTCAGCTGCCTCAGTTGAACCTCTGGCTGCCAGGCTGATGTGGACATATCTGCCACCCTCAAAGCCATTTGTGACCCTAAGGGGATGCTGGAAGAGATCCTTCACTTGGATCACACCTTCACTTGCCTGATGGAAAAACTAATAAGGAACTTAGCCTCTTCTTATGCCTCCATCACAAAAGCCAGCTCCACAGGATTGTGTTGTGTCTTTTAAGCTTCCTTTTTCTCTTTTTCTTTTTGGTAGAATCGATATTAGATGGCAGGAGCTGAAAGGACTGGTTTTATTTAAAAGTTCTACAAGTTGGGAGGACTGGGAATTTTTAACACCTTATTTTTACAAAATTCAGGATTAAATTCTGCATTTGGTAACAGCTGGCTGACTTCAGAGGAGTCAGCAGGCATATCAGAGGGAGAAATCTGCTTCTTAATCATTAAAATATTATGTAAAGGAACATGAATAGAAACAAAGGCAAGAGAGTCTCCACTTCCATATCAATGTTCCAGATACTTTGCATTCATACAGAGCAGAGTTCATGAACTCTCTCTAACCATGTTAACAATCCTCTGGGTTTCTAAAGAAGCAGCAGGGGTTGGAATGAGAAGTCTCCCTATATACATCAATAACATCAGTCTTGACACACTGATGGGATTTCCAGGGGGTTCTTTGCTAACTGTGCCTGCTAAATCCTCTGCACCACTCAGCAGTGGTAGCTCAGTATGCCTCGCAGGGAGGAAAAAAGTCTGAAGATCATAGTTCAAAACAAAATGTGCATCTGCGGTATGTGATTTCTTGTGCAAAAACAAGTCAGAGCATAGATGTTTCAAATGCATTTTTCTTAGTGACAAATGTCAGTTGGGGTGTCTTAAATGGATATTTTTACAGAAGTTAAGCACAGCAATGCTTTACACCCCACAGTGTGTATTTCACAAGATATATGTAAATAAAGTTATGCATGGTTTCATCTGAAAATCAGAGAAGTACAGTAACCTCTGCTACATAAAGGAGAACTGTGTGACTGATGATGGCTCACATGTTGTTCGTTGTGAGGAAGTGAAAAATCAGTGACAGACCTGTGACAGACCAAGGATAAACACAGCTCTGCCTAGCCCTGCTCAGTGTCTGGCACCAAACGCTTGAAGAAGAGTATTAGACTAGGGCAAGCAAATTTTTATTCAGTAAATCATTTCAGTATCCAGCAATCCATACAACATGGATACCCTAAGCAGAAGGCTGTACCTACTTCATTTTTTAATGGAATTATTCTTGACGTGTTCTTCTCCATGATTTTTTTTTCTAATTGGTTTTTGAACCCATTTATATTTTTTAAGTTGGGAGATTTTATTCAGATTGTCAGCTGAAGTTTGTGGCACGTTGGCATGCCAGTTTCTATCAAATAAGAATCCATCTCTGAGAAAACTCAACTTTAATATAACAACTGCCTCAGCTTCATCAACTTTTTCACTGACACTTATTTTCCATGTAAGCATCTTTTTTCATAATTGAAAAATAACTGTGTGCAGAAATCTGGCATTTTGATAGAGTTTTCCACAGATTCAGCAAACTTATAGAAAAATAAGTCTTCATCTTGGAAATAACCTTGAAGCTTTCTGATTATGAAAAAAAAAAAAAAGATTTTGTATATCTACATATCATAAATCAGACTGATTTAAAAGAAAAGGTTTCAAAATAGTATATTAGTATTATAATAGGATTCTATGCATTTTATATGCATCGAGACTACATTTATGGAGCTCCTAATATTATATATCTCTTTAAAAAATCCAGTGTTACCAGACTCCAAAAGATAATAACAAATCAATCCAATCTGCTCTAAGCACATCCAATGAAGTTCTCTTTGTGGCATTTTTGCAGAGCTGAAAGTGAAGCAAAACTTCATTGTGTCTGTGATTAGGCACAAAATAAAACCCATTGTAGGGAGTGTTATTGTAGCTGGCATTGTCTTTTTTTATCTTCTTCCCAGACGTACGAAGGACCCTGTAATATAAGAAAGACATGGATAAGCAAGAGTAAGCTCAGCAGAGGACCACTGAGATGGTCAGGGCTGAAGCATTTGCCCCCTGAGGAGAGTCTGAGACCTGGGCTTGGTCAGGGGAAGAGGTGGCTTTGGGAGGACATGGCAGCAGCTCTCTGGTACCTACAAAGGTTGTTGAGAAGATGGAGGCAGGATCTTCACAGAGGTGCATTGCAGCTGGAAAAGGAGCAATGGGTGTAGGTTGAAATGAGAGTTTCAGACTGGATGTAAGGAAAAACTTTTCCATGATGGGGACAGTTGAAAGCTGCCCTCCATCGTGGGAAGTTTTCATGGCCCAGCTGCATAAAGCCCTGAGCCACCTGATCTGCTCTCGTAGCTAACCTTGCCATGAGCAGGAGGTGGGACTGGAGCCCACCTGTGGTCCCTTTCAGCCTGAGCTTTCCTATGATTGTGTGATCCTACCTGTATCTGCAGTACAAATGGGATTTTACACAGTGGAGCTACTCCATCGGTTCACTTTACCAAGCACGGGCTGCCTCCCACACACACCTCACAGGGAGCAATGGGCTGAGCTGTGAGGGGAAGTTCCCTTGTGTCTTCCACATCTTCAGTAGAAGTGTCCAAGAAGGTGGGACCACTGATAACAGCCACATGTCAAAGGCCTCCTAGCCCTTTGGGGCTGTACCAGCTGCATCAGGCCTGTGTGTGCAGGCAGGACATGACTCGCCCACCAGCACCTTCTCCACCCTACACTCCTCCCTGAGGGAGCTGGCTTGTATGCGTCAGAGCAAAGCTGAGGAAGGCTCTGACATGGTTAGAGAGGGCAAACAGAGGCAGCTAGTGCTCACGTACAGCCCACAGCACAGCTGCCTGATGATACAGACACAGCTGGGCCTACAGATCAGGCTCTGGCAAGTAGCTTGGAGAGCTGCACTGAGGACACCAGGATCCTGGTTAGCCCTAAAAGCTCACATGCTTGAAAGTCTTTGCAAGATCATGGCTTAAGCAATAGCTTCTCCTGTCACCTTCAATTTAACCATCCTCATTTCTCCAAGTATGCCTGCAATGGGGAGGAACTCACCTCTGCACTCTCCTCCTTAGTTTTCAGTACAATTCTTTGAGCTACTTGCCAGAACCTGATCAAGTACTAGGATTTCCACTTTGTTTTGCTTTAAATGCTTATTTAAACAAACAGAAACAGACCTTAAGTAAGAAGTAAGTCCTCAGGCTTTGGGTGACTACAGTGGATTGATTGTACATATGGGAAATGTTGTCATAACAAAACAGGTGTTATATGGTAATTGTGCTAAGTATCCTAACAAATAAGGTTCATCTGGCACAATTCACCCAAAGCCTCCAGGGAACTTATGAAATTTATTTATGAGTGAGAGAGAAAAAATACTCTCCTTCAGCCAAGGCAGCGTGGAAAAATGGAAGCTAGCCATATGCATCCTTCTTGTGGTGGCAAGTGGGACTGTTTAAATACAGATGACCTTCCTAGACACTTTTTTGGGAAGGAATAGGTCTCCATTCCCTACCACATCTCCTGCACACACAGCCTGGCTGGGAACTGCTTCTTTTAACTTCAAACAACAGGGAAGGAGAGGAAAAACTGGAAATATACATATATATTTGTAGATATATATGTATATATATATAGTACTAACTTCATCCTTGTGAGATTGAGCATATTTTATTTCATGTAGTTTTGGGGCAACTCAGTGATATGGTGTATGAAAGAGGTGATCAAGCGAAATGTTATGGAGGAAACAACATTGCAAGTAGATATGGAATAAAACATTTGCAAGCAAATATACATAAATAGCAAATTAAATTTCCCAGGTCAGGGGCAAAGGTCAATGATGTAGGTAGACGCATTCATCTGTATATGTTAAACACCAAAATGTGTTCAGATGCATGTCATCATAAATCCTGACTGGATCAGACAAGTGTTTTTGATTGTTCAATCACCCTTCCACTGAACAAAGTGCTGACAGCTTTTGTAACAGGTGGCACTTGCTCTATTATGTGCTACTAAAGAGTGAAATGGTATGGGCTGTCATCCTATTCCCAAGTATCATGCCTTAAATTTGAAAGGGCTTTCAGCATATGACTCAACTTGAACTGGCAATATGATCTTACATCTCATATCATAAACCTGTCTACAAGAGCATTTTGGAGTAAGTTTAAATAGGTAAATTTTTATAGCTAATTTGCAGGTCTGTATGCCCAAGGTAAAATTCTAGCTTCACTGAAATCAATGATGAAATTCATACCAACTGTAATAAGGCCAGGTTTTACTGTTTGGGTTTTTGTCTTAATCAAGCCAGGCATTTTTAAATGTCAGAAATAATGCATTGAGGAAATATTAGTGCATTTGCTTAGCTGAAAGTGGAAACTCTGCTCACAAAAAGTTTGCCTGTTCTTCTAGCTTAGCTGGTTTCAGGACATGCTTTGCTGCCTCCCACACATCACACAGCAATGTTGAAAGTGGAAGAGAACAGGATCTTTCTTTCCCTCCTGAAAGCTTTACATGCCAGTCATCCTGGTGAGCCTAGAGTAACAGCTGTGATCCCAAAAAACACATCCCTGATGGAAGATTTAATCAGCAGTGCTCAAGTTGTTGGATGCTTTGAAGCAGGTTGCTGGAGTGTGGCTATACTGGCATTGGACCTGTTCCTAGGTATGGGTTTGGATTTGCTCTCCCAAGGTAATGAACCCTTACCCTGTCATGCAAGTAACACTGCCGTTGCCAACAGTCTGTGAGTAAAATACCATCTGAATTACAGTCATTAAACCCAGACATATCTTTTAAGGGTCAAGGAGGCAAGGAATTGCAATTCACACTTACAGGTGAGTGAGAAGATAAATTATAGCTATTTATCTAATTCCCTACCTTATAAAGATGAATTGGACGTGGCTTTCCCAGAAACCAGAAACATTTTGGACATGTTTATATATGGGAACATTTTCCCAGTCCTCACTCAAAATGCTACCACAAGGTCATTTCTCATTACATATACTTTCTGAACTATTTCAAACTGTGTAATGGACCCAGTATATCCAACGCCTCTCCTTATAGAAAGTACAATACAGTTCCCTGCAGTTCTGTCAGAGGTGGATATCCTCTCAACAACACAAGCAACAGCCTTGTGGATTGACAAAGGAACAGCTAAGGAGTACATGAATGAACTCTGCTGTCTCATCTCTAAGTGAAATTGGGTGTTCCCCATCCAGTCTAGCCCTGGAGACAAACAGCGAGACACTAAGCCAGCTCTCTGTGGGCTGCATTTCCCTAAAACCTTTATATTTTTCTAAACCCAATGAATTTCCATAATAACAGGATCTGCCCCATACAAAAAAAGCTTGTGTTTTATTTTCACAAGAACAGAGCATGAGAAGATATTTACTCCAGATAGTGATTCACAGTAATGGGTATAAACCAGTACTACTTAGCCCCAGGAAGAAAGTATACAGTCATAAGTTCTGCATTTAAAGAAGAAAAAAAAGCTACAGGAATCAAAGCCACTATTTGTGATCAGAGGATGCCTGCCAGACCCAGAAGTAGTTCTGCTGCCTGATGCTTTCTTTCCTCAGGCTCGCAACCCCCAGAGGTGTTTTGTGGAGTGGGTGGAGCTGCAATTTTTAGTAAAGTATTCCAGAATTTTATTAATGTGAGGGGTTGTAAATGCTTGCAGTTCAGATCATGTGAGCATCTGCATTCAGCTGTTCTGGATTTTAATGAGATGAAGAACGTTAGTTTTGCAATTCACGTGGCTGTTCTTTTGGCCTAAAACAAGGTTTAGCAAAGTTAACATTAGGTTCACATTCAGATTTTAGTGTTGGGCTTCCTGAAAAGAAAAAATAAGCAGGAAAAAAAATCCCATGCAACAGAAGGGATCAGAAAGACACCTGGAAATGAAAGGAGTTGTTTGCAAGTGTGGAGCTCGTGGAGTGCACAGGAAGGTTAGCCAGGAGAGACAGGGGACAGGGTGTCAGAGTTTCATACACAGATACTTTGCTGCAGATCTCGGACATATGGAAACCACTGACTGCCCCATTTCATCCTCACATAGGAAGAGGTGAAAGCTGAAGGGAGTTTTTAAAACCTTTTTCCTTTCAAGAGCAAACCAGGCCAATCATACCTCTCAGACAGAAAAAATGCTTACTGTTCGGGGCCTTCTCTATTAGGATATACAGTTTGTTTTTGGTTCCAGTCCAGCTCTGGCTGGGGCTCAGTGTTTGTGGAAGGTGTGCCTGTGTATTGATGCCTCGCTTGGAGAAGCACTGTGTCAGCCCAGGAGCAGAGCTCTGCCACAGAGGGACCATTTGCAGCCCAAAGACAGCAGCTCCCTCCACAGAGCAAACTGAAGTCCCTTCAGGGCCACTGTTCAAATTTCTGGGCATAAACATAGGTCAGCTTTCTCACCATGGACTGACAGGTTGCCCAGTGTCCTGGGTTATATTTAGTGCTTCTACGCCATGCCTAGAAGCAGGAAGAGAACAATTCCATATGTGAATCCTACTTTGAACATCAGCTCACTCTGTGGCTACAGTCAAGTTACAAAGCTTTTCTACCTCGGTTTTCTTCCTCCCCAAATCCCACCCCCGTCTTTGGAACAGGCATAATGCTCCTTTTCTGCTCCCAGAGGAGCTCAGAAGCAAAGACTCTGTGAAATCAATCAGCACACAAGCACTTGCCCTCTCTGCACAGCCCTTTCTCTGACCCGTTATCTCTTCTGAATGTTTGGGGGCAGTGGGAGGACTTAGACACAGCTCTGCCACTGCTTGCTGAAGGACCATCACCCCTCTGGGCTTATCCTTCCCCTTAGCCCGATGGCAGTCTGAACAACTCGGTCTCTGTGTGATGCTCCCACAGATGTGCCAGGGAATCCTGTGCCATGGCAAGACCATTAGAAGCTTCTACTCATACTTTTAAGATCAGGCAGGGATATTTGTTGAATACCCTTCAGAAAGTGTCTTTCCAGCCTCTCCCCAACTCATCAGGAGCTGGGGTGTCACAGCTGGGGAGAGGAGCTAGGTACACCCGGCCAGGACTGCTGCGCAGTCCCTCCCCACTAAATGCAAAGGCCAGCTTGACTGTGAAGATATTTGA
The DNA here is from genome assembly GCF_013377495.2 of Cygnus atratus. Classification (NCBI taxonomy): domain Eukaryota; kingdom Metazoa; phylum Chordata; class Aves; order Anseriformes; family Anatidae; genus Cygnus; species Cygnus atratus. The sequence continues at coordinate 35,719,452 of NC_066363.1, forward strand.
ATAACATTTTTACCCTGCACCAGATTGCAAGCTGTATGTCATACTGTCAAAGCTAGCAATCAGCCTGATTGTTGCAGACTTGACAAACAAGCTTATTTTTAGAACTGTTAGATATTACACATTGCACTAGATCTCTCTTTCATGTTAAAGACTTTAATCTTCTGCTGGAGTTTCTTATTGGACATCTGCCCAGAATATAAAGACTGATCTTTCTTTTTTCCCCCCTCTTTGATAAAGTGTCAGAGCTTCACTGAAAGGTGTAGATGGCAGTCAAAGGATCTCAGCTGAAGTCATGCCTCTCCCACCTCTCATCCAAATTATACGGAGGGGTTATTGGCAGTATGTTGAAATAACTTTACCTTGGGATAATAGCCTTTTGCTTATCTCCCATCTATCTGTCACACTGTCTAACTTCTGTATTAACGGAGTCTACCTTTGGGCAGCTCACACAGTACAGTAGCTGTCATTCTGTCCTCACTCCTGGGTATTTAATGTAAACTGAACTAAAGTATGTTGAAGGTGTACCAGCAAAGACAGTAATTTTTCCATCTCTCTCCCCAGCAAAGTGAGAGGTAGCCAAAAGAGCGGCCCTGCAGCACTCCAGATGTGAAGTAGCTCAGTACATATCATTACAGAAGAAACAGTTTCTGCCTGAGGGGTCTATTAGTAATTTTGACAGCAGAGGCACTCTAATCCCATGCAGGAGAGAACAAGGCTAAAATAAGCTGGGACCTAGTAGGTTCCCAAAATTAAACCCCAGCTAAATATCCTGGCACTGCCGACAGACTGCAGACTTCTGCAGGCTTTATTCCTGAATGTAGAACTTAATATTGCCTGACTGTGATGGCTCGAATAAAGTGAGAGCTGAAAAGATGGGAAAAGTTCACTGAAATGGCTCATTTATTTCATCCCAAATGTAAGGCTAGATGACAAATGGCATGCAAGGACAATGTATTCTGAGAAGCTGAAGCCACAGGAGGTGTGTGAGCCCCTCCCTGACCAGCACACTTGCCCCTCGCTGCAGGAGGTGCTATCCAAACACAACAGTCAGGGGAGGAAGAAAACAAAACCTGACAGTGGAGTGCCAATATCGGCAGTTTCTGGTCCTCCTCCCCAGGCTCACCTCTCCTTTGCACTGCGCCACAAGTTAGACTTTCCTGAAAGTTTAAAAAAAATGTATTTAAAAAGAAAAATGGTTCACATAAGAATAAGCCAAGATACTTATCATTAGCTTCCATATATTGCTTTCTCTCCAGAGTTTCTCCCATTATTTCTGCTTTCATTTTTTTCTAAACTTTATTCAGTTGCTGTTCTATTTTTTTGTTCCGTGTCCTCATCTGATGGGGGTAGAGGTATAGACTTTTGATCTCATCTTACTCATTTTAATTTTAAAAGGGGGGTGTGTACAAGAAGTCTGTGGCATTTCAGTGAAAACATAAACCCATCATGTTCAGGGGAGCCTAAAAATCATGGTGCCAGGCAAAAACTTTCAAACACGGACTAGTGTAGATAATACAGTCCTAAGCCTGTGTGCATTTAATCTTATTCAAAACTCACCACGATAATATCTGTCCCCCCTGCCATTATTGCCAAACACTGAGGATCCATTGCAAGAGCCTAGTGCGCTAATCCAGCTGATCCTGCTGGTGACATGAGCTGCTAAGGACATGTTCAGCTGCCAGGCTCCACGCAGAACAAATATCAGTGCTTTGCCTCATGAGCAAGTGTGAGAAAAGGTAGGAGAGCCACAAACAACAGGGAACTGGCCTGGGGCAGTTCAGCGTGTTAGCAGAGAGAGTGGAGCGGCCCTGAAACAGATGTAACCAACACCCTTAATCTGTAATCACTGTACAGTTCTCATGTCAGGAGAGTCTGGGCAATATGAGGATTTCAACTGCTGTCAACATCCAGTCCATGAGAAAACAGAAGATGTGGCAAACCTCCAAGCACAGCTTGGCTTGAAGGTCCAGGGAGTGAGTGTTATGCTGGTGAGACACTTGCTTTCCAGCTACTGATCTCAGTTCGCTCTCACACGCTTTCTCTTTTTCTCATTCTCTCTCTCTTTTTTTTTTTTTTTTTTTTTTTTTTTTTTTTTGACAGATGGGGATTAGTGTAGATAGCCAATGTGCTTAATCTCCAGAGAGCAGGAAACATTTTATGCCACTCAACAGGAGACTTTACGGATGCTAGAGGTCAAATTCAGAATGATATCTGGAAACCCAAATCCGATAGGCGTACTTGGCTTCCCTCTGGCCTTGGTGGGAATTTAGCTACAGAAGAGTTAGACTGTAAATACCTTTGGGAAACTGAGCTTAGACAGCTGACATTTAAACAATTTCCTGAGGAGTTACTTCTTGAGATGTTCCCAAGTTTCAAGGATCCCTACTCTAGTTATAAAGGGTCAGGACCGATCAAAACCGTATTTACATAGTGAGGCACTAATACTGCAAGTAGCAAGACACCTACCTGCTGCAGAAAAAGTACTGGCAAGCTTGTACTTTTAATCAAAAAATTGGTCTTTCTTCCTTAGATGCATAGCTGGTAAGGTGTTTAGTGAGTGATATGCCTGCAGCCACAGACCCTGAGAGTCTAATAACCCATTCATTCTGTTTAGTTGGAGTGGTATTGGAAAAACTGAATTTTGTATCAGACCTGTCAATAGTTCCACAACACTGGTATTCTTGCACATTTATTAGTGCAGTGCCTCTCTCATAGACCACAGGCATATACTTTAAAACATTTGCCATGTCATCTCACTTGCAGGAAAAAAATGAGGGCTAGATTTCACTTTGAAATGAGGATGTCCAGTATGTGTCAAAACATGTTGCCTCTTTTATTAATTTCTTCCCATAAGCATTTCAACTACTCTGGTTTAAATTAAAATTCAAAAGTGAAATGATTTTGAATAAGGCATAGTCAGTACCTGCAAGGACAGAGTCCCTTTAAGGCCTTGCAGTCGGCCCCATTAACATTCCAGTTTTATTGCATGTACCTGGTCTGAAGAGAGTCAGTAGCCACTGGGTGTAGCATAAATTTTTGGCCTTCAGCAAAATGAGCAGCTGAAATGCACATGGTACCTGACCATGCTTGTTAGGCTATTTGCTCCTTTAATCACAGGCTGTGCTAGTGAATGCCTGCCATTCAATTATCTTCAAAACCTTCATCATGTCACTAGACAATAAAATGTGACAGGTCAGGTATTACTGTGTTATGGCCATTTGATATCTAGAAGTGTCCAATTATTTCCTTCAGTGATTAGCTACAATTACTGCTTTAAACTAAGCATTTAAGGACTTAACTAAGTCTTTCAAATATTCATCATGGGATGCCTTGTAAGCTGGAGAAGTGTTCACAGAGAAAGGACCAGGGTAAGCACACCTTGCCTGTGCTGAATAGCAAGTGATACCAGAGCTTTTAGGAAGGATCCATATGCAACACCCATCTTGGGTCATTCTTTCTTGCCCTAAACCACTCCAGTCAGGGATGATGGAATAGTTGGAGGCCAAAGATTCGACTGAAGCACTCTTCTTCCACAGCTAATCCCACAGAAGCCACCAGAAGGTTGCTCCTGTGTATGCAGGCTACGTTGGCCCCAAGGAAGCTGTGTTTCCCCCTCTGGTAAAACAGGCATGCCTTGCCCCAAAGTTACTGCAGTTTCTGTATTTCATTTGAGAATTTGTGTACAGATTTAAGATTTAACCATCTTTTTGGTTAAGCTGGGGCAGTCCTATAATAGCAAAGTCACTTCAACCAATTTAGGACCAGGGCAGGTTTTCCTGGCATCAGGAAATAGCAAGTTGCAATAGGAAGAACAAAAAAAAAAATTTGCATGATCCCACATTGCTTGAGTTTGGGTAGATTATGGAACTCCTTGAATTCAAACTCTTTGCTTCATTCAAGCCACACTGTTTATGATGAGTAACAGGCAGTGGAGTCTTCTGTCTAGGAAGAGAGAGTCCTACAGGCAAGGAAGAGCAGAGGAGGTAGAGCTGGTGTTCCTGCAATAGGAAGGCTATTTGGCAAGGAAAGGGCATGACAGACCCATGGTCTAACACTTCTCAATAAATCTAAATTACATCCACGGTCAAACTAATGCTGCCTCTTTCCCTTTCACCCTGCTCAATGTGAGTCAAACTCTGACGAAGGGGAGAATTTATTGTGATCTTTGAGTTCAAAGGCAAGACACACATTTCACAGAAGGAGCTAGAAATAATACCTGCATAAAGCAGTAAACAAGATCAGCTGGCCTTTCACTGGGGAAAGACAATTTCAAAGGCACATTGCCAATCGAAACCTCTCTCCCACTGCTATCGAGAGTGGCTCCTCTGTTTGGTCTGCCTTCACATCACATTCAGTGTGACAAACTAATAACCACAGCTGGCACTGCCACTGGTAAAGTCAGCCGTTACCTCAGGCAGATGACTGGTAGGAACAGCAAAATAGCTTTGCTTTGCCTACAGCAGAGCCCTGGAAAGTTGAGTGAGGGGATGTGGCAGATGTCCCACCCCAGAAGCAAAGAAAGAGCAAGCCCGGCTCTCCAGGACTTGCCTTGATTCCAGCCCTTCCTTCGTCCTTCCCTGTCCAGCAGCAGGACAAGCCCAGTCCTCCCACATTGGGGCTGCAAAATTCCATTCTGCCAGCACTGCTGAGAGGCTCTGAGCTGGCCCCGTGGATAACGCAGCTCATTGCAAGAGAATGAGTTGCCAGTTTTGTTTCTTGTGGTACAATGAAACTTATTTAAATAAAATCCTGATTAAGACAGGCAGACATGGACTTGATTCACAGCAGGGAAAGCTGAAAACTGCTTGCGACATGCCGTTAAATTACCAATTTCTACCATTTTATTTTTAAAGCAGAGAGCTGTTTCTTTGAACTGGGAACAACACGGCATGCACATCATTTTGGATAATGTTTATGAAAGGTCACTTTGTTTATTTGTTGTTATCAAGTCCAAAGTAAGAAGCACAGGGGACTTTTTCCTCTCCAGTCCAGGAGTATTTTTTGATATGTACCCTATGGCAGGAAAAGATCTGGCCCAAGATGTACAAATGGTGAAGCAAGACAGCCCACCCCACAGTAGGGACCAGTGGGAATCATGCAGCTTCCACAAGCCATTCTCCTGTTCCGGGGATGCATCAATGAGGTGAAACAAACTGTAGTTCTCCCTTCTATTCCTCACATTTAAGTCACAGCCGCTACAGGGCACAGTTTGTATTTGCAGATCATCTCTTTCTGTCTCAGTTGCAGAGGACCTGTTACACATAGCAGGCACAGATGGCAAAAGTTTAATTAGAAACACATTAAGATAGACTAGAACTGTGCACCAAAAATTTAATTTAATGCTAACTGCAAATAACTTGTCACATTTTGGCCATATTTTCTTCTAAATCTTATCTAGCTAATGACTTATCAACTTGCAATCAAATTGCCTGGCTATTATGACTATTCTCATGTGTGTCCATGCAGCTTTTCTGTAGCTGATCATTTCAGATCATTTCCATTTCCTACTGGGATAAGCATGTGAGCAATCCTGAAGCAAACACTCAAGGGTACTTCATACAGATATCTACATACTTCATACTAGTGGTATCTAGAGACAGGAACACAAGAGCTTCCATGTAAAATGGCTATAAATAGAGCCTGACCATGAATTTAAAAATGTAACTACTGGAATTCATATTTGTTAGTCCTTCGAGTCCTTCTCAGATCTTCCTCAGAAATATTTTATCTCTCATCAACTAGCCTAGCTATGGGTTATGGGTCCTGTTTGTACCCTCTGTATTCAGCTGTGGCAGAAAGTCACAGGAAACATGTACAATAGTTACTGCTTTGTGCTCATCTGCAGACAAGAGGAACATGTCATATATACTACCCAATGTAACTGTTGTGCTTGTTTTCAGTGCCCAGGCAGAGAATTAATGGTGTTGATTTTTAGATATCTAGGTTTTAGGTAACTATGTTTTAGATGAAGGTGCGGTGCACAGCACAGAGGAGTTTGCATTGCTGTAAGAGTGAACACTCAGTCTTTGAAACTCATCCCTGGCCTCTATGCTGATAAACCCTTATAGATGTAGCTGTATCCTATAATAACAATTTTTGATGAAACCAGCTTCCCTCAGCAATGCCATATTTTAAGGGATACAGTTATTTAAGTCATGTTCCCTTCCTCTGCAGAGTTACAAGGGGGCAATGACAGCTCACCGTCACCATCCTGCTGCAATTCCACTTGAGGCTGTGATGCAGAACAGTCAGCCCTGGCAGCTGCCACCTCAGAAAGCTTTCATGTTTGAATCACGTTAGATCTTTCAGCAGTTCTAGACCTGGGGTTGCCTAAATAGCACTGATAACAAGCCGAAGAAATCTGAAGCATGCAAATGAAGAAGTGCTGTGCTGAAACTGCTTGTTCCCTCTTATCAGATTTTTTTACTGGGCTTTGGGGAGTATCTATAAATCCCTCCTCTGGTGCTTTGTATTGTTATACCCCTGCCCCTTATCTCCAAGCCATCTTACATAGCTGTTTGTGCAAAATTCCATTTATTCCATACCAAGAATGCTCAGGTAACATGTAGCTATGTGTCCATCTCTCCCTGGGAAGCCTTCTCTCCTCACCAAAAAGCCCTTTCTCCTGTGAGACAAGCAGACAGACAGAGGGATGAGAACAAAAAAAATTGTCCTAGGAAAGCAGGGAGGGTGAGGTAAAAAAGAGAGGTGAACTTGCCAATGCATATTAACCTGGAGGCCAACAGGGCAACACAAAAACTCCATGTCCTACTAGACACCAAGACGTTGGTCACGAAGTTATTTTCAGCTGACTACACTGAGGCTTCTTCTCATCACCATAATGATCAGTACAGCAGCAGCAGTGGATATGTGTTGATTATTTCAACTTAGTTACATAGTTCTGCATCCAAGTGTTTGGCCATGATGCCATGGCTTGTGCTCACTGTACCTGGAATTTCTGTATGGTCATTTGAGTCCCCTGGTAAGGCCTGAGCGTGCTTACTTTCCAAAGCAGGTGAGAATTGAATTCATTCAGCTAATTATGGGTGAGGCTTACTGAATTCTTTATTGTAGTAGTGCTTCAGTGGAACCCTGCAGCTCTGAGTGATTCCCAGCTAGGGACTCTGCTTACATGGCACTACTGAGACTTGCATTACAATAATAAGCCATTGGAAAAATTATTTATTATATGTAATTAAGATGTTGGTTAACCATGACATCCAGAATGAGCATTAGAGCAAAGACACTATGCTAAATTTGCAGCGGTATTCCAACCCATCAAGATATCAGTGTGATTGACAGATCAGATAATCTCCTTAGTAATCCTCTGAATTCTAAACACAGACACCCATAACTCATCATCAGATAAGAATATGCTACCGTTATGCTTTACTATGATGAAGAACGGAGTTTCAGTTGACTGCCTTTATCGCCTCAGTGTTTGCACAAGGTTCTTAGAGCATCTCTGTTTAAAAACAAAGTTTAACTTTAACTTTACTAAAGTCTGGCATATTCATTAATATCAATGACAAATTCTTGCAGGAGTTCTGCTTTTTTTTTTTTTTTTATAAGGCAGTAATGATGTAATAAAGATTAATTAATTTAAGTTATAGTGGCTGAAGTGTATACCTTCAAGCTGTTAAATGTGTCAGTGGAGATCCATTATGACAACAACGGGCATATTATTCTCAATAGGGATTGCTCTATTTGCCAGTATGAGATGTGTGTGCTTGTTATTAAGACAAAACCAGTGAGGAGAGCTCAGATCTGAATGCAGCTGAAATAAGAGCCTTGCTTTACACAGCATGATAAGCCTTGATTTTGTAAACACTATTACTTTGCTTTCATTACATATTCCTGCTGGTATTATTTCAGATCGTCTGCTATTTTATAGGCTTTTATCTGTCATCATACAAAATCAGGCCAACAAAACATGCTTAGCACTTTGCAGCTACAAAAATAAATAAAAACATCTTTATGATTTATGAAGAATAAGTAGTTGAATTTCAAATAGGGTCTGTGTATCCATATCAATATCTGCCTAGGCTTAGGTGGCCCATCAGATTAAATAGGTTCAAACTTATTTAGTTACTACAGCCAACAGCATACAAGGGTCTGTTGGCCTTCATGGAAGAACATTCAGATACCGAGATTAGATATCCTTTTCTGTGTTTTTCTGTTTTGTTTGTTTGCTTGTTTACTTGCTTGTTTTTAAGTTGTAGTCTGTGAAAAGGCTCATTGCCTCACTCTTCTGTGAGTTGAAGTTGGATCAAAGAATTTCCTCAAACCTGCAGCAGGAAAAAAAAAAAAAAAAAGTCTTGTATGACCTGGGATCAAGCATGAAAGCTTTCATGGAGTCTGCTTTCAGAGTCTGAAGCAACAGGATAGCTTTCCATAGGTAGAAATCCAGAGTAATGCCTGTGTCTCGCTGTATATAAGTATGAAGGAACAACTAGTGAATACAATGTCACAACCTAAGCAAGTCTGAAAGATTGGGTAGCACACCAAAAAATATTTCCCAGTACTGTCAGGAGTTGAAGAGTTGGTGGACTATGGCTCAACAGAGCTATGAAAGCCCAAAACATTGTGTATACTTCATTGACTGTGATCTGTTTGTTTGATTAAGGTCTCCAGATTGAAGCCATGTAAGGGAGAAACCCTTTCCACAGAATCTTTCTCAGAAACAGAGGGGCTATTCTGACCTGTATGTAATGAAATCACAGCTTCCTGAAAAAAGACAAAGTGTCAGGGTAAGCCACCCTGCAGGAGCACAGACAGACACACTGAGAGTGGGCAGTGTTTGTAGATGAGGTGAGGGTTCCCCTGTACAGACTTGGCCACTGCAACGTGGCCAGTCCTGGGCCATCAGCCACAGCTCCCACTGATGCTCATTGAGCTACAGATCAGGAATGCTATCAAAGTGCCAGCATCTGGCTTGGCTTTCTGTTGCAGAAGAACAACTGGAATTACTACTGTGGTATTGATTAGCCATCCCATTTGTGGAAGGTACTGAATAAAGAACCAAATATCCTTTCCTTCATAGGTTTAAATTTAGAATAAGACTTAAACTATCATAAGGTTTCCTACCTTGCAGTCTGTAGTCTGTAAATTAGCACATCTAAACTACAGCTCATGCTACTTTCCATATAGTCATCATTCCTAGAGTTCAAAATGTTTTTATTTCCTTCATATAAATCCATTAATATACTGGTATGAACATGTATTTACTGAAGATCACATCTGTGCTTTGGCATATTTATAATTAGTTGTACAGTTTATCAGGCAGTTACAGATCTGTATCTAGCTCCAATCCACTTAAGGATTCGAACCATGTAACTTCCTTTTTTTTTTTTTTTTTTTTTTGTAAAGCAATCATTGCTACTACTTAGAACTGTATATTAAAAAATGCCTGAATTATGTGCATTTCACTATGAATGAACCTATTTCTAATAAAAGCATTGCACCTGGAGTAATTAAATAGCTGTAGAGCTTATAATCACAAGAGAAATTGAATTCTCAGTTGACATATCCAAGGTCCTATTGATGAAGATTCCTGCTGATTACAATTCCTATTGATTGAAAGTGATTTTAATCAGTTCAGTTGTTTTTTTAGGGGATTGACCACAAAATAAATACTCTTTTCCCGTACAAGAATATTTGCATTGCTAGGACCCATAAAGGGATGAAGCTTAAAACTCAGTCTTGGTTTACCTTACCTAGCTGTCCCCCCTGAAAAGATAAAAGCAATTCTTGTTTGAAGACACTGCACCAAATTTTAAGTGCATGGATGTATCTATTCTCTATGGATAAAACATCATAAAATTTTAACATTCCATTTCTGGGATTGCAATAAAGCTCAGCCAGTGCAAACAAGCAGTGCTTGCTTGAGTTCCTATTCATTGAGCAAGCATGGAAATTAACTATAAGAAAATCAAAGCTAATGGCTTATCAAATTTAAAACTCAGTTTCACTATGTAACAAGTAAGTCTCTAAAGAACAACTAATTTGTTCATATTATATGCCTGCAGTATTTTTTTTCTTTTTTTTTTCCTGAGAAATGTAAAACCTGTACTTACAAACCAAACAGCTGCCTAGGAAACAGCTGCCTAGGAGACTTGGAGACAACTCACTGACTGACTCTGTTTCAGGGGCATGAATTTCACCTCCGGAGCAGAAGTTTTGCCAGCAGCCTGCCTATTCAGGGGTATGTGGAAGTAGGCTTAATGAGTCATTGAAGAAGCAGCACTGAAGTCTCCACCCAAATAAAAATTCATCTGTAAGTCAGTCAGATCTAGCCTGTAGAATATAAGACCATAATATGTGGTAACATAGCTGAGCTGATCTTGTCCTAAACCAGAACACTTTCCTGACTTTTCCATGATCAGTACAAGTATAGTCAAGTCAAAAATTCCACCACAGCAGGGAGTATTCACCTTCTCTCACTCTTAGGCACAGTAAGGACAGGCTTACAAAAATGTCTGTAACTGAAGCCCTGAAAACTCAAACTTCAATAAAGAACCATTGTCAAAATACAGGAAGCTTGTATTTGCCTCTAATATCTTAAATGGTTCCTTTTCATAGAAAAATATCTTTGTTTAATAACTATAGTGCAAAAGTCTTCGTAGAAGGATCTTGGATAAGATGAGCTAATGCTCAGTTTTTTAATCTTTTTAGTACCTTGATTCCATAAATTGTTATTTACTGACAACTCCAGAATACTGCGATATTGTGAATTCGTCTTAGTGACTAGCACCAGGCGGGGGATGCACTTTGCTTCCCTCGCATTGTAGTGCTATAGCTGAGGACAAAAGGTATAACATCTGTAAGTGTTTTGATAAACCAGGTTCCTCTAAAGATACTTTTTTTATTATTTAAAAAAATATTTTTAAAAAATATTGAGTGAATTAAAACCATTTGGATAGTGTGATAAATTATCAGAGAAACTGTGAAATACAGAAAAGATTCAGGATGCAGAGTCTGTCAATTTCTTTAAAATTTCACACAAGCCAAGATGACAAACAGATGGTACAGTTAGGAAAATCTAGAAGGCAAAATATAGCCCCCATGTCACTTTAATGATGCCTGTGCTTATCACAGCCTATATTTTAGATCAACTTATAAAGTATTTTTCTAAGTCATAGAACTCTCTTGAGCTCTATTTGCTAAAGACAAACTGGTCTGTAAAGATGCATCAGTCAAGCAGAAGATTAATTCCTGTTGTACCAAGTTGTTGTTTTTGGCACAGAAGTCAATATTTATAAGACAGAAAGCAGCTGTAGTGCACAAGTTAGCATAGTGCATAAATCTTTGCAGCAGGTTATAGCAAGATTATGATACTATCCACAGGTAATACGGTGGAAGCGCTGCCACAACAGAGCCTTCCTAATGTTGGTCATCCATTTACCAGTGTGAGCTGAGCTAATGAGGTCACGCTGAATCACTTTGTGTCGTTCCCCCTTTGGAAGCAATCAGCCCAAATATAAACCAGCCATGTATTAGGAGAGGTCACCCCGTGCAGCAGCTCTGTGAAGAGTGAGCTGTTTGTACAGGACTCCGAGCCAAGTTCAAGCTTGCCCAGAGCAATAGGACGTGTGGCTACCGACATGGGGGCCCGGGAAGCAGATTAACCCCCCATCCCCTCGGAAGCTGTTGGAAGTGAAGAGCCGCTCCCAGCCTTGCCTGCGGTGCAGTACTTCATCGCGCCGCTCTCCTCACCCTGACATGTCGGCCGAGGGGCAGTGGGGAAGGTGGGGGGTTAATGCTCAATTTTCCTTCTGCTGATTGAAGCCTTCACCTCCTGCCTGGCATAGCTGGACCCTGGGGCAGCAGAGGAACTGGGGCTCCACAACGCCTGAGGCTCCAGCAGCCGTGATTGTGCCTTCCTCACGGAGACTTGTCCTCCGACAGACATGATGCTCCCGCCTCTCTCCTGCACCACACCAGCAGTTAGCAACCACCTCAGGTATTACTAACCACTTGGCTTGTGTTGTCAGAGACCATGCAGCACTGCATTCCCCCTGGGTGCTGAGCACTGCCTCTGAAGCAGCACAACGCCTGGCCTCCCACACCTCTGTGTCGGAGAGGGGATGTGGCAGCAGCAGTTAGGACGTGGAGGCTGGGGACTGATCAGCCAAGAAGTTTGGGCAAGCCTCTTCCCTCCCCAGGCTCCAATTCCAAATCCTTAATGTGGTAGTTTCTCTCTTTCATGGCATACGATGAGCTCTACAGAGGGGAGGCTAGAGCTGCTCTCATTTTCAATGTGCAAGGTTATAGACGCTGCCTGTGTCTCCATCAGTCTTTTTCCCTGTACTGAAATGGCGGCTATCAGATTCCTTGCTACAATATCTTATTCCTAAGAGTAGATGTGAAGGAAGTTCAGCATGGAAAGATACTCGGATTTTTCTCCTCCTTCTTGAGAACCCTTTCACACCAAATTCTGTTCTCCTGGCGCTGCTCACACGCGCAGTTACTCACATATGAAACCGTATGCAGTTTCAATCCCTTGGCTTTCTTTCTCTCCTGCTATTGCATTCGTTCTGACATTCCCAGCCTCGCTTGACCAAATTATATGTGGGTTTAGGCGAAGATGTTAGAAATCTAATGTCGAATAGATGCAGATTGAGCCCACATGGGAAGCAGGAAATACAATAGAAATGTGCAAGTCCATTATATGAATTTATCAGTGTACATTCTGCAAGCTTTATAAATTTTGCTAGCATGATCACCTGTTTCTTTCCTAGAAGAGAAAAAGCTAGCAAATATGAATTTCTTGAAATAGGCGGCAGAAAGAGATTGACTTGGAATAAACAAAATAGTTGAAATTAAATTTTCTTGGCAAGATTTGCTTGTGTTGTTCATCAAATAAATGTACATTATGTCTTGCACTGTTACTCAGCTGTGATCCTATAATGTGTTCTCTGCATCCTGTCAGACATATGATCCTTTGTCCCATAATAGACCCAACTATCTCACAACCAGCTGAGCTCAGGGTCATCCCAGGGGCAGGCTGGTTAAAGATGGCTGTCAGTTCACCGCCTGACTCACAGACGCACTTTAAATCACCTTTATCTTGCTTGTGCTGATGCTTTCCAGCAGCCGCCGTAGCAGGAGCATCTCTGTACAATGTAGGAAAACGTTTCACAACATCCCTGAAAATTTCTCTGTGGCTATGCAAAGTTCAGTGCAACCAGTGTAAAGAAAGTACAGCCTGATGCATAATGTGGACCGAGGGCTATTTCAAACAACATTTTGCAAGGTGGATAAACAGTATGGTCATCATCCATCTTGCAAATGAAAACAAAAAATCCAGAGAGTGAAATATCACCTTTCAGATCAGAAATATAATTATTACTCAGCCTGAAATTTCCAGCAAAAAGAGTATTTGCATAAAAAGATACGATAATCTGGGAAATGCATCACCTGATGTTTTTATTGTGATAAATACCTCCCTTCAGTTCCTGATGCTATACAACTTCTTAATGTTTGTCACTACTCTCCGAGGTATAGCAGAAAGACAGGCCTTAATTGTAAATTTACACATGCTTTATTGCCAGTGCAATGGCATGAGCACATTTAACAGGATTGTCATTCCAGTTACTTATGCTGATTCTGACATGCACCTATCACTTCTAAAATTGATAGTGCTTTTCAGTCGGTTAGTAGCATCACAATATGTTGTGTCTTTCTCTCTAAGGTTAAGCATGTTAAGGGCCAGAAAATGGCAGGAGAAGGAGTCCCTGCATACTAAGCAAGTGCCGCTAGCTCAACCTTCTTTTAAGAGAAAAGTAGGTAGCTGGAAACTAGCACATGTTCTGCATTTCTATGCAGAACCCAGCCCACCTGCCCCAGGCAAAGACAACAATCTTCATTATGCGCAGTAGTAAACAACACCGTCCCAGCCCCTCAGAAACTGTTGGCCCTGTTCACAACATGTAATACCAGGCACCCAAGCAGATGGTAACACTTATGAAAGATATTAAAGCAGAAGAAAGGACAGAAGAAAAGGAGGCAACTATTAGAAAACACTTTGTGGCAAGGGAAAAAAAAGTTTTCTGTGTTCCCCCTGCAGCAGGAGTCTGAGTCTGTGAATTCCAGGATGAATGAACTAAGGGAAGTCATGAAACCAACAGCAAACCACAAACAAATATCAAATGAGAGTAAAACACCATCCTTGGCCTCAGCAGAGTTATTGTTGCTCAGATCAAAGCATTGCTTTAAAACCGTGCACAGAAAAGGCCGATAGAAATCTGGGGAAGTAGTACATCTTCCTTTCCTTCCCGTACACCCCCATGTAAATCTTTTGGGGCCTTCCAGAGGGGAAATGGAGGTGCATGCACCTTACATTCGCACCTGACTGACTAGGGTAATATTTTCAAATTGTCTGAAGGGGAGGGAGGGAAGACAGAAGGAAGAATGGCAGGGCAGAAGGAAGGAAAGAAGGAATAAACAAACAAATGAGGGAAGAAAGAAAAAATGTTTGCTTTTATTAAAAAAAAAAAAGGACAAAAACTTCAAGTCATTCATTTTCAGCCACATGACCCACATGACTTTTAAAGAAAAGCAGTTTTTAAGTTGCACACAAAAGCACAAAACTATGGGTAATGGGATCCAAGCTAGAGTAACCAGTGCAGAAACCTGGAAGGAAAAACCTAAAAGAATGATAAGATGCATTAAGGAACAGCAAGGCTGTTGCATTGTCCCATGAGATGCAGCTTAGAATACCTGACCATGCATCTCAGCAATTTCACGTTGTGACTGAAAAGGAGGTAATATCTCCTCAACCTGCAAAGTTGTCTCCCTGCTTGCCCCACATCAGCTTTGCCTTTTGGCCACCCTAATCCTAACATGGGTAAAAGCAATGGAAGTGTTGCACTATGTGCACAGGCTGGAGAATGTAAGCTCATGAGGTCCTGAAAATACTTGGATCCTGCAAATAGTTGGAGCACTGATGAAGAGATCCTGAAGAGCTGGTCTCATAGATGTGAATAAGCATCTGGAAAACATATAGATGACTCTTTCCCCCTCTCTGCCTCCCCCAAATTCTTTTAAATACAAGTGGAAACTGTATGCAAGGAAAAATTCCTTCTCCCCCTCTCTCTCAATAAGAACTTTTGCAGCTCTTCACCCTTTGAGTGCATCCAAACTGGACAAGAAAAATCAGTATTTTCAAGAGTGACATTCTGGCTAAGCTCACATATTCCTCCTCACAACCAAAGGGGTCTTCACATGTGCCGGCTGAAGGAATGTCTTGACATCTAGCTGACAGGATCTTTGGAGCAGACTGCCGTGCCTGCCGTGGGACAAACCCACCTCGGGCAGGTATGTTTCAAGACAGGGCTGCTGACAAGCTTCATTCCTTCCTCCCACCCTCTTCTCTTTGAGATCAGATATTGTTTACCCCACAGACAGTGACTCTGGCGCTACTTCCACTGTCCCTTTTCTGACAAAGTCCCCGTTGGAACTTCTGGGCCTTTTATACAGCACAAATAGAGCAGGAGTTAACCGCTTGTGATGAAAGGGAATTTTCTATTTGACGCCTGCGGGCATTTTCTACTTTAAATGTTTTACTCCAATAAAGAAGTCCAAACCCACTGAGAAGTGAATGAAATCTTAGATTATTTAATCTTCTCTTAAATGCAGATTGTTTTTGGTTTTTTTTGGTTTTGTTTTGTTTCAAAGGCTGATGCTTATTCCTTGCCTTGGAGAATGTTTAGAGACAAACACAATTTTAAGGCTCAAACTGGACTCCATAACCTTTAGTGCTGCTACTCTGGACTGATAGGGAATTGCACTAAACAAAATACTTGCTCCAAGGATTAAACCCAAGAAAAAGCATGCCTTCCCGTAAATCCTAAAAGACACACCCATGCACCGATATATCACTGTTCATTCAGTGTGGACCCTCCAGCATGCAAAGTAGCTACCAAAGATGCTTCACAGAGGAGAATGGCTGCTTGAATTTCCCCTATTGCTTAGCAGCTTCCTTCTCCCTCTGAGGCTGCATACCGGGTGCAGACACCAAGGGTGCAGAGGACCTCGTGCAGCTGTACATCAACAGCAGGGCCACGGTTCTGAACGCACACACTGCCCTCGAGGAAGGGGCCGAGCTCCTTTCGTCTCCTCTCAGCAAACGCACACCTGAATGCAGTTAATATTTCTCAGCTTTTCCATTCATCTCCCGGTCAGGTTTTTTTTCGGTCTCTAAGAGGAAAGGAATTTTATGAAATAAAGATCTAAGGGCTGAAAATGTGTGTGCAGAGGAGGGGGAGTGTGACAAACCTCACAGCTCATGTGAAAGGTTGTTTTGCTTCTAGACCAAAGGGGAGGAGGCCTGATCCTTCTCCCTTGCTAGGTAAGCAGATATCCTGCAGGCAAGCAAAGCTGGCAACAGGCTGAAATCGTGGTGAGAGTTGAAAAGCTTGTTTTTCTATATGCACAACAAACCAGAATTGTTGACAGAAAAGCAAAAGAACATCTGCTCGTGCTGATCTATGAAAGCTTTCCCTGGCTCCATTAACCTCCCTTCTTTCTCTGCCTCTCTTTTCTACTAAGCTGAAAATTATCATTTAAGATGTTCGAGGCTTTCATTTCTCTATTAATCAAATTAAATCTCCTTAGCCACAGTTAAAATCCTCTGTGAGGTGCTTTGACCAAAGATCATTTGCCTTGCAATTAGAACTCATTTTTAGTACAACAGGAGGGAAATAGAGAACCGGAGCTTTAGAATCAATATAGCTATAAATTACATGGAAATGGAAATGGTAGCATCCTCGCTTGAAACAACAGATTTATTATCAAAGGGAGTAGTATTGTATCGATAGAGTGCGTAAGTTTTATAAAGAAAGAGAGAAGGAGACACACTGAGAGAAATCAATGTTAACATGGGCTCGCTATTGCTTTAAATGCTGCATTTGTGGTAACTAATTTTCACTTATTATTTTAAATTGCAAAATGTCACATTGAAAAATGGTTAGTGGCTCAAAAAAACCCTGTCTGCAGTATTTTCTAAGGCAAAACTACACTGATTGTAATGAATAAGGTCTGCAGAAGAGGGTCCATTATACATTCTGCATTTAACCCTGGTTGAGACTGGTTACCAAAGAACCTTCTCCATTCCCAGGTTTTGAATAAGATCGTAGCTAAGGTTGCAAATAAGATTTTCATTTAAACCTCGATGATTTGCATTTATTTTGAATCACACGCACTGTATAGAGTGAGCAAAAATGTCCTTTCTGGTAGTGGAAATTATTTTAAATGCTTTATCTTCCCCTTTCTAAGCAGTGTTCCCCAGTGCCAGATCACAAGTGCAATGCAAAAAAAATCTTGAGGGTCTGACCAAAAGATTGCTTGTTGGGTTTCCATTGCTTTCAGTCTACAGCCTGCCCTGCTGCCTTCTCAGTGAAAAGCAGAGGAGAAATTTTTGCACGTTGATGAATATGGAGCTTGCAGTAGGGACTGATCCAGAGCCCACTGGAATGGTCATGTCTTGTTCTGTCTCAGCCTTGGTGAAAGTGGGAGGCAACCTATATGGTCAACCAGTCTCAAAACACACCACTGTGTTTTAAAAGGGGATTACATGGAGACTATCTGGATTTCTGGAGTCTCTTGTCTAATTAGAGATCATTGGAGAGGTCTCAGCAGAATTTTCAGTGTTTTTGTCTATGCTCCTTATATGCTTTATTGTGGCATTCGAAACCCTGGGGTGAGAAAGATCTGATCTGAAGAGAGAAAAGGTACCTTTACTGAGGGATTTCCATATTCTTTTAGCCTCATCTTTTGATTTGCAGACCAGTGGGGCTCAGGTGAGCCAAAACTCCCTGGGCAATGGGCCACGGTAGGTCCCACACAACATCATTGTAATCATGGGATCAGGTACAATCCTCTGCTAACATCTAAATATTTCATTTTGTGAGCTGATTTTAAAGAAGCTAGGATGATAGCTTGTTAAATTTATCTATGTTCTTTGGGAACATGTGTGTTCACATATATGTGAGCTGGGGTGTTTATCTCCATCCTCATCCTCATCCTTTTCTGACCGGGGGATGGGTCTTCTCCAACCCTTTTTGCATCACTCTGTTTCCATGATCATTGCTTTGCCTCCTAGCACTGCTGGAAATGCAAAAATAAAATATATGGGGGAGGAGGAGGGAAATGTAATAAATTGCAAAGCCCCACGGAGTCTTACTTGTCTGCAGTACCCACCTCCACGTCTAAAGATATTGTTCATGCTAATACTGCTTGCGAGGAGTGTTCCTCCAACATAATATTTCTGCACAGTGAAATATGCATGACTCTTCAATGGCTCAGCTCAAATGGGATCACCTTTCAGTTTCTAGACAGTGTTATTTTTTTAACTATTTTTTTCCCCAGCACAGCATGAGGAACACAACACTACCCCAACCAACACATTTTGTTTTATGATCCATCTGTCCCCAGAACCATGCACAAATGTTGAATCCACTGATGTTACAGAGCAATGCTGCAGGGATTTTATTTCTTGCAAAATAGACTAGTCTGGTTAAAGTCTCCACCTTTGCTGAGTGCTGGAGGGAATATTTTACAACTAAGTTAAGAATGTGAATTAAGGCTTGCATGACATTTCCAGTGTAACTGATGTTTTGCACGGGAGTTTGTTTAGGTAGTAGACTTGATGCAAAAGTGAAAAAAAAAATGTTTTATTGGTTCAAAGGAGTTTCAATTAAAACTGTAGAAGTCCCTACTGTCATGATGGAGCCCCTTTTGACCTTCACCTTCTTAGGAAGCCGGTGAGAAGTCTGGGCAAGTTTTTGTGCTCTGGGGCTCTTACCTCCCTCCTCTGCCATGCTCACCCCGGTTTCTCCCAGATGCAGACTCGCACAGATGTGCTCTGCACCTGAAGGCTCCTTGTGTGCTGCGGCACAGAGATTCCCACTCCCCCCATTCCCACCGCTAGCCCCATCCTCACCCCCACCTCCTCTCACTGCTTAGCGAACCTGGTCTCCTGTGTTTTCTCTGCTCTTTATTCCGTGTCACCGGAGCTGAGTGACTGCTGAAGATGAGAGGGGATGAGGAGTGTGAAGAGGGAAGCTCCTGCCTTTGGTCTGAGCCTGACGGGGAATGATGAAAACCACATGGGCTATGAAAAAGTCCAGTCCAACCCTGTGTTTACCGAGCTCCCTAGAAACGTCAACATCTGTCACCGAGAAACCCCCAAAAGGGGCACCCATTGCTGCAGGACCCTTGGTGGCAGGTCCCATCCCTCTTCCCCGAGCCCGGGCCGGAGCTGAGGGGTGTTGACAGAGGGAGAGGGAGGTTATCGGGGATTTGCTGATAGCTGCATTAATACACAAAGGAGCCCAGAAGCGCGATGCCCTTCCCTCGGCTCTGCGGTGCCACTTCGGGCTCAGGCAGCCGCCGGGGCGGGGACCCTCGGGACCCCCCCAGTCCCTCCCGGCCCGGCTGTACGCCTTGTCCCGGTGAAGACGGTGCATGCACCGGGGATCCCGGCCCCGCCGCCCCTCGGCCGGCTCCCTCGGTTCCTGTCACGGTGCGCACAACGAATTTTCCTTCTATTAGTCACTTCCCGAAGATCAAACCCGAGGACAGCTGTGAATGCAATCGATCCCTCCAAAAGGCGTTAGCGGAGCGCTCAATCAAAGTAGATATTTCCCGGGATTTATTTCTTTTTTATTTTTTTAATAATCGATACCGTATTACTCGGTTTTCCTCTGGCGGCCAGTGGCCTGCCGAGCTAAAACCAGAATAGGCTGGGATTAGCAAACACAGAAATACTTCTGCGCCAAGCCGAGCGCATGGGATGCCAGTAACGGGGAAGCCGGGGCAGGGCTGTCGCTCCCCGGCCGCCCAGCCTCTTCCCACAACAGTCGCGAAACGTTCCGTGAGCCCCTGTGTGCTCCTAACCCTTCTGCTTTGGGATGCACCGCATCCTACACCGACGTGAGTTTAGGGTAAAGTTCGTGGCTGAGATTGGCTCCGTGTCCTCTCGCTGCCCCCGAACGGTAGCGCCTCTCTGGGCTCGTTTGGGCTTGAATTTGTTTTTATTTGATTTTTTTCCCCGCTTTTACAGTCGTGAACGGAGAGAAAACTTCGCAGCGCGTTGAGTTTGTATTTATAAACTGAACACCCGCCGAAGGCACGAACTGGCTATTGCTTTCATCGTCTCTGTTGTGGCTGGTCGTTATCCGGTCACACTTTTATAAGAATCGATAGTCCTGATTTAAATTTACGAGATATAAACTTTCAAGGAAAGTGAATCGGAAAGCCAAAATAATTGTAAAAGTAATGGCTGAAACATTCTCCGTGTGGAACAAATGCTTAAAATATGTCACTGCCCTATAAAAAATAGCACGGAAGCATTTTTCCGGGCCAATTTCTGCTCGTATTACTGAAATGTGTAATCCTTTTGAAGTTATATAGCAAATAGGGCTCCTCGCATGATCAAAATCAACAAAGTTCGCCCTCAGATTCTTAGGCACAAGGGAAGACTTTTTTTTTTTTTTTTCCCAGAGCTCCCATTGATTTCAATGGTCTTTCTGAGCCTGAAACAGGAGTAACTGTGACCTGTAATATTTTATGACACATAAACCATAAAAGAATAATGTTAACAGTGCAAGCCGGCCAAGTAGTGTGCCTGGGGGAGAAAAGGAATGTTTGCCTTGGAAAGGGAGAAAGGGAGAAAGGGAAAAAAAAGAAAGATGCAAAGACAGAAATATTTTAAATCATTTTCGATATTATGATGTTACTTATATACTATTCATTGAATAATTTCTGTCTTCTCTTTTTATATTTCTTATAGTTACCAGTTTACTGAGCTGGCGCAGAACTAACTGCAGAGGAAAAACAAGCAAAGAACGTTGTTCCCAAGTTTACGATGAAAATATGCCGAAACGATTATTTTTCAAAAAAAAAAAAAGTCTCCCCGGCCGAGCGCGGGCAGAGGAGCGGCCTCGCACGGGCGCGGTCCCGGCCCAGAGATGCTCGCCCGGAGGGGTCCCCGGGCAGCGCCTCGGGGTGTCGGGGCGGGTCCCGAGCAGCAGTTTGCCGGTGAAAACCCGCTGGCCTCTCCAGCGTGAGCTGCCATTAGAGAGGTACTAATAAATCCCCGTTAAGCATGCATTTATGCAGCGATTGCGTGAACTTTGGCCTCCGAAGAGTCCCTGCAATTAGCAGCGCTGCGCCCGGGTTTCTCTCTCCTCTTTGCCCAGAGAGGACTGGAGGGGGGCAGGCAGCCCCCCGGCTCCTCCGGCCGCCCCAGCTGACCCTTATCTCTGCGGGGATAAAGCCCCGAGCATCCCTCCCCTTGCCCCAGGACCCCCCACTGTCACCCCTCTGGGAAACGCACGGTGCGGGACGAGGCGCGCCCCGCAGCCCGGTCCCCGCGTGGGAAGGTGCGGGACAGCCCCGACCGGTGCGGGAGCGGCCTCTGCCTCCGCAAAAGAGCGGGTGAGAGCGAGAAAACAGCGCTGGACTAAAAGGGGAGGAAAGTTGCGGCTGCCGGGGAGACGGCGAGAGGGACGGGGAGAGAGGGATGGCTCTGTAATTGTTGCCTTTGCCGAGGCTGCGAGATTAAGCACTGGGACTTATTTTAAAGTGACCCATCACTGAATTCATTTCTGCTTGAACTTTCGGTGAACCTGAGATTAAAGAAGGGAGAGCAGCTAAGCAGTTTGTTGTTAGCTGCCTTTTCAACGGCCCTTTCAGACTGAGTAAATATTGATCGGTTTCAATCTGATTGCCCCAGAGGAAAACACCAAAGCATCTCAATAGCCTCCAAAAGTAAACTTTAAAGGTGAACAGCAGAATTGGCCTTAAGTGTGATAGGAAGATGCTAAACTCCGTTTGACATTTGAACGCGGCTTGGTTGTTTGGTGGGTGGTTTGGTGGGTTTTTTTTTGTTGTTTGTTTGTTTGATTTTTTTTTCCATTTTTTCCCCTGAGACTCTAGAGAGAACATTAGAAAAAAAAAATAGTGTAAAAACAAAAGGATCCCCACAACCTGAAGGCCAGCTGAGTGACTCCGTCAGACCAAAGCACGCTCCGCTTGCCAGTGCAATTTCTCTGTTAGAAACCCCCGCACGCGGGGCAGGCAGGAGGTTCTCGCTTCTCTTGCCCACACCGCCTGCCCTGAGAGGTTGATCGTATCGAAATCATAAACGTAAAACAACAAAAGGAGATGGGATCGGGAGATTTGGGGGTGTCGGCGCTTGAAATAGATCGGGGCTGCGGAAAAATAAAAAAAAAAAAAAAGAGAGAGAGGAAAAAAAAAAGGAGGAAAAAAAAGATAAAATGAGGTTTCGGCTTGGAAGGAGAGGAGATTCTTTGCCGCAGCTCAGCGCAGATCGACGCACTGACAAGTGTCTCGTCTCCCGCATTTAGGCTGTAATTTATGGCCGCTCTTTCTAGCACATTAAGTCAACATCGGGGGAGCCGAGTTGTAGATCCGGATTCCAGCAATGTTTAGATCCAGATTTCGATATTGAAATGCCCTCATTGGCATGCAAATGCCACTTTAACACATCCAAGTCTCTGGAAAAAGGCCATCTGTTTTGCTTTGTGGCTTTACACTAATAAACAAAAGGTAAAGTGTATGGCAGGCGGGGAAATGAAAGAAATAGAGGCAGTGGCGGGAGCCTTTGGAGACAGCCCCGCTCCCTCGCAGCTAGCTCGTCTCTTGATATGGCCGCCGCGCATTGCAAATCGGGGCTTGTCTCTTTTGACACCGAAGTGAAGAAAATCGTCCTTGCCTCTCTGCGGGTCCCGCACGGCACAGCCTGCACGGGCACCGACCCCGGCCCCGGGAGAAGCCGGGAGCGCTCCCCTGCAGATGTGCCAAGTGAAGGAGATGTCACCCGTGTTTGCGCCGAAACCCAAGAGGCAGCGGTGACTTGAGACCCCCCCGTGCAGCTCAGCAGGTCTCTGCTCCCTCCCGGCACCCGCTTTCCCCACACTCACGCTCCCCCCTCCCCGACCCCGCGTTCATCTGACACCTCTTGGAAACCTCAAGCTATTTACCTGTGAGAACTTGCTTTTTATTTATTTTTTTTTCCCCGAAATAAAAAGTTGGTGGTTGGGAAATGGGCTGGGAGTTGCCAGAAGCAGGCTGCCAAGCACCTGGGAGCCATCTCCCCACCTTGGCAGTCCATCAGGATGGCAGCCGGGGGGGGGAAGGAGGGAGAAGCTGGCCCAGCTCAGTGCCCGGGCTAATGAAATGTGCAGCCCTTGGCGAGGGGCCTGCGATGTGAGGAAAGACTGGCTGAAGACAGTTTCTGCTTTTGAAGCGTGCTCTGTTTATGTAAGTGTCAACATCCATCTCGAGGTGAAAAGGTTAGCACTTGACCCAGGAAGCTCTCGTGTTTGTGCTTCAGAAATAGATCGGGGTCATAAATTCCTCCCAGTTACAGTGGAGGGAGAGAAGGGCCTTATATCCTCTAAAAATAATATTATTTGAGCATAGAAAAGGAAGAAGGTTTGTGTTACGAGTCAGCCCGGGCAGCCCGGGAGGAGGAACGCTGGGAGACTCTTCCTCCCCCTCCAACCCTACAAAAGGCCCCAGCAGAGGAAAACTGGGGAAACCGAAGTGCTGGGCCCAAGCTGGGGCTCCTCGGTGATGTCACACAGAGGCAGACACACGAGGTATACCTGAAAGCGGAATATATTTATTACAGACATTATAAGGACCCGTAAATCCTGCCCTGGGTTCCAGCAGCGGGTAATCCCAGAGCTCCGATGATTGTACAGAAAATCAGGAGGTGTCGCTGACACGCGACAACTGATAGACCTCAGTGTACCCGGGGTACATCAAAGCACGGGGCGTCATGCAACGGTCCAGACACCAACCACAGAAATGATACATTCATTTGGCCATTCGTCACATTCACGAGAAGGTTGAAAAGACATCGAGTCTAAATAATCCGAAAACGGGAAGAGGTGAGGTCTCTCGGACGGGTGTACCCTTCGGGCGGGTATAACCCGGCACACCTTTAGGGCGGGGGGGCAAGCACACCGGGTAAGGGTTACAAAACCTAGTGCAATTGAAGCCTTGCTTGTCACACGGAGAGGAACAGCGCTACTCTTTGAGGTATCTGCTCGAGCTTCACGCGTTTGCTTGATGCGGTCGTCGGCTTTTGGCCGATATAAAAGTGGATCCGGTTCTGCGAATGCACTCACCCTGCTCAACCTGATCATCTAAACGTCATTTCTAGAAAAATCTGTAAAAAGATAAATCTCTCGGACAAAGTATTTACAAGCAACCAACTCATAGACACGAACAAAGAATACATTAAATTAAGGGATGAAAGTCCTGTAAGTCGTGTAAACACTCGCAATAGTGCAGCTCTTCGTGAGGTCGTGTACCCTAGGTAACCTGCCTGTCGCTCGGGGAAGGTCAGAGACCCGTCCTTGAGCGTGTAAGGGGCTCCTCCAGCGAAAAGGGACGGGGGGGGGACCGGAAAAGGACCTCTGGGAGGCGAGGTGCGAGCCGGCACCCCGGGGCCCGGTGGCGGGGGGGCACCTGTGGGAGCCGCGGGCACCCGTGGGAGATGGGGGAACCCGTGGGAGATTGGGGCACCCGTGGAAGATCGGGGCACCCATGGGAGATGGGGGCACCCGTGGGAGATCTGGGCACCCGTGGGAGATCGGGGCGAGCCGCCCCGTCGGGGGCACGGCGGTGTCAGTTGGAGGCAGGCAGCGTGTCCGAGGAGGATGAGGCTGGCGAGGCGCTGCAGGGCGACGAGCAGGACTTGTCCGAGGACTCCTCCGCCTTCTCCTCGCAGCCCGTGGGGGTGGCGGGGGAGATAGGCAGCAGCCCCTCTTTCTCCCTCTTCTTCTGCTTCATCCGCCGGTTCTGGAACCAGATCTTCACCTGCGTCTCGTTGAGCTGGAGGGAGGCGGCGATTTCCACCCTCCTGGCCCTGGTCAGGTACTTGTTGAAGTGAAACTCCTTCTCCAGCTCGGTGAGCTGCTTGGTGGTGAAGTTGGTCCGGACGGTGTTGGGCTGCCCCACGAAGCCGTACTCGCCGGCCTTGCCTGCAAAGGGGACACGCGGCGTTAAGTGAGCGCAAATGATTTATAGGCGACGTAATCAATATGTCCACACCGGCTAAGCGATAGGGAGCGGGGACTTCGCAGGATAAGAGGGAAGCCCCGGCAGGGTGAGTGATGGAGTGCGAGGTGCTAAACTGGAGTCAGCCTCTGGTGTCAGAGGAAACTTGATAAGTGGGTTATGAATTACAAGACGTACGACCAAGGGAGGGGAGCGGGGGGGCGGCAGGGGCCGGCGCTGGCTCCCAGCGCTGCGGGCAGACGGCTCCGGGCGCTCCCGGGGGCGCGGGGCACCTGCGAGCCGCCCCCGGCGCCCCGACGGCAGGGAGCTGCCCCGGCCTCCCCCCTCCCCCCCCCTCCACGCCGGGCCACTGACCTGTTTTGGGTGGGTTTCTTTTAACTTTCATCCAGTCGAAGGTCTGCGCCGGCGGCGAGGTCTCGGCGGAGGGGGAGCGGGAGTTTTCCTGCTGGTGGCCGGCGTGGAGGGGGGACAGGGCATGGTTATAGGTGCCCAGGGGCAGGCTCTGCTGCTCCTGCCCGTAGGCGGGGGGCACGAACTGGGCGGGCGCCCCCGCGTAGCCCTGGTGCGGGTGCTGCGCGGCGGCGGAGGACGAGAGGCTGCCCGAGTAGACGGCGGGGGCGCAGGGGGGGAAGCCGGCGGCCAGCTCCGCGTCCTGCCCCAGCGGGTAGGGGCCGTAGGCGGCGCCGAAGCCCTGCGAGCCGTACGTCGGGGCGCAGCCGGGGTGCGCGTAGGACACCCCCAGGCCGCCGTGGTGCTGGTAGGCGGCGGGCTGGCCCGGGGGGTGGTGGTGGCGGTGGGGGCTGATGGGCACGCCGCGGCCCACGAGGAAGCGGTCCTCCCCGCTGCAGCTGCCGGCGCTGACGGCGCAGGGCTGGAAAGTTGTAATCCCGTGCTCGGGGTGGTAGGCGCGGGCGGCGCAAGCCCCCGCCTCGCCGCCGAGGACGGGGTACTCGAGGAAGGAGCTCATCCTCGCCGCGTCCCGCTGCTGTCACGCCGCCACCGGGTCTTCAGCGGCCAGCGGGGCCGCGCCAACTTTCCCACATCCTCCATGGGGCCGGGAGGAAAATGACACGAAGGTACCGCGAGCGGGGAGGCACGTGGGGGGCGGCAGCCAATGGCTGCGGCGCCTGCGGGACTTTCCCGGCTCCTGCCGCTGATAGATCGCCGCGTCGGGGGCATTTAAACGCCGAGCGCTCCGACGGCGCGGCACGGCACGGCGCGGCGCGGCACCGCGGGGCAGGGCGGCGGCGGCCCCCCGGGGGGCGGGGGGGCCGGGCTGCTGCCCGCCGGGGGACGCCCGCCCGCTGAGAGGGGAAGGCTGGAGAGAGCCTGGCGGCGGAGCCCGGCCCGCGGAGCCCGGCCCCTCCAGGGTGAGTGCCTCTGCGGCGGCCCCGGAGCTGTCAGGCCGGTGCCGGGCATCTCCGACGCCCCTCGCCCCCCGGTTTGGGCCCCCCGGGGGGTGCGGGGGGAGGTGGTGGGGACAGCGCGGAGAGCATCAGCCCCGGGGACGCGGATGGGGATGGGACCGGGAATGGGAACTGCTTACAGGAACGGGGATAGAAACGGGGACGGGGGTCGTCCGGAGGATGGAGATGGGGCCGAAGGACCTGGCTGCTCCTGCCCCGCCGCAGAGCCCAGCGCGACGCGACGCCAAGAGTTAAAGGGGCTTGTCCAGCCGCATCACCAGGCGGCCGCGGGCATTAGCATGGAAATGAGGCGCTTTTGGGACTGACGGCCATTGTGCTCTCCCGGACACACCGGCCTCCCCCCGGCCCGCATCCTCGCTCCCCCCGCACCTCCGCCGGGCTCCCCCGCGTCAGCCCGGGACTGGGGCAGGGGAGGGGGAGCCGGGGACAAGGGGGGGACGGGGACGGGGCGGGGACCCGCCGGGCTCCGCAGCCCATCTGCTGGGGCCCCGCGGCGCCGCTGCAGCCCGCCCCGGGCCGGGCGGGGGGAAAGCTGCCCGGGGTGCCGCAGGTCGCAGCCCGGCGGCCCGGGGAGGCGGCCCGGGGCCGGGGCAGGGGAGCTGCGGGAGGTGCAGGGCCCGCCGCCCCGGCCCCTTTGTCCCCGCGCTCCGCCAGCACCCGGGCCGGCAGCGGCGGGAGGTGGCAGATGGCCGGTGGCAGAGGCGGCCCCAGGACCCTTGGGAACCGCGCTGAGCATCGACTGCAGCTTGCCCCTCCCTACCCCCCCCGAAAAAAAAAATAAAAGAAAAAAAAAGTCCGAAAAAGAGGGAGGGCGGCGGGATGTGGGTTGCGACCCCATATTCGGGTTACGTATGCGGAAAAGGAAAGGGGAGGTGAAGACCGGGCATCCGTCCGTCCCAGGGCACCCGTCCGTCTGCAGGGAGAGGGGATGGCACCAACAATCCTAACAATAACCTCGGGGCCGGACGGATGGGAAGTCGTTTTCCCAGCCGCCGGCCCCAGGAGGAGCCGCCTCCCGTGCTCCTGCAGGTGCATTCCCAGCCGGCTCCTCCGTCGCTGTGCTCTCGTGGTCGGCTGCTGCTTGTTTGGAAATCCAAAGGGCTTCTTCTAACCCTGCCACTTCTCCCTGCTCACCAACACACACACACACACACACTCACCCGCAAGCTCCTCCCTCCCTTCTGAACCACAACATCCTCTCCTAGGTGCAAGCTCTCCTACAGCTGTTAGGTCAGCCTTTATCCCGTGCCATCTCCAAGGCCTCCCTATGGCCAGCAGACACCGAAGGGCTGCTCCCTCCGCCACGCGTCTATCCGGATGCTACTACTATTTCTATTTGTTCTGATTTACTGCACAGGCACGAATGGTTAAGGGCCCTCTGGAAAGGTTCCTTTTCTTAAACTCCGGGGGGGCGGGGGGAGGACAACAGAAACAACACTCCAGAGGCGTTTATGGCATTATACTGCATCATTTTAGGCTATGGTAAGGGACATAAACACATTTATTTCATTCCTGTAAACCTGTTGTGATAAATACTGCATAAGGCAGAGGAAAAAAGGCAGGCCTCTGGGACTGTTTACCAATAAAAGAGCTGGCATCTTTTCAGCTTTTTTTTTTTTTTTTTTTACAACAGCCGGCCAAGAAAAATGTATATTTTACTACAAATAGATTCTTTTTGCCCGTAAAATCCGACAAATTACAGCACCTCTCTTACAGGCTCCAGCATCCTGAAATTTGAAATCCTTTTTTTTTTTTTTCTCTCCCTTTTCCGTGCCATTCTTGGGAAGAGCCCCCATCTCTTTTGTTGCACTGTCTCTCTCGCGATGCCTTCGGTTTTTGCTGCCGGTACTGTGCGTGGGGGCAGCAGGATAAGAGCCGAGGAGGCAATCCCCCATCCTCGGCGAGGGGAGGTGCCGCCCCCGGCCCCCGGCCCCGCTCTGCCCTCCGCTGCTCCTCTCCGGGCCGGGCCGGGAACTGGCGTTTCCTGTCCGAGACTGGGGCCAACGGGGCGATTCCGGCGATTTAGGCTTTTTCGTGGGAGTTCGCCTCCGCCCCCAGTGCCCCCGCTGTGGCCGCAGGGCTCATGGGAGACTCTGAGGCGAGTCCTGATCTCCGTATCCCCCCATTTATTTAAATCTAGCGAGCTAAAGGTTTGAGCCTTGTAGCGTACATTTTTTCTCCCCCATACTTTTTTTTTTTGTCCTATTTTTTTTTCTTTTGAGTATTTTCAGCATCCAGGCATCTGGGCACAAAAACGGCCCTGACCCGGCCGATGCAGCCCCGTGCCACGGGAGTTAAGCTGCGGCTCGCCTTCTGCAGGGCAGGGCTGGAGCGGAGAGAAGGACAAGAAGCAGGGCCGAGATTTCGCCGCGGCCGCAGCTCAGCCAACTGTTGTTTTAAAAGAGCAATAAAAATGAATTATGACTAAACGCCTTCTCACTTAACGGTTTTAGACGGGGATCCCCAGCCCCGGCAAATACGTAAGAGGATTTTTATTTGTGCATGTGTTCCTGCAATTGATCTCTTTGATGACATTCTCATTCATAGAAAGAGTTTGATTTATGACTTTCGGAAGAATTGCGTTCAGCCCTTCCAGCTATAACCCACGCATCCCAGCTCCACAGCGTGTTGCCGAGCTGGGAAGGCAGCAGCACTCCTCGCATGGACGGTGCCTTCCCCGGTCCCCGCTCCAGCCACTCTCTCTGCGATGTCCCCACGCTCTCCGGAATGTCCCCACGCCCTCGGCCCTTCGTGGAAGAGCCCCGCTCGCATCTGTTGCTCGCCCGCCGCCCCCGGACTGGGCTCGGTCCCCTCCCGAGGCCCCCACCACCGCTGACCGGGGCCGCACGCACTTTGCCGGAGATTTTCTCCAAGCCCGGCGTTGCTGCCCAAGGGTGGGGATCCCCGAGGAAATCTCAGCTTGGAAGTCACACCCGTCCTTTTTCGGGAGCACCCCTTCGCCCCGCAAAGAAGGGTTTAAAGCGGAATTATCTTCCCTCAAAAGGACCGAGCGGAGGGTGGGATTCCGCCCTAAACGCTTTTTTTTTTTCCTCGCTTTTCTGCCTTTTGATTTTGCAGGGTCTAACTTCTTCTTTTTCCTCCCCTTTTAGGGTTGATTTCTTGGACCGCTCAGCACGTGAGGACTCACCAAGCGTACCCTCTGTGAGCTCTCATATATCTTAAGATTCCTGAATCAGCTTGCTGGCTAACCACTGCATTCTAGAAAAATATGAGCCCCCCCAAAAAGAAAAAAAAAAGTTTTCGTGTATGTAACAGGCTAGTTTCTGCAGGAGACACCCTCCTGAATCTGCTTCACGTTTGGTCTGTAACAGAGAAAGTGCTCGCTTATGCTTTTGTTACAGTTCAGAATTCCCAAGCTTCGTATCGGCACGGAGATAAAATGCTGCGTTTATACATTAAAAGGAAGAAATCTCCGTCAAAGCTGTGAACGGTTTTAGTTTCCTTTTTTTTTTTTTTTCCTTGTGAGAAACCCTTACAATAAAGAATTTGAACGTTTTTTTTTCCTCTCTACTAAATGTCCTAAATTGCCAAAAGGGGAGAGATCGCAGTCAGAATGTTGGATTTTGGTTATTAGTAAATTAACAGTGGAAGGGAGTGGGAGAAAAACCCGCAGTGTTATCAGTCCTGGAAGGAGAGAGAGAGCAAGAGAGAGGGAGAAAGGGAAAGAAAAAAAAGAGAAAGCTCCTTGTAGCAAACAAGAATTTATTCTACCAAAAATACTTATGACAACGCATCCTAATGCAATACAAAAATAAAAAGAAAGTGACGATACAATTCCTATATGATCACTTTCTTACAGACCTCATATATTGCTTTCATAGAAGGACCTAGAATGTGGCTAGGTTAAAATTGAACACAACTAAAACTTCGTAGGAAACGGTAAAATGGCACAGCAAAAGGGAGGTAATAAACAGAAAATACTGACCGAGAAAAGGGGTGGGATGGGGAAATAAAATTAATTCACTGAAAAAATAAAAATAAAAATAAGGAGGGAGAATAAGGAGGAGAAGGCAGGACCCTTGGAGAGGACGTCTTTAATTTCTCAGTAATTCAGATGCTGCAAGTCTATTGTGGTGAGTGTGTCTGTAAAAAAGTCAAAACTGTCAGCAGAAATATCTACGGGACTGTCCAGAGATCCTGGCAAACTGGGGGAAACTGCATCTGAAAGCTGTAGGCAGGAATCTGTGGAGAAAACGTTAAAGTCCTGTAAAGAAGGGACATCTAGGGCCTCAGGACTGTCATTGTTTAGGCCAGCTGCACAGTTCTGGGCCATTGTTGAGAGGCAGTTTTGAACAGTGGGTGACTGATGTTGAAAATGTTTCAGATTTTTCTCATTGCTCGTTAAAGGCGAAACGGGGAAACTTTGGGACTCGCCATTGTGCGCATTCTGCGCCTGCTGCTGCGACAGTGCATTCTGCTGGAAAGCGTAGCCTTCCCTTTCCAAAAGAGCGCCTGAGACGTTGCTGAGGGCTTGCTCGAAGAGGGCTTTCTCCTCCTCCTCGTCCTCCGCCGCCTTCTCCGGGTCCTCTAAACTCTTAAATTTCCCCTCACTGTTTTGGTTCTCTTTGCACTGGGTCTGTCTCTTGTGCTTCATCCTTCTGTTCTGGAACCAGACTTTGACTTGTCTCTCAGTCAAATCCAGCAAGGCTGCAATCTCAACCCTCCTCGGTCTACAGAGATACTTGTTGAAATGAAATTCTTTCTCTAGCTCCAAAAGCTGGGTGTTGGTGTAAGCCGTCCTCAGCCGCCTAGATCCACCGTTACCACTATCGGGGATTTCAAGGGGGTCTGTTAAAAAAAAAAAAGGAAAAGAAAAAGAAAAAGAAAAACACCACCACCACCACACGCACGCACACCCCAAAAGCACCAGCACCAGGAGAGCGAAAAGAAAAAAAAAAAAAAAAAAAAACAACCACGCACACACAAAACGGATAAATGCACGGATTGAATTTCAGCATCCGAGCCCATCGCATCCCGGGGGGAGGTGTGGAGGGGGGGGAGCGCTCTCTCCCTCTCTCCCCGCGTTGGAAGCGGCTCTATCTATATGTCCACATAGCATAAACCAGCAACTGCAACAAAATGGCCGCCCTCGGGTGCAGCAAGCCCATTGTGTCGCCCTGCTGAGAGGCCGGTGCTGCGTGCCCCTCGGCCGCCTCCAGCTCGTCGCCTGCAGCTCGCCAACCTCCCCAGGCCAGAGCAAACTTTATATTAGCCATAGCGCAATTTATAATTAATGCATCAGCCGCCGAGCTGAGCGGGAGCAATCTATCACTCTTCATTACTGTCAAATACCCCGAGTCTAGGACAGCGAGACAAGAGAGGTCAGCTCCAACTCAAATAAATCATCCCGCGGCGGGGCAACTTGGGGGAAAAGTTTGGGGTTTGAGCCCAGCCCCGACGGCCCCGGCCGCCCCGAGCCCCCCGTCCCCCTTCGGGCCGGCCCGGGGGGATGCGGGGAGCCCCCCAAAGCGGCCCGACGGCCAAAGTCTTGGGACTGACCTTTGTGGCTGAGGCAGGCAGGTCCAGCGGCTGAGGCAGAGGCCGAGGCGGGCGGCAGGGCGGATCGCTTGGACGCCTTTTTCTCTTTCATCCAGGGGTACTCCGGGGGCGGCGGGGCGCCGGCGGGGCCCGGGCTGCCGCTGCGGCCGCGGGGGCTCGCCTTGGGGCGGCCGCCGCCGCTGTGGCGAGGGTGGCTGCTTGGGTTCAGGCTGGGGATGGTCTGCTCAAAAGGAGGAGGAATCAGTGTCGAGTGTGAAAGCGTCGAGTTCTTGATTGATGAACTTTGAAATGTATCACCGACAGGGGGAAAAGATGTCAGGCACTCAGCAAGCGATGGCTGACTATTGATAAAACCAATCTCTCGCTCGAATTCGAAATTCATGGCCTTCAACTCGCAGCCCCCGCGGAGAAAAAGTTCCCTCGGATTCAGGGGGCTCGGGGGGGGGAAGGCCCAGGAAAAAGGAGAGAGAGAAGAAAAAAAATATATCATAGAAGATCGCTGGTGGGGTGTTTTTTTTCTAATTCACTGATTACAGCCGTATGGGGACCGTGCTACTATTAAACTATTGAATTCATGGAGACAAGGTTGAAATTGGACCGAATTGGCTGTCACATGATTGCCTCTGCCCAATGACAATTTGGGCTTTAATCAAAAGAAGCCACTGTCTGTTTGATTGATCCAAAAAAGTCGGGAAGGAACGCCTCATTGGGGGCCAGAAAGGCTTTATTTACACTTTTTTTAAAGAGGGAAATGATATCTCTAGTATCTATCCCCTTGGCGTCCCAATCCGAAATGATCGGGGGTGGAGAGGGAGGTGAGGGTGCGTCTCTGTGTTTGGAGGGGAGCCTGCGAGTGTGTGTGCGAGTGATGGTGTGTGTGTGCCAGCGTGTGTGTGTGTGTGTGTGTGTGTGTGCGAGCGGGCGAGTGTGTGTGCGGGTGTGCGGCTGCTTGTCCTGCAGCCTGCTGCCTCCCTCGCCTCCACCCGCACACTCCTCTGTCATTGTTTGGGACTGTCAGGAAAACGCTTTGCACCTCACAAATCATTTAAGCACCTCAATCTGACGCCTTGAGTCATTAACAAAGTAATCCATTAATCTTCAAAGTTTTGACACCGCCAGGCCCCCACATAAGAAGTTGCACCCAGGCAGAAGTCTGTAGCAGAGTCTTGATTTTTTCCTAGGGAATAGCACTTCCTCCAAAATTACTTTATCGCTCCCGACTCAGCCTCCATTGGCTCCTTTTTCTTTTCTTTCCTTCATTTTTTTTGTTTGTGTCTTTTTTTTCTTTTTCATTTTTTCTTTTTTCTTCTTTTTTTTTTTTTTTTTTGGTGGTGGCTATCGGGCTTACAGTACGGAGAACAATTGGCCGCCGGTGCCGAGCCATTGTTTAACTGGATCTTCCTCAGCAACCTTGCTTCTAGGGGAAGAGTCACATAGGCAGCAGCCCTTGCACTTCGTGACTTCCCTCTCCAGTTGGTTTCCCGGGATTGGACCATAAAACATAGCCTAGGAATACCTCTCTGGGCGAGCCAAATCGCGAGGCTGCGAACGCGTCTGGCTGTTGCCTCTTTAAAAAAAAAAAAGAAAAAAAAAGGACCAAAATCCTGTGCCTTAGCTTGCAAACGATACTCCCGTCTGCTGGCATAATTTGCTTAATAACCGTAGTAGGCTGGGTCTGGTGAGTATTTTCGATTACCAGGAAATATATGGGCTGGTAGCGGGTTTGTTTTCACGGGGCCAGGCAGAGCGAAAATTCTGCGGGGGCGATAACTTGAGGCACGGCACTCGCCTTCGAAGCTTAGCTCTCTGCCGTCGTTTCCATTTGCCTCTGCCAGGTCGAGCCCCGAATTTGGAGGGTTTGGGCACTATTTTCCAACCAGACCGAGGCGAGTGATGACAATGATGGCCATGGGAGCCAGCCCGATGAGTCCTACGGTCAGAGCCGGGCCGGAGCTCGCCTTCCCGCGGAGCCGGGCCGGGCCGGGGGCCCGGGGGGCCGGGGGGGGCCGGCCGGGCCGGGGGAAGGAACATCCGAGCCGGTCTCCGTGTCCTCGAGCAGCTGGGGACCATCGCCTGCGCGATGCGTTGCCGTCTCTCTTTATTTTCGGAGTTGCCAAAAAGGGGTCGGCAAGCGTCTTCGTATTTAAAAACAATAATAATAATAAAATAAAGAAGAAGCAGAAGAAGGAAAAAAAAGTAAAAAGAAAAGAAGACCCCAAGCACTCAGCGGATCAGTCTCCGTCCAACTGCACGAAGTGCATTTAAAAAATCGGTTTTAAGTTAATGCACCCACAAGATGTAGCATATCTGCGAAGGCATTGGAGAGAGGGGGAGGGGAGGGGCTGGGAGGCTTTAAATGGGCTTTTTGGTGGTTGCTTGTTTAAATAAAATATAGAACGAGACTTGTCATTTAATCCCTCAAAAGGGATGCCTTACAAATATCGATGCTGTTGGAAAATGCGAGGGGTTTAATTTTCTTGCTTTTAGTCCAAACAAAGCTCTGGTGGTGTCTGCGCGCGATCAATCTTGGCCGCCAAAAGGTTTGACAGCTACTGGCCCTTAAGAACACATTTAAAGCTTCTTGCTCTTTCCAAGATCAAATGTGGCCGAGAAAAGAGGCAGAGCAAGAAACGCGAGTAAACAAGGAAAAAAGCTGCTTTTAAAATATGCTGGCAGAGGACTGCTCTGCTTGTGGGAAAGCCCGGTTTTATTTTGCTTCTCTGAGCCTACCTTGGGGTCGGGCTTTTCTTTTTCTTTTCTTTATTTTATTTTTTTTTCTGGAAAATATTGGGATTAACAGCAGGATGGCAAATAATAAAGAGAGAGGTTTGGACTTTAACCAGGCTTTGTGAGTAAAAACCTGCGTGGGTGTCTCTATTCTGCACATTTGTTTCTTGTGGTCATTCTAATACAAAAACCACCTGGAACAAAACCTTTGGAGAGGGGACGCGAAATTCTTGGGCAAATCAATTACTTCTGCCTCCAGAGGGATCTTTTAATCGGGCGAATCTTAAATGCAAAAATACAAATTCTTACTGGTAACGTACAGCCTCTGAAGACGGGGTAGGGAACGGTTTTTGGAAAGAAGGGGCAAAATCGCCTGTATTTTTCTTTCTTCGGAGTGGGAGGGGGAAGAAACGCCAAATTCCTTATCTTGAACATTTTCAGAAATGTAATTCGTGCTGCTAAAGTAGCCACACGCTAGGACTTCACCGGCTGTACCGTTACCTTTTGTTTTATCTAACGCAGCTTATTGGGGCGGGGAGGGGGGGTGTTGAATTTTATGTACGTGCGCTTTTTGAAAGGAGCCTTGTCTTGCAATGTGGCAAAAAAAATAATAATAATTTCTCCTACAAAATAATCATCAGTCGTTGGTCTGTATCGGGTAATAACCAGGTTTCAATGAAAAAATATCAGACTAAATAAGCCTTCCTTCCATGGTTACATATCTCCCTATGTAATAAACCGCACGGTATAAATATATTTACAATCCCTTTCTTTGACTGAGCATGCTTTATCTATTTATGCAGAAAAGCTCTATATAGCTTCGTGGATGCATGGCAATGTTTCAGCATCAGGCAAGGATGGCTCTGAGAACAAGATAAAGCCCAAAGATTAATAATATTTCAGCATGAGACCAAAATGGCGACATTTTTTCTGTGCTCTGGAAGATACAGATGGTAAACAGCGTGCGTTGTTATCTACACAGCGTAGGAATATGTCTTTATAAACGTGCACAGGTATATTTTACCTAGTCTATTAAGGTCCCTTTTGATTTATCTTTCAAGTTTCGATCTAAAAATTACGGACATTCGGCCTGAAAAGGAAGAAAGATGGGATTTAAACCCACGTTTCCAGTCCCTGCCATCCCCCTCGGACCGATTCGGCCCGGAGACCCCCGCGGGTGCCCGTTTGGGGCCGGTGGCCCTCCCGCAGCCCGGTGTGCACCCCACACACACCCCCTAACACAGGCACACACACACGCACACCCCCGCGGGGGGGCAAGGGTGGAGGGGGGGGCAGGGAGAGCGGGGCGCCCCTCCCCCACTGCTTCAGGCTGCAGCAGGGAGGGGAGGAGGCTGGGGAGAAGGGGAAGGACCCCAGCATCTAATCAAAAATTTAAAAGGAAAAAAAAAATTAAAAAAAAAAAGAGAAAAGAAAAGCTGCTCTCTTTAGGAAAAGGAGAAAAACGGCAGGGGGGGGGAAGACGGGTGGGAGGAGAGAGGCATCCAGAGGCATCTGCGCCCGCCAGCGGCCCCCCCCCCAACTGCGTTTGGGGTTTGCCTGGGGAGGCTCAGGCACCCCCGCCGCCCAGAGCCGGCGGGGCTCGGCCGCAGCCCGGCTCCCCTCCTTCCTTCCCCCCGCAGGGAGCCCAGGCATGAAGCGGCCCCTCCGTGCCCTCGCCCGGCTCTCTCCCGGCCTCCGTGCCCGTGGGCTCGCCCCCGCGCACACGCGCGTGCACACCCACGCGTGCGCGCACTCAAGCCCCGTCCCCCCAGCTGGGCCGCGGAGGGGCGCGGGGGGGAAGATGCAGCCTCTGGCGGCTGTGAAACCCCGATGTGAAAAAAAAAAAAAAAAAAAAAAAAGAAGGAAAAAAAAAAAAAAAGGAAAAAATCCACCATCCCTCTCTCTATCTCTACAACGCTGAAAAGGCGCTACGGAGCCGTTCCGGGGGGGAGAGCCGGTCCTCGTGTGAGCTTCCAGATGAGTTACCGGCTCCCCACGTCATGAAGGGCTCTCCCTGCCCTTCCACTGCAAATAACATGTTCTTAACTCTTTATTATTCAGAATAAAAACTTTATTTTTTTTTCAGAACGTGAGCAGCAAGGAATGTATAACTTTCAAAACAAATCTAGCCTTTTCAGCTTTACACGCTTTCTGCCTAGCTGGATGTTACAAGCATAAATTATTCAAACTGTGATCTTTTATTTTTTTTTTCCCAGATTTTATTGCATCGTCATCATCATCGTTATCATCATTTTGAATAAAGGAGTTATAGTTTCCTTTCAAATGGTATTTCCTACGCGTGCCGATATGCCATCTAACGTATGGCCAGGTAAATACCTCCTGAATATTCAGGGTACAGATTTTTTATATATATATAAATATGAACAAATGGGGATAAATAAAATTTTAAACACTTAGATTATTCAATGTTTGCAAAAAAAAAAATATATAAATAAATCTGAATGTTCACCAGCATACACACATTGAAAGACTTACACGTATTAATAATTGTCCAGGGAGTCCCTGTCCAAGCGCTTTTGATGTCTTTCTCGCTATTTAAAAGAAGTGCAATAAAAAAAATTGCTTCCCCGTGGGATCAATCATGTACGAACAAATTCACATTTAAGAATTCCTTTTATAGAAAATTTGTTCATATACCCTGTTTTGATAAAAGTGTAGAAGGTAAAGTATAAAGCCTATGTATACTCCCAAAGTGAGACACAAGGCTACAGTTCAAGAAGATAAATATCCACTAGTGAAACTATAGAGCAATTCAAGCAACAAATATTGCTACGTCACATAAACTAGAAAATGCTCTTACCAAAGGAAACAAAACAAACTAAAACGAACAAAAGAAAGAAGAAAGAGAGGGGAGGGCACATGGCGATGAGAAGAGAGAGAGGAAGGTGTGAGTACTTCTAAAAAGTTGGGGGCTTCGTGTTCCACTTAGTGACTCCTGTCTCTTACAGATGGGTGAGTTTGGGCGCTTCCTGAATTCTTCCCTGAGAAGGATGGTGAGCGGTAAGGTCTGTGTATGTCGGGTGCGGATCGCAAGGTCCGTGGTGGTGATTGTTGCCCATTGGCCCAGCCCCGCTGTAGTCCATGTTGGCAGAGGGAGGATGAGGGAGATGAGTTAGACCAAAGATGGAAGGCCCAGAATTGGTCATGGTCTCCACGTAGTTGCCCCCTACATAGACGGGGCTTCCCTGTATATGTGGATTCCCATAACCGTTGCCTTGAAGAGGATGAGTATCGTATTCAGGTGTCACAGCTGCTGTCCCCGTGTATCTCTTTTGAGGAGGTGGGCAATTATTAAGAGGAGCGGTATACGATGCAGGGATGCCATAGGTGTTTTGATGAGGCTTGTTAAATGGCGGAGGCGACTGGGGCTCGTAGGGGACACTGTTTACTAAAGAATGCATAGAGTTTAGATATCCCCCTGCGGCTGGAGGGACAGGGCTTCTGCTTGGGGACTGTCCTCCTGAAGAGGTCATCATGCCCTTGCCCTTTTGATCCTTTTTGTATTTCATCCTGCGGTTCTGAAACCAGATTTTGATCTGTCTTTCTGTGAGATTGAGCAAATTGGCCATCTCTACCCTTCGTGGCCTGCAAAGGTATCTATTGAAGTGGAACTCCTTTTCCAGTTCTACCAGCTGGGCACTTGTGTAAGCTGTACGGGCTCGCTTAGAGGAGGCTTGCCCTGGAGGGCTTTTATCACCAGCACAACTCTCACCTAAGTAAATCACACAAAGAACACAATCAGATGGTGAACCTGGACACAATAACCACAGACAGCGCCCTACAACACCAGCACCTGCATGGTCCAGCTCTTGGCCATGAGATGCCCACATGTGTGATGAGTACTTGCCCTGGCATGAGCTCAGTCATGCCAAGCTACAAGCCTCAGCAGATTTTCTTCACCTCATTAGCATCATTATATGGCTATCCTTGCTCCCTGTAAGAATGACAGCATGCAACATACCTTGAACATTGCATAAAGGAATAAGAAAGGTTCAGGGAAATAAAGCTGAAAGTTTTAGAAACTCAGAAGGTGAATCTATGGCTTTGCTTACGTACCAGGCTCAAGCAGCTCTTCAAGAACTACCTGTCTTCTTCACTACTGTGAAGATCTGCAGCTCTCTTTTTG
This sequence comes from Cygnus atratus, assembly GCF_013377495.2. Lineage (NCBI taxonomy): Eukaryota > Metazoa > Chordata > Aves > Anseriformes > Anatidae > Cygnus > Cygnus atratus. Next base: position 35,758,332 of record NC_066363.1, read on the forward strand.
CTGAAAACCCTGATGTATACACATCAGCTACAGAAGTTTGCAGGTCAGGTATCCACATATAAAGTTATATAAAACTGACAGTATACTGTTTCTAGGACATCTAGCATAAACATATGGTAGTAATTGGGAAGTATAATGCACATAAGAACATACGGTGGCTATGCTTGCATAAAGGCGTACAGACATATTTAAATGTTATTGCTTTTGTATAAAATAAATACGTGATATGGAAGACTGTAAACAGCAGTATTACTAGAGCTCTAAAAAGCACACTGGAGAAGACATTCACTAAAGTTTTGGACTCTATTTCCAAGACACGTTTAAGAGAAAAATAGGAAGAGGTTAATATAAACACAACTCCTGGGCATTGGAGCTAGCACTGGTGTTATCGATTTGGGTTTCCTTGAGTAATAAAAGTGTTAATATATACTTCCATCCCTCAAATAATATTTTGTGGGCTTAAGTTTACGGCACTCCAGAAGATTTTTGTTTACCAGGCTTGTAACTTTGCCAATCAGCTTGTTAAAATAGGAAGAGGTTCTGACTGCGTGCAGGGCATTGATCCTGACTGCACATGATTATGAGCTATTTTATTTGTGTTACACTTCAGCAGATAGGTCACTGTCTTATTAATCTAGCAGCACTGTGCCAACAAAGTACTTGGGACGGGCCTCTGGCTTAAGGCCTGGGCTGCTCCGCACTGACATGATTTACTGGAGTGGGGATTACCTACGAAATGTGATAGATGCAGGAGGGCACAAGTACTTGAGCCACAAGGAAATCGGATCACTTCGGATCCATCCTGCAAGTCTGGGAAAGTTTCCCAGGGGAGTGATCGCTCACTGAGCTCCCGCTGCAAGCAGCAGGAGCTCCTCTCCAAAAGCTCAAGGGGGTCAGCTCAGAGAGGAAAAAAAGCCCCCTCCCTTCCCTCCCCAAAGTGAAGGTGGCCAGGGCTGCCCTCCTCCCCGCAGAACACGTGGCCAGCCCAGGGGCACCCAGGGAGAGGGGGAGCGTGTTTCATACCTGAACTGGAACTGCTGTTTTTCTGTTTTGTGTTTTGCCGAGACTCTTTCATCCATGGGAATATCTGTTTGGACATGGTGGGCGAGTTAAGAGCCGGGCTCTTGGTGGGGTTGGCCGGGGCAGTGTTGCTGCTGGCATTTTGAGATGGTGAGGCGGAGGACGGAGGTGGAGGAGGCTGCGCCTGCTGGGCCGGAGGCGGCTGTGGTGGGGCCTGCGGGTCCGCGAGGCTGGGGGGCTGGAGAGGCTGGCTGGGGAGGGTCCTCATGCAACTCTCACTGATGTCATTGGCCTTGTGGTGGGACACGGAGCTGCCGGGGGACTGGAGGGAGCACGCGGGGCGGTGGTACTCAGTTTCCACAAGTGACGAAGACGGAGGATATTGCTGCTGACTCGCATTATAAGTGAAACCATTTGCTCCTTGGTAGGGATAGGCACCATAGATTGCAGAGCTGTCGTAGTAGGTCGCTTTTTGCATTTCGTTGTTTCCCAATATTTATTTCGCAAACTGACAGGGTCTTGACACCCTTGGAGAATAACATTGGCACCCCTCTGTCACGTGGCACTCTTCCTCCAATGGCCTCTCCGGGCAGACCTGGGGTGTGGGGAGAGCAGAGCAGGGTGAAGAAATGGTACAAATCCATCTTACTTTCAATAGCTAAGTGACATGAAAGCCATAAAAGAAAAAGTGGTCAGCAATATTTAGCAGCATGACTTGGCCTCAGGCGCAGAGCATTTCGATATAAAAGCTGCCTGGATTTACTGGCAGCTACAAATATGTGCTTTGCTGCACCGGGATAGTGGCTTTCTAGGGTTTTTTCCTTTCTTTCTTCCTAAGAAACAGAGTGGGGCACCACACAGCAAAGGGGTTGATCGTTTATCACCGTGAGGCTGTTTTAATACCGGTCTCTGAGATAAGGGTGATCGAGGAATCGCTAATGCGAAGGGGCTGGGCTATGCCTTCATTCCAGCTCCAGGATCCTCTCCTGTAACCGGCATCGTTTTATTTTTAGCCCTTCTCTCCAGGTTACGGCTCTCCATCCAACTTCAAAGAAATACATGAGATTGTTCCTGTCTACGTGTGGCAGGGGGCAGGAGTGGGGTGGAAAGGTTTTCTAGCTAGAAATATTTACACACGCTGATCCCGAGTGACGGATTTTGGCTTGTCTATGAAACGCTCGATAGGAAAATAAACAAAGCCAGCGCCTTCTCCCCTCCGTGCTCGCACACCACCTCCAGCCGCCCAGGTCAAGCACCCTGGCAGCAGCGGTTCCTGCCCGGGCGAGCCCCCGCACCCACCCTGCAGCGGCTCCCGCACAGCCCCGGAGCGCGGCCAGAGCCCCCGGCTCTGCCCCCACGGCCCCCATGCCCGCTCCCACCCGCGAAAGGCTCTGGAGCCTTAGCTGGACCCGGCTCCATGTGAAGCCCCTTCAGCAAGGCCAGCAGGGGCAAGTTAGGTACTTTGGAGGTTGTTGGTTCGTTTTTTTTTGTTATTTTGTTGTTGTTGTTGTTGTTATTTTCAAGACACTAACTTTTCGTGGAATCAGCCAGATTCTACCTGTTAAAACATGATGGATTGGGAAAAAAAAAAAAAAAAAAGAAAACACACACCAGGAACCTGAAAAACCAGCGTTCATCTCCATGACCACGGCTTGAACTTTCCTTCCAACTTAGCGATAATAGGTTCTGTCTTGGAAACTGCTATGTAATTTGATGTATGAGGGTCACTTGGCTGGGGAGAGGGTGGACACAAACCCAGAGAATGCTTCTCCTGCCCGGGCGAATCCCTTTCTCCTCCCTCTCTTTTCCCCCCAGTCCTTCTGTTCTCTCTGTTATTCTTCAAATTAAATTCTACTGCTTACCTGCCTGAAAATAACCAGCTAAAGAATTGCCCGCACTAATGAGAGTGGAGACCTGTGCGCAATTTTGGATCCAGCAGCTCTTTCCACATGCACACACATTGTTCTCAGAAATTAAATGTGTTGCTCACCGTCCCCCTATCCCCTTGTTGACAAACAACTCCGTCTTTTCGGGAGTCACATCAGTCCTCATTTCTTTTGCCACTTCCCCTGCACTTAAGCAGCTGGGTATTTTCCCCCAAAACATCTAACGACGACAAATGCTTAGGGGCGAAAAGGCTTACACAACACTTGCACCAAACGATCTCATTCTAAGCCTTTCAAGTTATACAAGTTCTTAGAAAACAGTATTCCCTTTGTTATAACACAACAAAATTAAGGTAGCACACCTACAGCAGGGCGGCTGCCCTATTATTGCACTAAGCGAGCTCTCTGGATGTTATTAAGCTAATAAGCCGATGGAGATCTGAGGCGCGCACACAATTTCCAGCTCCTCGCCTCCCTTTCCTAATGATATCTTCTGGGCCTGCTGTGATTTTTCTCAATTCCTTTGCTTCCGGAAAAAAAAAAAAAATGAGCACCGCTGCCAGAGGAGAATGAAGAGCCAGCAGTGATTTTTTAGAAAAGGCACCCGCCTTGTACGGTCGCGACATCAAATATTTCGCCCTTCCCTGGGCTCTCCAAGTTGGGGCGAGCCCCGCACCGCGCCGGGGGCTGAGCGCCGCGGAGAGCTGCGCGCCCCGAGCGCGAACAATGGGCAGCTCCCCTTCGGAGGCAAAATGCTAGTGAATCTTCGGCCCTCTGCCAGGAAAGGAAAATCAGCACCCGCCTTTGGCTGCGAAAGTTAATCACTTCCTACAAAGTTATAAAGGAGCGGGGTAACCTGAGGAGTGCACGGCCATTACTCGCGAAAAGAGCACTAGCGGGATTTATAATGCCAGGGATCACGATAATAACAGCGCCCTAGCGGGAGAGGAGGGGGAGAGAAAGTTTGCCACCCAAACTGGTGCCTGGGATGGGAAGAGCTCTCCTCTCCCCCATCAAAGACAAAAGGCCAGCTCTCGCCAACACAGCTGGGCCCCCAAATTTTCCAGTGCCCGTTTCAGCAGCTCCATCTCCATTTGCACAATACACCTCTCTGCCCTTCACCAACCTCTCCCCCCGCCAGACAGACCGGAGACAGCAGATGAAAGCTGCCTGGGGGAGGCATGTCCCCCCTGTCTCCCCCGCTCCTCAGTTCAGCTCTCCCCTACCCTCTCCTTCCTCCCCCTTGCCCGTCCCGAAAACCACCACATCTTTTCCCTGTAACTCCCAGCCGAGCCCCAAACTCTGACTCCAGGACGAAAAAAAACAGGCAGCCCCCCGAAAGATTTCCTGAAAGATAAAGACAAAGTTGAGAGAAGGTGGGGGGGTTGGGGGGAGAGGAGAGAGAGCTGCCTGAACACGAAGTGTAAGGGTATCAGTCACTGCCTGGAAGGAAGCCCCAGCTTGTGAACTCTTCTTGAACCGACATTTAAGTCTACGGTCATAAATCACTGGGACATAAACTCCGCCATTCACGACTGATAGCAGCGTATTTGTGGCCTGCTTACCTTAACTTCTGACGACTGAGGCGGAAGCCAGCATGCTCTCTCTCTCTCTCTCTCTCTCTTTTTTTTTTTTTTTTTTTTTTTGGAAGCTCGGCGACACAGCCCAGGGAGAGCAAGGACTAGTTGCCCCAGCCAAGTCCCTGCGGCTGCGGGATGGGCACCGGCTCAGCTCCTCCGCAGCCGGCCGGGAGGGGCGAGCCCTGCTCCGCAAGGGATGGGGACGGCTGCTCCGGGCACCCGCCTCCCCCGGCCCCCTCCCGCTCCACGCTGCCCACCCTGTCCCAGCCCGTCCCCGGGCTCCCCCGGTAAGGGACACCGGAGGACGGGGACGTTTCCCAGGGCTGCTCCCCGCGCCTGGCGGGGATGGGAAGAAGAGAGAGGAAAAGAAAAAGGGGGGGGGGGGGGGAGCAGTGAAAAAAAAAAAAAAGGACAAATTAAAAAAAAAAAAAAAAACAGAAGGAAGGAAGAAAGAAAGGCGGCCGCCTGGGGAAGCCTGGGGGCTGGGGGAAGGAGCGGAGGAGTGTGGCAGTGAAGGAGTGCGGCCCCCCCCAGCACCCGGGCGTCACCAAAGTCCAGGAAAATTATGCTAATGAAGACAAACGGCGCTCACAAAGGGTCGCTCTCACCAGCCTCCGGGGTTGCTGTGGCGAGGTTGTTTGTTTTGTCCCTCTTACGAGTGGGGTTTGGGGGCGGCCGCGGAATAGCCCCGCCGCCGGGAGCCCCGCAAAGCCCGGGAGGGGAGCGGCCCGGAGAGCCGGGTCCGGGGAGCCAAGCAAAGCCCACCAGGAGCCCCGCTCTGGGCAATGTTTCCAGAGCCACGCTGGAAATCATTAGAGTTACTAATTATTAACTCATGCATGCGTGAGCGCGCACACACACAGATGGACGCCCGGACACCCCCCTCGCCCCCCCAAATCTCCCCATTGCCCGGGACGGGCGCAGAGGCGCTCCCACCCACCCACATGTGCTGCACAGCCGGCCCGGGGTGCCCGCAGCCCCCCGGGGGGGGCCTATGGGAGCCCTCCCTCACCTCCCGCTCCACGGCAGCTCCGGGAAAGGCGCTCGCCTTTATTTTTCCAGCACCCCAAGCTGCGGGGGGCGGAGTCCCCCCTTTTTCCCTAGAAGAGAAACCCGGGAGCGAGGGCGCAAGCCGGGCGCTCGCACGGGAAATTCAAGCAATTGGAAGCCGCTGCCCCCCAGGCATGAGGGGCTGTGGGCTCCGCGTCCTAAGAGGGGGCTCCGCAGAGTGCCTAGATGTAAATTTGACGTTACTTGGTTAATGAAGGCATTAAAAATAAAACTTGTCCGTTAAAAGCACGAGGGAGCCCGGCGTCATCTTAAAGCACAAACAAAGCGAGGGGGAAGCGAGAAATAAAAAGCACTATAAGGCTGGGGTGGCCTCTTACGCATACCAATGGTTTTTGTCATTTATGGCTATGCAAGATTTATGACTTCATGCACCAAAGCTGTAAACAGAGCACTAAAACAGAAAACACTTGCTCCTTATGGCATAAGTGAGAAGGCACCACATGAAAGGGGAAGCGGGCAGCGTAGGAGGAGAGGAGAGGCAAAAATCCCGCGTATGCATTTTGCTTCAAACAACCCCTTGAATGTTGCATCGGAAGAGAAGTCTTTTTAGTCAATAATCAACCCCACACTTTCTTCTGAAACTGCTGAGCCGCCATTCGCCCTGTTTGCCGACCAAAAAGCCAGAGGCACCGCTGAGCCCCGACGGAACCCTCCGGGATAAAGAGGAGAAATTTGGCCAAGGGGGAACCGAGGACTGCAGAAACCTGCGGACGCCGGGGACCGGGCCGGTTTGGGGAGCGCTGCCGAAAGCTTGTGCCATCTTTTCCTAGGAGTGCACTGAACCGTCGGAGCTGGCTATTCGGGCTGCATGTCTGTATTTAAGAGCGGGGACGGGGAGGGGGAGGGGGGCTTTTTAAAACTGGAGGGATTTGCAAGGGACTTTAATTGTAAGAACTGAAGTGGTTCCTCGCAATACTGAAGTATTTCCTCCCTTCGTCTCACTGCCTGCAAAGAGTATTTGCCTCTTAGTCCCGTTTCCCCCACGCCCCCTCTCTCCCCAAAGAGGTCATTTTAAACACGAGAAGATGATTTCTTTTTTATGTGCCTTATGATGGAGGGATAAGTGTCCCAACGCACAGATTCCCGCTGCTTTTATCTGTCTTTCCCTCTCAGAGGCCGAATATTTTCTTTCTGCCACATTCCGCAGGGAGCGATAGGGCTCTGCTCGGGGAGGGACAGGGAGCCTTTGGGGCTGATTCTTGACTCGGGAACGAGCCGCATTTTCTTCCAAAAAGTCTCGTTTTCAGGACTGTCCGCCTTCGTGGAGTTGTTCTTAGTTTCCAAATAAAATAATGCCCGGAAAGCTCTTTATCCTGGGATGCTCCGACGAGCGGTCAGCGCTATAATTCAAGGTTGATATGGGGAAGGCTTTTAGGGATGAAAGGGCAAGGCTGCAGGAGAACGGGACAGATTCTGGAAGCGGCGTCTCTGCGAGTCGTTAGGGAGTTAGCAGGAGATAGTAGAAGGACTGGGCTATCGGACAGTCCAAGCAGACGTGGTTAATCGCGATTATTGTTTATGTTCTCTACCAGCAAAGAATCGCAATGGACACTTCGCTATTTGCTCAGCAGTCTGAGGTTATTTACACAAGCCGCCGAAATGCCCCGCTCCTACAAAACTCTTCTCGCTTTCTTTCGCTCCAGACCAGGACTGTATTATTTATGAGTGTTTTAACTGGGTCAATATGCATCCGAACTGGCTCATAAATCAGAGGAAACGCTGCCAAGTAATTGAGCTTCAATTAAAGCTTACACTTTATTTTTGAGGCGCGTTTTGGCCCATTTCAAAACATGGCAAAGCCAACCTCGGCTTTTAGACATGCTAAAAGAGCAAAGCAGCTCTCTTTCCCTGGCATAAGAGAGACGCTGTGTCTGATAAAGGACAACGTGCTTCAGGATGGTCTGAAGGGGAAATAGCATTTATTTGGGTCAGTTCAGTCCTGAGAGCGGCTTAAGGAGCAAGAAAGCGAGAAATCAGCGCTAGCATCTCGGCCCTGGGGGTCCCTGCACAATAGCCACGAATAGGTTCAAGGGGAAATACCCATTTTTTTGGTTTGTTTTCAGTGGGTTTTGTTTCTCATCCTTCTCTTTTCTGCCTCTTTCCCTCCCTGACCCCTTAGAAGAGTAATTGCCAGCACCCGGTAACTGGGGACAAAATGGTACAGCAGAAATAGGCGCTGACCAAACTGGAGGAAAGAAAGCCTCGGCGCTATGACCTTTCCCAAAGCCGGGACCCACCGGGGAAATGTCTTTTTTTTTGTAACATTTTGCCCTCCTTGGATAACCACGTAATTCTTCAATTCTCGTCATTTTAAGTGCATTCCTTATAATGTAATTACATAGACATATTTATACATACTTGCATATACTCAAATATTTATACATACGGATATGTATATATTTATGTAAAAGACGGTACGGATATGAATTTAGGACTAGTATATGTTATCCTAGAAGATAATTTCCACTGCTATCCCTATTATTCTCGCTTTCCAGATCCCCGTTCAGAGGGGAAAAAAAATCAACACCACATTTCCAAGGCTGATTTATTGTTAGTAGCCATGGCTGGCTCTTGGTGAAGCTCCTTCTCACCGAGGAGAAATAAAGAGGAGCCCCTGGCTCATTTGGAAAGGGGAAGCCACAGAGCTGAGCCCTCCGCTCCCGGTAAACAAAGTACCACTAAAGCATCATAAATAAAATGGCAGCACAATTGCATACTCATCGATTTCCAGAGCGGCAGCGGCCGAACAAACACACATAAAACAACAACCGCCCCACACTCGAGCACGACCCAAGCCGAGGAGCATCCCTCCCGCGCCGTCCTCCCCGACCTCCCCAAATACATCCAGAAATAAACATACAAACATCAAAATTAAAAATTAAAATTAAAAAAAAAAAAAAAAAGGAGCCCGGCAAGAAAACAAAACAATACGAGAGGCTTTCCCATCTCTAGCCGATCATAAATAACGATAACATGGCAATCGAGGGGCTGGAGCGGAGGCAGCTGGCCATCAACAGCCGTGTGGGATCTCTATGGAGAAAAATAAATAAAGAAGCAAACTCTCCCTGCTCCGCTCGCTGCGAGGGGAGAGTTGAATATTTACCGCAGCAAATTGAAACAAAGGGGGAAGCAGCCTGGCTCCGGGTGCACACACACGCACGCACACACACGCACTCGCTTCAGCCTTTTCTACTGACCTTTGCCTCGAAGAGCAATAACTCACCACATAAATGAACAATCAACGGAAATACCTTAAAATAAAATCCATCCTTTCTAACGAAGCATTTCGTCCTCTCCGCTCGACAATAATCTTTCCATAAGGAACGAAAGCTGTCAGCGAAATGGCCAGCTCTTGCGGGGACGGTGATGGGGGCAGGAAAAAAAAATAATAGAAAGCGGTGCTTGCTCTGAACAGAAACTGGAAAAGCGTAATCGCAGACGGAGCCAGACCGGGTCTCCACTCCAAACGCCACAATAATGCGCTGTATTATGTGCTCACGTGGTCATACGTCAACTTAAATCCTTTTATTTGAAATAGGGAATCATTGAAGGAACAGGGTTTCTTAGAGCGAGCCTTGGCTTTTTAAAGCCTTAGCCCGGTATGTTGAAGAAGAGTTTTAAGGGAGGGAAGAAGAAAAAAAAATCAAGAGATGTAGCTGACTAAGGTGGGGGGGGGAGATTTGTTAGAGTCTTTTTCCTCCCACATCAATATTTCTTTATACAAAGCCCATTAAAAAGTAAGAGGAATTCTTCTCGTAACATGGGATTACACTGCACTTTGCTACTTAGCCTAATTAACCGACATTTGTTCCCCAGACCCGCCACTCTGCTCCACGTCGCGTGTCCTCTGCAACCCCCCGAAGAAAGCCCAAACCCTAATACCATTATTTCCAGCCCCCTTCTACACGGGACGACCACCAACCTCCCCCCACCCCCAGACGCCTTTACCCTGCCATTGTACAGGGCTTGCTCAACTCCCACACTCTACATCAGGGCTCCTGTAGAAACTAAAAAGACCTATAATTACCTGACAAAGGCAAAAAAGAGTCTCTTCTAAGAGGCTAGTTGATTTTTGTCCTTGTAACACACTATGAAGAATACACCTTCCTTCACCGGCATGCCTCTGAATTTTGCAAAACCTTTTGGGACCTTGCTGTTAAACCTGTGCTTACGCATTTCCTATACAGCTAGTTTGAGTGATGCACAAAATTATAGGTTTCTAACGATGAAAAAAAAAAATGGGAAGGGGGAGCTCTCTGCCTAAGGGGGGGAAAATAATAATAAAAAAAAAAAAGAGCAAAGCTCTATTCGGTCCCCGAGCCAGCCCACCACGCGAGCCAGCTTCGCCTGTGTGCGAACACACTACATCTTCCCTGCAAGATTGTTTAACTTTTGCTATTGACACAATAAGCTAAACAAACAAAAGAAACCCTAAACTCACATAACTTTTCTGGCTAGAGTCAAAGAAAATCAGATAGTTGACGCTTTTAACGTGTTTCTGACCGAGTTCTGTGAGTCCAGCATTTTGCATCATGATGTATATACCTTATCCTAAACCTTTCCACCATCCCCCATAAGCTCGAAGAAAACTTTCAGCTAACTACACATCCCCTCTTAGTGTTTCACCTGCACTTCCTTGAACAGAATGGAAGGCGATTTCTTTTTAAAGGTGATTTTTACAGTTACAGGCATGTCTTCCGTACCCTCACTTGGACTGTAAAAGTGGGCCACTGGAATTTAAACCCATCAGTAACAGTGTATATGAGTGGACTGTGCAGCAAAGTCAGCGTGACATTACAACAGAGGAAGAATTTGCAATTTTTCAAGTGAGCTCCTGACAGGATATACATATATTATCCCTCACTAAGAACTGGAATAAAAATTATATACCTCTAAAAGAGAGAGAACATTATCCACACACGACATGTCTAAGGCTGCAACTATCATCACGACTTGAACTCCATTGCCCTCACACTAAACGCGAACCAAGACTGATATTTACTGAACGAGATAGATTCGTGGCTCTTTTAAAACCAGTGCGTTGAGATCTCATAAAAGAAACATAGAGAAAAGTTCTTCTGCAACAATGAAACCGAAATTAATGGGGAACGGAGCAGATGTTGAAAAAAGCAGGGCAGACTTTCTTGGGTCTGTTGTAAAAAGTTACTGACTGCTTTGCGTCAAAAGCAGAAAGATGGCTTTAGAAGTTGCAGTCCTGAGCAAATAGAAACTACAAAAGCAATAAATCACAATCATAAGTCAGCTTAAATGCCTTAACGCTAGCTATGGCTATTGGCTTCGAACCCCTGTTTCTATGAACATCTTTATTAGTATTAATTGTCAAGTTAATGCTAAAACTACTGTTTAACAATTAACTTCGTGTATGTAGTGGGGAAACTAATTAATTCTTAAGAAAAGTAACTTCTTGACGTGTGAATACCTTACACAGGGTGTGCTTTGGGAGGGTTGAAGGGGGAGTCTTCCTAACTTTACACTGTCCTGGGTCGCAGCTGAAAATGATTCCTTTCCGCCGAATTTAGAAAAAGCTTTCTTTGCTCTAGTACCATGATTATGAGTTTTCAAATACGAATTCAAATCATCTTGTAAGTAGCAGACGCTAGATTTCCTCCGCCAACCCCTATATTGCTTTGTTCCTGTTCCTGGACATTCAACATTGTGTTTTATTACCTCGATGATTTGGAGACCTGAAACACGGTTTCTAGGAGGAAAAAAAAAATGTGGCGTTTATCAGTAGGTCTGCTTCTGATTTTTCTGCACTTTATACACATGGCTTCGAGCTGAGCTGAAATTCCAAGCTCAGTAACCACAAACAGATCTGGGTTCATAACGTACATTCATTAGGCGAAAGCCTTTGTGCGAGCTCTGGCATTAATAGCCACTCTTAGCACTAATGCTATTTAAAGTTACCTTCAACACAATTAGATTTAGGATTTTTGCCGTCTTTCATGTTTACGTTTATGCCAGTTGTTAAGAGGTAAGGTGTCACTCCCATGTGGAGAAGACATGGGAATGACCATACGACACAAGCATTTATTTCCTTGCTTCTTCGAAAGACTGGAAATCTGCTGGGATACAGAACTGTTTACCTACATCTGTGCGTCTGATAGAGATAAAGTTGCTCTTTGATCACTTCGAAGCAGATAAAGAGTAGAGCTATCGACTCTGCCCTCGTGGAAGAAGTTCTGCTGGGAGTCAGCTGAGGCTGGGAGCGCTGGGTCAGTTAAGGAATCCCAAATATCTCTGCACGAAATACCGTGGACGCATGCCACCGGAGGAAGGTTCCTTCGTAGCGTGTTCTCCCTTTTAATTTCCTAACGTAAGCGTGAACAGACATTTGCAGCGCCTTTTTGTAGTTAAGATTTAAGCAGCCCATTAAGCCAACACAAAGAGCCCTTGTAGTCCTGTAATTTATGGCCGCTTTTAAAAGGTAGTAAAATATACTAATTGTACATCAGCGTCCAAAAATAAGCAGGTAAATCTAGCAGGAATTTAAGCTAATTCTCTGTAATCCTCCCTCCTCTGAGGCTGGCTCTAGCAAATGCTCGCTATGAGAAGCATCGCGTTCCTCCTGCCAGCGGAACAACCGCATCCAGGAGGCAGGCACCAGCCACCACCCCACGGCCGGGGCGAGGCAGGCCGGGACGGACAAATACCTGAAACTTATCTGCGGTCCATTCTGGTGCGTGCACTCAGACAAAAGGCAGGTTTTTCTAGGGTCGCCACCTGAACTCAACCTTTTCCCGTCGCCAAGCGCGCAGGGCTGGCGGCACCGCTCCTTGAGCAGGAAGCAGCAAGCAGCGCCGAGCCATCCCGCACCGCCATGCCTCCCGCTATCTCCCTCGCCCTTTGATTTGAGAAGGAGCTAAGAAGGGACAAAGGCATTCTCAACCTCTTTGGCTCTTCCAATGACTTTGCATCCTTCCTGTCCCCTTTATAAGGCCGGCTATCACTCAGGTCCCGCACGCTTCTTTGTCTGCCCGGACACGCGCATTCACCAGCCGCGGAAGATGAATAGAGCCAATCCAGAAAAATCCCGGCTGGGTTAAATATTTATCACACCGAAGCCCGGCTCCGGGGGGCTTTCCCCTGCGCGCAGGTACGAGGCAGTGGCTCCCTCGCCCCCCGACCCCCGGGGCTCTTACCTCGTCCCACCGCGAAGACTGGGGCTGAGGCTCTCCCGGCTGCCGCCGCCCGCCCGGACCGGCTTTCCTGGGTGCCCGGGCTCTCTGCAAACAAGCAACAAACAACGCCTTAACGGGGAGCGCAGGGGGAGGTAGCCGCTCACTCATAGGCGACACCGGGCTCGCCGGGAGAGCCCCGGCGCCGGGCGGGCACGGCCGGAGAGGGCGCGGGTCCGAGGCGAAGCGGGGCGAGGAGCGCTGCTATCTGAGAAATAAAAGCGGGAGGCTTTTTTTTTTTCCTTCTTTCTTTTTTTTTTTTTTCCTCTTTCCCGTAGACAGCTATGCCTTCTGTCTCCAAGTGTTTGGAAATATTGTCATTCCAAACTCTTGTTACATGAATGTCTGCTTTATTTTCCTCTGGGAAACCTTTGTTTAGGATCATTTAATCAAGAACAGACATTAAACACAACTAGTGGTGTTCATCTCTGTTGAATAAAACGCGGAAAGAGTTCCAGTTCTAATGCGGGGAGTATTGTGGTTGGGCTTTTATTCAAACAGTTAGCCAGGGCCCGATCCTGGCACCACAAGCACAATAAGAGACTAACAGTTGACTTCACTGAAACAGCATCGGGCCCGAAACTTTCCTTAAAAAAAAAAAAAAAAAAAAACAACACTGAAAGCCATTGAAGGGGGGGTGGAAAACTGGACGGTCTCTCTTCCCCTAAAACAAACCATATTGCACAATCCAAAAAGACAATAGTCAGATTATTCGGATGCCACTTACTGAATCACGTTTACATATGAATTTGTCAGATATAATAACGTACCCCCTGTATTCATTCTCGCTAATAAAAGCCATCTAACGCATCTTAAAATAGTCAGTAAATGTAAATGCTAATAATTAAATAATACAGTTCTTGTGGAAGGATGTCATCTGAGCCTTGGAAATATTAAGTCTGTCTTGGGAGAACTTTTCGAGCAGATACTTTGCTTTGGCAATTTAGTAGTTCCATAATAACTCTAATAATTTTAAATTTGGTGTTGAACTCCAGTCTACATAAAATCATGCAATAATAGCCTACTAAGCTGTTTATTGCCGTCTCATAAATTTCAGAGCGCTGACTGCTAAAATCTACTGGCAAACACAAAAGAAAATGGAAAGTTCAATCTGCGATCTCTGAGCCCGGGCGCTGCTGCCTGGGGTTATCCTTAGCTCTACCTTGCTCTCCGCTCAGCTCCGGAGCAGAGGGAAACCCCCTGGCATTTTAGGCTCCAGCTCATACCTTACCCGTTTTGATCCCTAATCAATAGTCATGTTACAAGCGGCAATAAACATTGATCAAGCACGCCGTGACTGGATTGCCCCACTCGTGTTAAATATGGAGTGTGTATCTGAAAACGGTGCCAGCGACTTTCTGTTATTTATTTTGGAGCTATTAAGTCACACCACCATATTTTACACTGCCACAGTCCTTTAAACTATGCTTCTTCTTGAAAGAATTGCTAAGTAGCAATAAAGCACTTTACAAACGCTATGACTTTTTTTTTTAATTTGTTGTTATCCCAAACTCTAATATTCATTGCGGCACTTTAAGTTCGTACATAAATCGTTCAGACTAATGAGTCATAGAGAAATTCGCCCATGACTTTTCCTTTACAATGCTCACTGCCTTTCCATTGCTTTTTTGGCCCTGCATTAGGAGCCGGTGATTTATTAACGCCAGGAAAATTGAACAAAGCAGGTCCTCCTGCACTGTGGCACCCAGCCTTCCACAGTGTGAATTAGAACATTATCAAATGTGTTTGCCTCGGTAACGCTTAATCACCAAAAGCCGTAATGTGACCACAAGGCAGCTAAAACAAAGATTTAACATTTCTAAATATTAAACTTGTTAAGCAAATGCTCAGCAGACAAAGCAAGCACAAACAATTAAAGTCATCAAGCTAGAAATACACACTACCTACTTACCAACACAGACCCTACTGCTTGCTTAAGAAGTTTAGAATCTTTCAAGATAAATCAGGTGGGATTTTTTAAAGGGAAAAAGAAAAAAAAAAAGGAAAGAAAGAAAGAAAAACAAACTCCAGTAATAAGGAGTTGAGTTTCACTTGTGAGAGAATCACTCCTAGTGAGGACTGACGGCCACAGATCCATTCCTGACTATCTGCATTAATTATTTAATGAGTCACGTGACCCTAAAGATTAAAATTTCAATATCTCCCCCAGAACAGACGCAACACCTTTATCTGCGAGCGCAGGGATCCTCGTACTTGGGTCCCCTAATCTCTGCTGGCTTTGACAGCTTCTCAGTTTCTAGGGAGAGCGCTCGGACATGAATAATACGGGTTTGTCCTGCTCCGTAGCGAGATGGGGCAGCCTTGCAACTTCCCCCCCCCCCCCTCAACACACGCACACACATCAGTGAGTTGAAGCCAGAGCCTCATTGTATGCGGCGTGGTGTAGTAATGCGGGGGGGCTCAGGATGCTGCTGCCCGGGGAAGCATCGGGGGCGGTATCCCCCCGGCCCCCCCACGCCCCCGGGCTGCCCTCCAAGGCACGGGTCAATCCTGCCTTCGTGCTGCCCCGGGCGGAGCCATGAAGGCTGCCCGGGGCCGGAGAGGGGGGCGGGGGAAGGCGGCCGCCGAGCTCCCCCTGCCCACGCGGGGAGCCCCGGCCCTTGGCCCTGCCGGGACACGCGTGGGCCGGGCTTGCCCGAGGGGACGGCCCCGGGCCACCCCCGCGGGGGGTCCCACCCTCCCCTGGAGAGGCTCCGGCGGGGCCAAGGGGCCGGGCCCGCCCGGATCGGGCCCCAGAGAGGGACCAGGGGGCTGGGGGAGGCCCCGGGAGGGGGGGGGGTGTTATTCATGGCGAGGCTGCCAAGATCTCTGCCTGTGTGAGGGCTCCCCCCATCCCTTCCCCGTTATAAACACTGAGGAGCAAGTCCGTGGGACGGCCAGCACCCTGAAAAAAAAAATCAATAATATATATATATATTAAAAAAATCACAGGATTGGGTAACCCTCCGATGCAGAATGGATCTAGTTTTTAAATACCACAAGGCGCTTGTCTCAGCTGAGTTCCTCGTGTAATAAAACACCAGGTATAGCAAGAGATTGCGGGAGAAACGGGGAGGGAGACCTTGGAAAACTCCCATTTTTCTTGCTGGGTGGAGGGGAGGTGGGGAGCGGGGTTAACGGCGTGGCGTTCCCTGCGGCCATTAAATTGACTCCGAGGTGATTTTGTCTTTCTTTGAGATGTTGACAAACTTCCACTTCCAGCGTTTTGGGCCGCGCTCGCCATTGTGGCCAGAGCAGATAAATACGTGTGTGAGAGACACCGGGAGAGCGAGGGAGAGGGAAGGAGAGAAAGAGACATTTAGGTCCAAGTGCCGGATTAAAAAGAATACTGTCTTTAAAGGTCAAGGGTTTGAAGGGTCAGTCTGCTTCTCTAAAAAAAAAAACAATTAATGGGATAGAAAATTTGTCCTCTCGGTGAACTCCTGGTTGCCCTAGCAAAGGGAGCACAATGCGAGAAATTTAAGCTGGACGATGTAATTTTCGAAGTTATTGTAAGACGAGCGGTGTGGAAGCGGGAGCAGAGGGCTCCCAGCCCGGGAGCACCGCGCCGCTCCCAGCAGAGGTGGAGGGGGGAAGGGGGGAAAAAGGAAAATTTACCTTAAACGACGAAAATCTGCCATGGGGTATTTTGCAGTCCGCTGTTCAATCTCCACCAAGAGCATGTACATTTTTTTAGCAGACAGCCAAGATGCTGTGTCTTTACACATGACCACTTTTTTTTTCTTTTTTTTTTTTTTTTCCAGGAAAATCCTTTGCGTCTTCACAGACTTTTCCAAGAGAATGCCTTTCAGAACCGCTGTTGAATTACAAAGAAGTATTTATTGTAGGAGGTGATTAATGATTCTCGCTAAAATTGCTATTTGCAGCGTGATTTCATTTCTCTTTCAATGGGAGCAAACAGGTTTATACGCATAGGCTGCACACCAAAGAAATCCTGCATTGCCAGTTAATACGTTTCAGCTGGAATTTTTCTCGCTTGTGCTAATGTGGGCTCTAAGTATATGGAGGGACTCTCGAGCAACGCACAATACACGCTTGCAGATAGTAGCTGCCTTACTTACAGCTATATTCTCCCCCTTTATAAGGAGGCAGCTGGCAATTTAGGGTTTAGCAAACAGCAATACGTGAGTAGAAGCGCGCTTTTCAGGCCTGCTTGCTGGTCGGGTTCGGAGACAGCGGTGTTTGCTCAGTGTATTTACAACCGCCATATCTCTGATGCTGAACATACTCTGCCAATGACACGTTAAATTTTTCACCCGGGCGCTACGTGCTCCTCGGACAGGCAGAGATGCTCAGCATAACCGGGGCCTGCTGCAAGGCACCCGAGGGGTGGTGAGGCACCCACTCCTCTGGCCTCCGCCACGTGAAGGGTCCAAAAATCCCTCTCGGATGTGTTTGGCTAAGCAAACTAAATCTTGGCCTTCGGCGGTGCTTCCCTGGAAGATTTACTAGCGCTGGAGTTCCTTTCCATGTTTTTTCCTCCCCAGCTCGGTGCTGGTCCAGAGAAAGCCCGCGGAGGCAGCGACGGGAGGCTCCGAGCTGCAACCTCTTGGCCCCCGGTTCGCCTCCATCGTTTGGAGGATCTCGGTCAGATAAACCGTTTGAGTTGTGCCCAGCCTCGTGTCACTGCTAAGGCTTTCTTAAAACATTTCGAAATCGTCTTTAAAAAAAAAAAAAAAAAGAGGAAGAGGAACAGAAAAGACAGCTAGAGAAACTTCAGGTTACCGCCCATGTATTTCCCTTCGAAGTGCTAGCCAATTGAGAAATCACAATCGGACGAAAATGAACGAATAAATCACGACTGGCTAGAGATTTAAAGTGTTATCATGGGGAGCATGTGTGACTTCTCCTCCAGCAAAATCCGCCAGGGGATCTTATTGGCTCCCAGTAGAAGCTCAGTTTCTCTGTGCTGCGGTGGAAACGGTCTCAAGCCCAGCGATGGAGAGCCGGACTAATTCTGCCACAAGTCTGCTAAAGAGAAGACCACTCACCTACACAATACAGCAAGACCTTTCCTCGTCCTACTGTGCCTTTTTTTTTTTCTTTCTTTCTTTTTTTTTTCCAGGCAGGCACTTAAGATTCAGGACGCTTTGCACTATATTTAAAGCAACCATTACCTTATTGACAAGATTAATCCAAGTTAAAACAATGCGTTAAACCGTTGTTTTCCGTTCCTGGTGCCAACACCAGCGAAGCACAAGGTGTAGGAAACAGCACTGAGGGAACTTGTGTGTTTCAAGCGTTTAATTCTTTTGTACAGAATAATCTTTATTACCAGCATTTGGCACTGTTTACATTACACCAAAAATCCACAAAATTGTACATGGACCCAAACGATTGAGACGGTGCCAAATATGAAGACAGCAACAGTCTTTATAGCATTTTTTTTAAATAAATGCAATAGGGAATGTGGAGAAAAACTAATATATCACAGCTACAGCGGGGGCTACACTTAAAACCAGTTAAGTTACCTTTGATACATAAAACACTTCCCTTGAGACAGCGTGAGGGGACAGTTCTCGTAAGTTTTTAACCTCCGTGAACATGTGCGTTCACTTTCCTGTGTTGGCGTGTGTGCATACGTGTATGTGCACCCTCACGCACACGCACACGGGAATCCACGACCACGCCACGAAACAACGCTATTCAAGTCAATGCCTTACACAAGTGTCTCACGAGGTCTTGGCTTTGTTTTTAACCGTCTTTTATTTTTAAAGTGTTCTCTACAAAAAAAAAAAAAGAGAGTCCGTCTTAGGTACAGAGAATTCGTCCGTGACAGCATCCAGCACTCTCTTACACCGAGGGCAAGAGAGTGTTTCCATAAATAGAAAAAAAATGATGGGCATGGAACCATTATCTATATACAATGTAGACAATCGTCCGGGTTTTGGTTTAAACATGTGCCCGTTCTTGGGCACGTCTCGTCTTCCTTTTCTGCTCCTGTTTTGTTTTACACAGTTAGTTTGGTCCAAACGGCCAGCCACCAGCACGGGCAGCTGGAAAACCCCAATAGATAGGTAAATATATATATATTAAAAAAATAATAATAATAATAACCGTATTTATAGCGCGGCTGCGTTGGGTGTAGACCCATCGAGCGGATGGGGGTGGCCCTGTGTCTGTGCTTTGGACTGCTGGCTCAGTGTGGACTGGTTTGAGGAGCGCATCTTTGTGTTAGGCAGTTTATGGTCTTTCTTCCACTTCATGCGCCGATTCTGGAACCAGATCTTGACCTGGCGCTCGGAGAGGCAGAGGGTGTGCGCGATCTCGATGCGTCTCCTCCTGGTCAGGTAGCGGTTGAAGTGGAACTCCTTCTCCAGCTCCAGGACCTGCTGTCTGGTGTAGGCAGTGCGAGACCTCTTGGGCTCCCCTCCGTTGTAATTGGGATTGACTGAACGTGCACACACGGACACACACACGCGGAGGGGAAAGAAAAGGGGGGGGGGGGCGATGGAACATAATCATTATATAATAACTTGACACCAGGTTCAAATAAGATACATAACGGCCAAGAAAAAATTGTTTCGCAGCCTATCGACAGTGGGGACAATTCGAGGAGCAATAAAAAATGGTGATGGGCATTTGGGTTAGAAGAAAAGCTTCAAAGACACATGGCCCAGAGCCACTGCAGGGCAATTAAATTTATGGGGGCTATAATTACTGCCCTAACAGTTTGGCGTCTCGTAAATCTTTGATAAAGGACCCCGGATACAAAAGGTTTCTCACTTTTTTTTTTTTTTTTTTTTTTTTATTAGGAAACGCGGAGGGAGAAGGAGGGAAGGAAAAAAAAAAAAGCCACACACGCAACGACCCGTCCCGGCCCCGGCTGCACCCTCCCCCCTTTCCCTTCTCTGAAGGCTCATCCCAGCCTCCCCCCTTGCCCGGGGCAACTCACCCGTGCTCACATGGATCTTCTTCATCCAGGGGTACACCACCGGCTCCTTCCCCTTCAGCCCGGCCAGGCTTTTGTCGGGCAGCAGCGGGCACCCGGCCCCTGTGCCGGCCCCGGCGGCGGGGGCCGCTTCGCAGCGGGCCGCTGCAGGGCATGGCCGGGGAGCAGGGGCTGGGCCGGCCCGGGGTGGCCCTTGGCGGGCGGCGGCGGCGGCGGCGAAGCGCCCGGGGGCGGCTGCTCGGGGCCCGGGGCGGCGCTGCCGGCGCTGCTGTAGCTGTAGGGCGCCTGGGGTAGGAGGGTGCCTGCGCCGGGTACAGCGCCTCGGGAGGCGGCCCCGGCGGCCCGGGCGGCGCCGCGGGAGCCTGGTAGCTGGGCTCCCTTGCGCGGCCGGGGGAAGTACTCTCGGGCAGCGGCGGGACCGGGTGCGCGGCGGCGTGCAGGTGCGGCGGCGGCGGCGGCGGCGGCGGCGGCGGCGGCGCGGCGGCGGGGCTGTGCGGGTGCGGGTGCGGGTGCGGGTGGTAGCTGGCGGAGGAGCTGCCGGCGCTGCCGCCGTGCTGCGTGGTACTCCTCGCAGGGAGGGAATTTGGGCTCGATGTAGTTGGAGTTTATCAAAAACGAACTCATTGGTCATTAATTTGTGAAGTGCAAAAATACTAATTTTTCTCGCGTTGTCGTTTTTTCTGGGCTCGACGAGGCCCCTCCCCTTCCCCCCCCCCCCCCCTCCCTCCCCTCCCCTCCCTCTCCCCCTCCCGCCGCTGTCAAGTGCTCGCCGCTGCCAAAGTTTGGGCCTCCAGCTTTCCCCCCCCCCCTCCCCCCGCCGCACTCCCCTCCCTTCCTCTCTTCCCACCCCTGGAGCGCGTACAACACACACACACAACACACGCGCACACACACACACACACACACACCCCGACACACCATCACCACCTGACCGCCAGCGCCAATTACCGCGCGGGGCCGCGGACCCCGGATCAGGAAATGGAAGGAGGGCGAGCGGCCGCAGGGCTCGGGGCAGCTCCGCACCCGCGGGCCCTCCGCGGGGGCCGCTCCCGGCTCCGCCGCCGCCTCCGCGCCTCCTCCCAGGGCGGCCCTGACGGGGGCTCCCCAGCGCCCCGCGCCCGCTCCTCACCCCATCCCATCCCATCCCCGCCGCCCCGGGCCGTCGGGGTGTCAAGCAAAATAAAACTAATCCAGACCTGACATTTTTTTTTTTTTCCCCGCAACACTTTGGGTTTGATTTTTTTTTCCTCTATTTAGCGGAGCGCAGCCCGGCTGCGTGATCCGGGGGGAGGCCGGCGTTACACGGGGCGTTGCATGACCGGTTTAAGCGAGCCCATCTCCAAATAGACTCGAGTCGGGGCTGCCGGGCTGCGGCCACCTCCTCTGCCCCCCCCCCCCCACCCCGGACCGCAGAGAGCTGGCAGCCCCCGGCCCCCTGCGCCTCTGCAGCCGCGGTCGCTGGAGAACGAAACGCAAAAGTTAGCGTGGACGGCGAGGGAAGGCCGAAGAGAGCCCCTAAGTGTCTTGTGGGGCGGGGGGGGGGGCATACAGCGAGGCTGGAAATAACGGGGAGGAGAAGAGGAAGGGGGAAAGGGAGGCGGACACGGAGGTCCCGAACACTTCCTACCGGCGGCTCGCTGCTCCCTTTCCGCAGAGCAGCGTTTTGCAAACTACGAATTTAAGCCCGCCGCTTTGGTATGCGTGGTGCTGGGTTTATTTCTGGATTTCTAATTCCACGAGAAATCGCCTGCGCCTTCGCAAAAGTAACTCACAAACCCTGGTGTAGGAGGGAGAGGGCACTCGAGCACTTCTGCCTTGCTAAAACTGAGGCTGTTAACGATATTTTCAGCTCAGAGGGGAAAGAGGCAACCGCCCTGACCTTAGGTAATTGAAATTTGATGGTGAAACTAATTACACTCTTATTCTAAGGGGAAAAAATACTTATTGAACGCCATCTACTCTCGTAAATTGGGAGTTAGAAGCGAAATTTTCGGATTTATTTTTTTTTTTCACATTTTCACGAAAAGCATAAAACCACGTAGAAATATTTACCACACCCCTCGCGAATATAATTGCTGAGTGGGTAATCTCATCCTCTGGTATGGGAAAATACATCTAATATATCAAGTGTAAATACGATACGTTTTAGATCTTGCCCTCCTAAAGATATTACATTAACAGTTAGCCTGGTTTAAATTCAGATTATTGCCTTTTGCAGTTTTATAGATAATGGATACATGCAATAAAATTCTATTTGAATATATATTCTATCTAACTAGACACACCGCGTATCGATTTATATTTTCTACACACGCACACACGCACATTGCAGGCGGCTTGTAATATGTTAGAACATTTCCAGCACTTGGGTATACTGGGGTACTTATCTAAACAATCACTCATTTCCTGCTCATATCGAATGTCTAATTTGTAAAGAGAGTTAAAACACATTTACTTACTCATTTCCAACAGCACATCTATGGAAGTCTTTAACTAGTGTAATAGATAAGTTTCTCTATTTACTCTGCATGGAGAGGAAATGCGGTTACACACACGCACCCAGAGAGAGCCGCAACTGTGCAGCAACACCCATTTGAAAGGAAAGGCGACATTGTTTATTAATAAACAAGCGAACAAACAAACAAGCAAGCAAAAGCAACACGGCGACTCATACTGTACAAGACTAAAGCTCCCACCTACGTTACTGTAAAAAATGAAAGATTGTCAGAGACCCCCGCGAACAGAGAGCAGTTTCCCGGCGTCCAGGAGATGCATGCACGCACACAGACACACACATACAAATACCTGCTGGCCAGCACCAGATGAATTACACTGGATTACCGTACCCATTATCCTCGGCATAAGGGACTAGTCCTGAGACACTATGGCTAGAATGCTACAGCAGATACCGTGCTCCCGAGCCACGGTAAAACACAACGAAAACTGGTGTCCTGATTTGTAGGCTGAGCGCTCTATTCGGAGAGCTGACCGCGTTCTGCTTCCTATTATTTACCGTGATTAGATCTCAAAGTATACTTGTTTCACTGCACCTCTTTCTACTGTGTATCTCTGGTGCTCGGTTAAACAGAGAATGATGCGATTTTGTATACGACTGTAAATCTGCAAGGTGACCTGAGCTGCGCGGCTGCAGTCTGTTTTTTCGTGTGGTTCTATTAGTCTGCGAAGATGTGCTGAGGCAGGACCTCCAAAAGGCCTGTTCCATGTCTTTGTGGTTTTGTTATCATAAACAAGAACCCAGCCAAGACCACCAAGTGTTATCTTGCACACGGCCATTTCGACATTTTACTGCAAGATTTATGGCTGTAATAAACAATCTCAGAAACCCTTTTTTTTCCCCCGGTACTTCCCTTTAACAAACTTGTAGCATCATCCTAACCTCTCAAGGAAAGAAAAGGAGAGGAAAAATAGGCCAGGTCCCTTATTTTTGCAAGAGGACTGAAGTCTCGGTTTCGCTGGTGAAGGAGACTTTAATCAGTTAATAGAGGAGCCAGAGTTTCCTGGCCGAGGCTGGCCGAGGAGATGGGGACTGCACTGGAATGAAGTTGAGAGGGAGAGACTTAATTGCCATGCACCAAGAAGAGCCAACCTCATGCATACCCAAAGGGGGGGAGAGGGGGATCCCCCTTTTTCTCGGGAAACGTGCGAGCACCCCTGCTCCCCTCCACGTGCGCGGCTAAACCGTAATGACCACGAAAGAGAAAATAATAACAAGAATAGCAATAACAGCAGCAATAATAGTAATAATAATAATAATTCAAGTCAACCTTTCGCCGTGCCCGGGCACCCTCCACAAAGAGAGTGGTAGGAGGAAGAAGAATCGCACTAGCAGCCTGGTTTGAATTTGATTTGAACCATTTTGAATATATTTAGCCCCAGCTTTCCCCTCTTGAATGCGAGGCTGTCCCAAGTTTCAAAGTGACCGAAAAGTGACACCGTGTGCATTTTGTTTCTTATTAATCTTACACATTGACAGTCTTTGTTAAATAACAAGGCGTGCCCTTCACCAGGCGACATTTTCATATTTGTTAGACGCGGTGACCTGAAGTTCACCTCGGCCTTGGACTTAGTTTTTCTAAAAGGTCTATAACAGTGTCTTTTAGATAGCGGGGTGCTTTGCCCAGGTCACTACTTCTAAGGGAAAATTAAGAAAAAATCGCGGGAAAATGTAAACGTTATGGAATGTATCGACTGTATTCCCTTCTTTGTTCCTGGAATCATAAAGCCCCGAGGCAGCTACTGCCTTCTGCGGTTGCAAGCACCCGCTCTATATGGTCGCTACTGGGGCAATGCTCACATTTTTGCCCAAGTTCAGACTTTTGTGAAAGCGGGGACTTCACTGGCACTGGCTCTCTTCTTAACAACTGGATGTTTGGCGGGATTTGCTCGCTCTGTCCTGGCATGGTTAAATAAACACACAGAAAATGTGATTTGTGCCCGGATTTGAAATGAATGGTCTTTTGACCATACCTTCCACACCAGAGAGCAATGTGCTGAATGCAGAGAGTGAAAGGGGAGAAATAGTTTGTCTCAATTTATTAACTGTTCCTTTTTTTTTTTTTTTTTTTTTTAACGGAATAATCTAGACAACCGATTCAGAAGACTCTATATTTGCTGAAGTTGAAGTTTCAACTTCCTTGAAAATATCCTCATTGATATTTTTATTCTAGGCTGGATTGAAAAATATGGAATTCGAGAGGCTAATTGTTTTGGTAAGGAAGCAAATGAATTTCAGTCACCTTCTCTTGAGTAACCCAGTTATAGCAACAGCTTTCGTTCTGGGTGTATCAAAGACTCATTGTTGTTCTTGGAAACAATCTGCCTGCTATTCTTTAACAAAATAGATATTTGGCTATGGCTTTTAGCTTGTTATCAGGCTTCGCTCTTACACCAAATAAATACTCTAGATGTGAAAGGTTAAACAATATCTCCGGTGAGGGAAGGCTCCCCAAACGTGCAATGCCAGGGCTCGCTGCAAGTTAGCAGCAGCAGGGACATGCGAGCAACGTCTACACACCAAGCAAATACTTGCATGCACACCTTTTCTGCGCTTCGGCAGGTACTTCGGGCAAAATCTCCAATAACAGCTTTGGCTAGTCTGAAAACTAACACCTTGCAAATTTGTTCCCAAGAAATATCGCTCGGCTGCCACGATCCAGCTGGGTCTGTAGCGAATAATTCACGCGTGCCCAATGCATCGAGGACGGTGTAACCTCCTGCCTTTTGGGGTCGAAAGGCAGCTATGCGTGGATGGCGGTAAGGTGCGCTCTTTCTCTGCCTTCCTCATGGCACTGTCCCCTCCTCCACACCTTGCACAGCTGCTTATCAATATTTTGGAATCTCCTTTCCCCCTTCCATCCTCATCACTGCAACCTGAATCCGGCAGCGCCTTGCAGTGCTCTCCCCAAAATGCAGTTCCCTGTGCCACTTCTCCCTCCAGACCCGCCTAGCCGAGGAGCTAAAGCTTCAACACCGAGGCGGCACTGGGAACAAAAAATCCCAGCAATGTGGAAATAACTCTCTGCGCAAATAAATTCCTCTAAACTTTTTTTTTTTCCTTTCTCCTTGGCGGGGGAGAGGAGGGAAAACATCCCTTCCTGCTCCCCATTTCACTGGCAACTGCTGCCTCGGGTAATTCCAGAAGGCTCTGAGGTCCATCCAAATCACGGAGCCGCGCTGGGCGCCAGTTTCTCCGCAATATTTTCCATCGGTAGCACAACATGGCCCCATCGCTCCGCGGTTGCGAGAGCTCCCTCGGACTAAACATATAACCCGCCCGTATTATCTGCAGCATGTCCTGTTTAAGCCCAGTTTAGTGGTCGCTACAGAAACGAGGGCAAAAACAAAGACGCGGCTAGGATCGATACACACGTTAATAGCTTTGCTCCTATCTTATCTTCCTGCCATTTTGCAAAGTGAGAAGGCTTAACATTAAACCTCTTAAAGCGGGTTATTATATAATAAACAAGGGTGAAACATCTTGCTACCTGACTCTCGGAGGAGGCAGCACCAGCGGCTGGCGTGGGGGTAACATGCGTGTTTACCTGCCGCGCCTGAACCCGAGATATTCAGACACAAATGTGGCCGATAATTCAAGATGAAATACAACGTGTATTACTCTTGAAAAGAGGAATTTTCTATCCTTTCCTCGGTAATTGAGGTCATTCAGCCAGTAGGGTTCACCTGGAGTCCATACTGCGATACACACGTAACTCAAAGCTATTTTATCTTTTGTGCTGATAGTCAAGATCTCGGCTATAACATTGACATCAAACTCTGTCTGGGCGAATGACTAAGAGTGGTGCAAAACGTAAACTTTTGACCCTCAACTTTTTGACCTGCAGTTGTAACGCCCTTAACCACAAAGATATACAAAAGCTATGCAGCTTCTTTTAGGACTAAGAGAGTCGCACTGTTTGTTTCAATAGTTCTGCCGTTTCCCCCCGCTTTCTAAGGGCTTTTTTTTTTTTTTTTTTTTCCTTCTTCTTGCTGATGAGAAATCGGATACTTTTGCACTTTTAATTATTACTTTTTTTTTTCTTTCTTTCTTCAATCTGGCAGCTTTGTAAAGTGCTGTTAAATCAGTTTGCACACCCTTTCGGCAGCGTTGGAGGAAAGCCTGTTACTCAAAGGCGCTATATGGTTACAATTGCAGGTGAAATGCTGGGTAAGTTCTGGGCGTGAGGTTGGAAGGATGTAGAGACTGGCGTTGGGGGAAAAGCTACAGCTCTCTGCTGCTAGGGTCTTAGTCATTTCTCCTTGATTTAAACATAAAGAAACAACTCTAATTGTTTGCGAAGCCTTGTCTAGGCAAACGAGTTGACTGTGAACTTGGTCTAAAGCGAGCTCTGCTGGTGATTCCTAGGGTGTGCAGATTTATCTTTTCTGCATTTACTTAACCTGGCAGTGAACTGCACGGGCTGCCATTTGTTATCCAGAGACAGACTTCACCTCAAGCAAGGACTGTTCCACAAAATTGCAATAATTACCCAATAACCTTCATAGCAAATATTATTATTGAAAAGACATTTTTGGGGGGTTATAGGAAAGATTCCTTATGCGTGCTATAAGGCGAAATCCTTGCAAATTTTACACGCTCTCCGTGTCAGATTTGATATTGTTTGTGCGTGTAGCTACACGAACATGTGACTGTGATAGTCGATGAGTATGTGCCTTCCAGAGAGACGTTAGTGGGGATGCTTTCATTTAAAAGGAATAATATTTTCAAAGATGATCAGGCGGCTGTGGGAGCTGTATTTTTTTTTTGCCCTCTGGGTAGCAACTCCAACAACAAACTGGGGATATTTTAAGGGCAGGCAAGAAAAAGAGCTAAGAAAGCAAGGCGATGCCTTAACTTGGCCAGGAGATTTACTTATGTCTGCCTTTAATGCGTTAAATCTGTATTTGCGGGGAGGGAAAAGGCATTGCTCCAGTATCCAGGGTTTGAAATCGAAACCTCCTGATCCGCCCCTCCTGATCTGTTCCATTCAATTTCCCATGGAGCAGATTGCAAACCCTTCTATTGTCACCCTTCCACAGATACACACTTATTAAACGTAAGGAAATGGCAGAATAATAATTTCCCCATAATGTTCTGCAATTAGGGCGTTTGCGCGGCTTAGAAAGCGCTGCAGAACCGTAATTTACGGATGACTTTCAAGCGAATTGTTCTACTTCTGGTTTAGAGAAAGTTACGACTTACAAAGTCACTAGTTACACACATTAAGAGAGTTGCCTAATCTTTAATTGGCCTAACGCTTAGACATGACACACTACACTCAAGTATTTCTTTCAGAGGATTAAGTAAACTATATTTCAATGCGCTCAACCCCACTTGCCATGCCTAAAGTAAAACAAACTCGCACGCATTAATCCCCAAAACACAGCAGAAAAATAATGTGCGCAGATAAGACCTCTCTCTTGATTCCAGGCGATTATTCTCCATGACATTTTTTCACTCAGAAAACAATTAGGACCTGGGAATATTTTTGTAGAGTTCGGCAGTCTGGAGTTGTTTGAATTTAAAATTTAAAAAGTGGATTATAAAATCTTAATGAGCTTCTGGTTTTGAGTGACTTCGACTGCCCTGCTTAGAACGAGGCAGGGCCAAAAATATTGAGAAGTTGTCATTTCTAGCTAACTTTCTCTTGTTGTTAGTGTGTTTCTTGCAGTATGTGCGGGTTTATATGCTTATGGGTTTCGTGATTTTTTTTTCGCCATAGTTCTTGAATTTCTGTTCTCAGCTTTACGAGAATGTACTCTAGAAAGCACATCCAAAAATGTGAAAGTAATAGGAGCAAATCTTTTCGCTTTAGACCATTACAACGCAGGATGATATCCAGGTTCCAAAAATACTAGTTGAAAGGGTGTGGGGGTGTGTTTGTGTATTCACCAGATAATTCAAATAACGCAATGTTGTCGACTATTGAGTAATCATGAATGGTTCGCGCCTAGTATCGTTCTCTGTAACAAGAAAAGGATTTTCCTTCGGAAAAGGACACGTATATGAATGAAGCCCAAACTTTTAAAGTCCTTTCATGCCTTTGCCTCGAACTATCAATTTTTTATGGCACATAATATAATGTAATACACGCCTATCATAAAAAACTTTCTGGTATTCCTATTGATGAAACTGTGACAGCTAGTGTACTATAAAATCCCCAGCTGTTTATTACGGAAATAATTTTCAAATCTGTATTTGGATATGCGCTTTTAAAGCCTTTCCCATTTTTTGAATATAAAACATATGCATATGTGTTTGTTTAGTGCTCACAGAAAGACCCTCAGACACAAAGGCTTCGGACTTCATTTATCTTACACAGGAGGTTGACTCCAAATATTAAATATTTGTAAAACTTTGCAATCTTTGAGCTGAGCCAACCTTATATACTACCGTTTCTTTAACATGAAAAGGAGAAAGATTTAAGAAAGGGATCAGTCGGCAATGTCGGTCGTGGCCCCGGTGCAGACCTTGCAGAGGTACACGCCAACCTCACCCTCCTGTACCCCTCTGCTTTCCCCTCTTTTTGCTCTCAATGCCACATATCGTCCAAACTGCAGCTTTCAGGCGAGGTAGCGCTAGCAAAATACAACAAAGCCTGTCTCCCATCTCGCATCAAATTGCCCATTTCTTCTTGAAACTCGAGTTTATGACACATCGAGGAAAACAATGCAACCTGCAGAGGCGATTGCATTGAATCCCTTCTGATCCAAATCTGAGCGGAGATACCCACAGCTGGTTTGCATACAGAAGTATTTTGGAGCTAATTCCCAGATCTCTTCCCCGGCCCCCGAATAGTCCATCCACACCCCCACGATCCCTCTCTCTAAGGGTAAGGATCAGGCCTTAAAGCTACCCAAAGAGAGACAGAGTTCCTTTCACCCTTTCATTCAAGTCCTGGAAATTCAAAGACTAAAGTTAAATCCGGCCATAAAGTTTATTGCTGAGTAATCACACTCTAGTGAGAACAGTCCACTTAAATAAAAAGAATGTGGAAGTAAACATGCAGCTGGGGCCTACCCCACAATGGCAGCCAGCAATATAAGGCAGAGAGGGAGAGAGCAGAGCTATAGGGATATTTACAATCTTCAATAAACCAAGCCCGTATTTCATAATTTGCAGCACTCTAATGACCTGTAGTCTCTTGTATTAATGCTACAAGTTACAGTCAATTGGTTCGCTTAAAAAAAAAAAAAAAAAAACATTCGCAGGAACATATATATGTATACACACGTACACACCCTTTGTATGCATAAATACACCGGTATTGGATAAACAGATGCATGCGCCCAGCTTTATACAGGCGTATATGTAGATTTGTACAGGCATGCACACGCGCACGATTCAAATATATTTATATTTGTATATTTACACGTAGGAGCTGGAAAAAATTACAGCAATGTTCTAAATATGCTCACTCGCAAGACACTACACACTCGTGGATGGACGTATACACATAGCTAAAGCTTTCTGCACGACCCATCGCAGAAAATAGGAATCTTAAGCACTCCAGTGCAGTCCGTGCCATTTTAATACTTGCTCTGATGTGCAACATATTTTGCCAATCCAAAGATTATTACCATATCAGCACGCCTCCACCTCTATCATGCCTACTTAAGACACTGCCCAGATAATATCAAGCCCTATCTATTTTGTTTCCCTTTTTTTAATCGCCTGCAGTAACTAGTCCTTGCTAAACAAAACCTCTCCAAACTTGGAGAGTCTATTGGAGCAAAGGAAGTAATTATCTTCTGCGGTAGTCAAAGTGATTAAAGCTAGGCCCCAAAATCCATCTCTGCCAAAGTCGCTTATTGTGGTTTACTTTGATTTGATCGTTAAAATAGAGCTCTAGCTGCTGCGAGTGAAGGGATGGGGGAATTTGCAGCGCAACCTGTATCATTAGTGGTTGCTCCTGCCTCTCGGGCTCGGTGGGACAGTCCTGAAAGGCTCGAGGCGGAGAGAAAGGGAAAGGGAAAGAGAAAGAGAAAGAGAAAGAGAAAGAGAGAGAGAGAGAGAGAGAGAGAGAGAGAGAGCGCCTCGGCTCCCAACTGTACAAATAAACTTTAAGGAACTTGTGCACAAAACTTACCTTGACTTGCAAGGAGCCATTTTTCATACAGTACTGAGAACTTGTGGTTTGGATACTTCTGTACCTAAAACTGACAATTTGAATGGCCAGGAGGCACACGTAGCCTGCAAAAGAGTCAAATGAAGTCCAGCGTCAGTGAGATTATATGTTATGTGGTATATAATGTTGGATGTCAACTCCCCAAAACCATAAAACTTACTTTAATGGCACCACGTGACTTTTTATAGCCAGTGAGCCTATCTGTCTGTGCTATGGATGATTTTACGATCTAATTCATAGACAAAACCCTATTCATTTGGCACCCAAATGTCATATAGCCGGAACTGGGGCTTATAAAGTTTACTGTTTTATAACTTTTAAGGGAAGGCATCAATGTAACCAGTCAGTAAATGTGCAAATCTTTAGTTGCTCTTAGAAGCTCAGAAGAGTTAACCATTCAAGCTCTGATGGGGTAAGTAACATTGCGTTTATAGAAAACTAATCGTAGCGAAGAAAACCAAAAAAAATCTGTAAAGGGCGAAAAGTGGGAGCGTGGCTATCGAGTGTTACTAATAGACGCAGAGGGCTCTAACGTGGCTGTCCTGCAAATATACTTAATGAAACCACAGGAGAAAATCTAGAGCGATGCAAACACGTCTTGGAGTTAGCAGGGTGTTTTAACAAAGCACATGTTTTTTCAACCATCAGCAAACAACTAACAGTTGATTCACCCACAAAGGGTGTTGATTGTGGTCCTGCAACGCAGCTTTCCACCTAGCCAGAAACCATTAAGGAGGAACTTATGGTCAAACTTTCAATTAAAAATACTGGTATCGGACAAATGCAGCTCTACCACTTGCAACGTGCAGCGTGAGCCAGGTAAAATATTATTACAAACTCTGCACGGGTTAATATTTCTAAGAGGCAAATCAGGAAGCACAACTTCTTGCTTTGCACAAACCAGATCACGAAAACTTTACAATAGAAAGTTTATTTTTTTTGTTGATTTCCAGTCAGTTTTTTTTAAAAACAAATACAAAAAAAAAAAAAAGCTGATCACAGTTTGCTCAAACAGCCAGACTTTGACTATATTTGTAACTTTGTTCACAAAAAAAAACATACATCACAGAAGCTGCGCTTAATAAGAGCCACTTCTAAGAGTTCGTGCAAAGAGTCATATACAAAGGCACAGCAAGGACATACTGCTTGGAATCACAGTTTTCGTCACAGATTCACTATTCACTACACGTAGGACAAGTTCAGTTGATTTCATCATTTCACCTCTACAACAGCATTAATTACACAGGAATTATATAGGTAGTTTGAATAAAAATATTTTTAACAGCTTGGAGCTATACAGACATTAACACTTGACCACACATGCACAGTTAAGCAGGTTGAGTGCAACACATAACATTTGTACTAAACCGGGGGAGGGTTTCTTTCTCTCTCTCTTTTTCCTTTTTTTTTCTTTTTTGTTTTGCTTTTTTTAACAGTTACTTCAAGTAACACATCTCGCTTCATATAAATAAGTTAAAACATCTATTATTTTTTTCAAGACAAAGCCATTCAAGACAAAGAAATGTACGATAAAAGCAGATCTACTTATACACGCGAGAGAATGGTAATAAACAGGCTCATGATTAAAAGATGAATAAGGGCGACAAGAACAGGGTTTCTTCACAGAAGTAACACAAGGAAGTTTTAGAAAGTCAACTTAGTACTGACATGAGACGCAGGGTCAGCTAATACTGCTCAGTACTTTTAATTGATCAAATGCTTAGGGACGGAATGCCCCTCCTGCAGCTGCCATGCTCATACTTTTCAGCTTATTATCCTTTTTCCATTTCATTCTCCTGTTTTGGAACCAGATCTTTATTTGTCTCTCTGAGAGGCAAAGAGCATGTGCTATTTCAATCCTTCTTCTGCGGGTCAGGTATCTATTGAAGTGAAATTCTTTTTCCAGCTCCAAGGTCTGATATCGGGTGTAAGCAGTCCGAGCCCTTTTCCCTTCTGGTCCCCCTATGTTGTCTGGAAGAGAAAAGTACATGATTTAGATTCTCAGCAGCGACTTGGAGCCTTCATGTCTTATTGCAGCTACGAGCCACCAAGACCGTTATTCTCAGCCCTGCTCGGTTTTGTTTCTGGTTTGGATAAATGCTCAACAAGTTTCCCCCTCCAGCCCCTTTCCGAAAAGGCTTGGGGGAGGGGGGCTTTGGTGGTCGTGGGAAGTTTTCGCTCGGATTTTGCTTTCGATTTCCCCCCAAAAGAGAAAACTACTCTTTCATCGAGCGCTTAGGGCTCTCCCCCCGCAACGCCTCCCACAGCTAAGCTGGCGTGGAGGATGCCCGAGACGCTCGCCGGGCTTTCGGGGCTGGGCGAGCGAGGCAGGGGCTTGCAGCCCTTTCCCACGGCCGAGCTGGGACGGCTCCGGGAGGCGGCGAGCCCCCGGCCGCTCCCCCGGCCGCCAGGGCACAGCAGGTAGCGAGGGCTGGGGGCTGCTCCGCTCCCCCGCGCCCCTCTGCCCGCTCCCCCGGAGTCCGGGGGGTGCTCGACCCCCTCCCCCCCGGCTTCCCAGCAGTGTAAAGTGCCCTCCTCGCCCTCGGCTATTCTCTTTTTACCACGGCTCGGCAAAAGAAAGGGGGTCGGCAGCGCTGTTCCCACTGGAGGATCCCCCTGGAAGAGCAGAGCCAGGGGCAGCCCCCGCTCTCGGTCCCCCCTCCGGAAGGCGTCTGCTGCTCCCCCACTCCCTGCGAGCCTGGGGCCGGCGGTGGGAGCCGGGCGGGCTGTGTTCAGGGGGCCGTGCGCTTTGCTTTCGGGGGGGACTTGCCCAGACAACGGAGCGGGCTTCCCTGAGAGCGGAGTTGTGCGCGGAGGCTGCACGCTTCTCACGCCCTCCTCTCCCCCTCTCCCCGACCTTCCTCGGCGCAGACACCCGGTTTACATTAAAGGCTGCTTTTCCTCCAGAGAAATAAAGAAAGAACAGGGTATTTGCTTTACCATGACTTATGTGCAGTTTTCGCATCCAGGGGTAGATCTGGGGCTGTGAAGGCTGGGCTGTGCTTTGGTCGGTCGGGGCACTTGCCTGCTCGCTGCTTGCTGGAGTGTCTTCCTCAGTCCCAGACGAGGTGCCAACCCCGTCCCTGCTGATGTGCGTGTTGCTGCTGGAATTGGACGAAGTGCTGGTGGAGTTGGCGAGGGAGTTTTTCACCCCGTGGTGACTCTCGCTGACAGGCGAACCGGCCACGGCGGTGCAGGGCAGAGGGTCAGGGGGAGGCGAGTGGGAAGACGTCGCGGGCTGGTTGTACCTGGGCTCTGTCGAGGCAGAGGTGGTGTTGGCCGGGTAACTGCGGGGTCTCTCATTGGCACCAAAGTGGGTGGAAGCAGAGCGCCCGACGCTGAGGTCCATGCCATTGTAGCCGTATCCGTACCTGCCGGAGTGCATGTTGGCGGAAGTCCCTGTATTGCTCGCTCACCGAGCTGTGATCTCCATAATTATGTAACTGGTAGTCCGGGCCATTTGGATAGCGACCGCAAAATGAGTTTACAAAATAAGAGCTCATTTGTTTTTTGATATGTGTGCTTGATTTGTGGCTCTTGGTCGTTTTGTGCGTCTATAGCACCCTTGCACAATTTATGATGAATTATGGAAATGACTGGGACATGTACTTGGTTCCCTCCTACGTAGGCACCCAAATATGGGGTACGGCTTCAAATCACGTGCTTTTGTTGTCCAGTCGTAAATCCTGCCTGATGACCTCTAGAGGTAAACTCGTGCACTGGTGGGGGAGCTGGGAGGGCGCGGGCGGCCCGGGGCGCGCCGCCGCCGCGCGTCGCCGCCGCCGCCGCCCGCCCGTCCGCCGGCCTCGAGCGCCACCCGCTGGCGGCGCGGGGGCACGGCGGCAGCTCCGCGGGGTCGGCCCGGGGTGACGGCCCCCGACGGCGGCGCGGAGAGGAGCTCTCCGCCGGGGAAGGGAAGGAGCCGCCGGACGGCGCTTCCCCGCCGCCCCCCGGCGCTTCCCCGCCGCCCCCCGGAGCTTCCCCGCCGCCCCCCGGCCGCAGCTCGGCGGGACTCCGTGCCCCCCGGCCGGGCGAGGCTGGGCTGCGGCACGCACAGATCCTGCGGGATCCATCGTCGGATGCCGGCCGCGGGCGAGTCCCTGTCGGGGTTCCTATGATCGTCCCCTTTCTCCCCCGCAGCGGGTTTCGAGAGGCGAGCGGGTCCCGCCGGTCGGCGGTGGCAGGTAGCTACGCGGGCTGGACACGGCGTTTTTCCTAGCTAGGGGGGCAAATTCCAGGCGGCTGCACGGTCGCCGAGACTTTTCCTGCCTCCCAGAAAAAATACGAAGCCGGTGGTAGCCATTTTGCATTAGGATTCCCGAGATGTGGCTTTTAAAATGTTTAGAGCAGTAGCCCAAACTGTGCTTCCTTGCAAACAAAAGAGCCTCGATGCGTATACAAGTGGATTTGTACACAGCTTCACACGCACACTCACACACGCACATTATAATAGAGAGGGCTATAACGTATATATTAATCAATATTTTCACTGCGCCTATATTACTTACACAGAACTCGACATGGAACCATGCAGTTACTTTTCCTTAGAGTATCTATTTATTTTTTTTTTTTCAGTGCGAGGAAATGCGAACGTGAATCAAGATACCACAAAAGCGGGGGAGAATATCCCCGAGTTAATACGACAGACACTTTTCTTTAATTCAAAAGAGGAAGAAAAAAAAAAAAAGACGGACCCAAGCCCACAAATCCCCAAGAAACGTAGTCCATAATTCAAAGCCCCTTCAGTGTAGAGCCGAGCTCACCGAAATCTCGGTGTAAGCTCAACAGGAACCACAGAAATTCGCCCGCTTCAAAACCTCTTCCCTCGCTGGTCCTAAAGTTGAACGCCGTGCTCTTACTTTAATACCAGTAGTGCAGATTAAACTCAGTTTAGCGGCATTTAGAAATCTCCCTGCAATTCATTTTTCGCTTTAACTGCAAGCTTATACGCAACTTTTTATACGATTTTTTTAAAAAGGATTTTTCTTCTTTTTTTACTATTTAAATATCTTATACGCGTGTAAAACTTTTTTTTTCTTCCCTACAGATCATAAAATCCCAAACACAGCATAACGAGACAGCCTGCCGTAGCGAGAACTAGTAAAAAGATAAAAACAATATTTTCTAAAATCTCTCGTATTTCTACAACATGCACATTCACAATCACACACACAAAAAAAAACTAGCTTATCTGTTCTCACATAGGCACGCC
This sequence comes from Cygnus atratus, assembly GCF_013377495.2. Classification (NCBI taxonomy): domain Eukaryota; kingdom Metazoa; phylum Chordata; class Aves; order Anseriformes; family Anatidae; genus Cygnus; species Cygnus atratus. Next base: position 35,793,859 of record NC_066363.1, read on the forward strand.
AGGGACACTCACGCACACACACATGCTCACCTCAAATATTTAAAAATCTGGGCCGTGTCTCTAATACTTTAAGCAACACCATCTACGCTTTGGAAAAGTGGCTATGTATATACATGACCGCAGCTCGAAAGCTAGGGCTTCTACATATTTTAGAGAAAGTCACAGTTGATTGCAAATGTGTATCTTTTCACCAAGCCTTTTGGGAATTAATAGGCTGTGACAAACCTATAGGATTTTAGTAGCAGAAGGAACACAAGGTAAATAATAATAGTAACAGTAAGCGCTAAGGAAAGGCCTGGTAGCGTTTATTAAACATGGTTCTACTCCCCTGACTTTTCCTCTGTTTCTTCGCTGCTGGGCTGTGTGGAATTTATGAATTTGTTTTCCTTTTTCCATTTCATCCGCCTGTTTTGAAACCATATTTTAATCTGGCGTTCAGTAAGGCAGAGAGCGTTTGCAATCTCAATGCGTCGTCTTCTGGTTAAGTATCTGTTAAAATGAAATTCCTTCTCTAACTCTAGCGTTTGGTATCTGGTGTAAGTTTGCCTCCCTCGTCTCCCATGAGTTCCATATACTGTACCTGTAGAAGTAAAGACAAAACGATCGCATTGGACAGGGCCCAGTGATTTCAGACCAGAAAGAGCGGTTAGTATATTCTGCCTTCTTTCGCAGGCACAATCTCATGGGGGCCGGGGGCTGGGGGGGTGCCCTGGTTTTCTGGAGGCTTTTTTTTTTTTTTTTTTTTTTGTCCCTATTTTTTCCTTTTCTCCTGGCTGAACAGCTGTAAAAGCGGACGTGCGTCGTGCTTCTGGGGTAACTGTGATACAAAGCGAGGCTGTAAGGTGGACCTAGGGGAAGCGAGGTAGGTAACACCCTTATAAATCGCCGAGCAGGAGCTGCCCTCTGCATGCAGCCAGCCTGTGCGCACACACGCACACACACACACACGTGTGCGAGCCGGGGAGCTGCACGCATGTGTGCGGGTGGCTGCGGGCATGCATAGATGCGTGTGTTTACAAAAACACGCTCTATCGCCGTGGCTATGGCTACGGAGGGTCTGTAATTTAAGTCTCACGATAGACATCAGCTAAAGATCATAGAACAGCCTTTGCCATTTGCTCCGGAATTTATTGCCCTCGACTGCAAAGCAGCATCAGAATGGTCTTGCTGAAAGTTTAACTTTCCAAAAAAGAAAGGCAAGCCACAGTCCAACAAGCGTAAACCCGGGAGGGGGAGAGCGGGGAGCTATTAGCGAGCACTGCAAGGAAACGTGTTAATGGGATGATTCCAAATGAGTGCCAGCCCGATGCAGTCCTCCCCGTCCCCCCCGTCCCCCCCCCCACTTTCCTCTCCGCCAGCACCACTCCTAGACGGAACAGTTCGGTTCTGTGAAGTTCACTTGTAAGGCAGAGAAAATCCGCGGTGCCCTGGCGGTGCGCACACGGCCCCAGAAACGTGCTCCCAATATCCAATCCTTCCACGCTAACGAGCTGGGGGAGGGGGGCGAGGAGGAATGTGCCACAAACGCATTGCATCCTCAGCGCAGAGGGCATAGTCCTTACATCGCTCTCTGACAATGAAGGAGCCGAGCTGAAGCTTTGGGGTGGCTTTAGGAGAGGGGGGAAAGCTCTCTGCTCCCTCTCTTGTGTTGTTGCTTTTATTATATATATATTTTTTCCTGCTTCCCAGGGGTCCCGCAGTAACTTTCCCCAGCGGACCCCCGAGCAGGGCTCTGGCCACCGCTCGCAGGGTGCCAGCGTGCCAGGGCTGAAATAACCTGGGAGGGTTTTACGTTACACACTGCCCTGCAGGAGCCATTTCTCTCCAGCAGCCCGGACTCTATCTAAGGGGGAAAAAAAAAAATTTTAAATAACTAAAATCCGGGGGAAAGAAACTTTTCCTGTCCCCCCCCGCGCCCCCCCTCCCCATTGCATTCAATGCCTTACCAGCACAGGAGTTCATCCGCTGCATCCAGGGGTAAACAGGGCTCGTGTACTTCCGGTCGGTGCCTTCGTCATTTACAATTTTGGCTTGCACGCCGCTCGATTTGTACTGCTGCTCGGGAGAAAAGTGCGGGTAGTCCCCGTGTCCCCTCTGCTTGCCACTGCCGGAGGGAGAGGCGCTACTAATTTCCTTGTCCGAATAAAAACAAGAGGCTCCGTACTCATAGGAAGCCCGATTGCAAGCAAGGACGGTGTTGGACTGTTGGTAGAAACAAGGTGAGGTGTAAGTCTTGTCCTGCAGGCTGCTTGCCCCGTACGAAGCCGGAAAATGCCTGAGAGCATCATAGCCCGCCGGGTAAAGGGGGATCTGCCCGAGGAAAGAGTCCTGGCCACTGGGCAGGCTCCCAGGGAAAGTGGGATTCACGAAATAGGAACTCATTTGCTCTCCCCTCGCCCGGCCCGTGATTTGTTGTGTATTAGTACATCTGGCTATAACTATTAGTAGTCATCGAAGTGGTTTGTTTCTGGATGGCCGAGCGCCAAAAGCGACAGCAGAAAATAGGAGCAGCTGACGGCGGGGCGGCCAATGGGAGAGCGAGCGGCGCCCGCTCCCCCGGGGCCGCCGCCACCGCGCCGCGAAGTTACCGGCAAGCCCCGGCCCCGCCGCGCCGCCCCCGGCCCGCGGGGACCGGCCGCGCCCCCGGCCCCGGCGGCGCCGCCCCTCTCCCGGGGAGATGCCCTAAGATCAGCAATAATAATAATAATAATGATAATAATATAGCGAGCCGCAGCGTGCCGTGACAGCGGAGGATGGGGACGCGCCCCCCTGCCCCCGGCGGTTTAATGGGGGGTGGGGTGCGGCCGGTAAAAGTTGGCTACCCCCTCCCGGGAGCCGGGCAGGGTGAGCGAGCCGGCCCCCGGCCCTCGGGAGGAGGGAGGCGGTGATGGATGCTGCGGAGGGAAAGTTTAGAGCACGTGAAAAAGGGGAGCGGGGCTCCCCGCAGCACCGCGCAGCTACGGTTTTTCCGGGGGGGCCTGCCGGTGTTTGAGCCCCCGTGGCCGCCGCTTCTCCCTTCTTCCCACCGCCATGCCACAGCCGCGACCCTCCAGCTTGGAGGCGATTTTCTGCGGTCGCCCCTCAGCCAAGGCTTCCAGCACCAGCTTTTGTGTCGGGGGCTGCACCTCCTGCGTGGGTGAGGTCTCGTGTCTTAATGAACACTCCGGTAATTAACGCCGAGGTTCTGGCTGGGGCAGGAGGCGGCGGCCTTCTGGGGAAGGGGAGTTTTGGTTTGCACCAAGTGCCCGGGAAGGCCCTGAGAAGGGCCGGGCGAGCCCCCGGAGCCCCGCGAGCAGCCCAAATAAACTTCCACGTGTCTGCCTTCCCCAAGCACCCCCCCGCCAAAGCGGAGCTGAGTGAATGAAACATTCAAATTCAAAAACGAGCCAGTAGGACTATTCCTAATTAATATAGCTCCGCTAATGAGTCAGCAGAAGCCAATCGGTTTCGTTGTTGCTCCAAATAATTGGATCAAGCGCGGATGTGTGTCTTTAAGAGGGAAAAAATACATGAAACAAGCATTTCCAGGTTCATTTTTCAACATGGCAGTTAACCCATAGCGGAAATATAATTCTTGGCCCAGGGCAGGGACAGTAACAGTGCTGATGAAATTCGCTGAGATGCTTTTAATTCAGCCGTAACCCTGCAATTCCTGGGGATAGCACGAGGTTGTTCATTGCAAGCTGTGTTTACTCATAATCCGTTCCCATTACAACAGATTGAATAGCCTAATTTTAAACGTGCTCTGGCAGAAAGTGGCATTCGTGCAAGCCCCGTTTCCTAAAGTAGCTTTAAAAGGCGAATTTTGTTGTTGTTGGAGGACTATTTATCTCATTTCCGGGGCGGATTACGATACCTATAAAACAGTAGTGAGTTAAAACATCTCTCCACAATAGTTTGTATTGTTTGCAGTCTCAGCTGGACTTTCACATTCAGATGTTGATTGCCTCCAATTTTTTTTTCTTCAGCTTCCTTAACCTCTTCATCCCGGCTAATCCATAAACACACCTGGTAGTATTACATCTCTCTAGCTACAGGCTTTGGGAGGTCATTCGAGCAACGTGTATTTACTGCAAGCCAGCCTTCCCCAGAAAAAAAAAAAAAAAAAAAGTTTTTTGCTCTCGGCAAGCAGAGTTATAAAATGAGGGGAAGGACAGCAAACAAGCACACAACACGGCAAGCACAAAGAGGTTTTAAAACGAGCAGATTTTTGCCAACGTGTGTCAGAACGAAAACGCACCGTGAAAAATCAAGACTTGGGGCAAGCGAAGCCCACCGCCCCTACTTTAAAAAGTTGTGGCCAGACGGCCTTTTGTTTGAATCCATCGCACGGAGACCAAACTAGAAAAATCGCTCAAGGCTTAGTTATATTTACATTTTATAGCATTGCTTACGCACTGATTTATTTCTCTCTCTCTCTCTCTCTTTTTTTTTTTTTTTGACTCTTTCCTTCTGTTTCTCAAGTTCTTGCTCGCATCCAAACCAAACCGCCCAAAGGCCGACCGCGAGCAGCGAAAACATTTCTTCGTTGATCCCATGATATTGTAAGGAATTAAACGTGCACGTTTGCCTGGCTGGGTCGTGTTAGAGTGCTTACAGTGACAGCTAAGCAATCTGCACTGCAATCTCCGCTTCGGTCACATTCATGCGTCCTCTCCGCTCCTCCCCCTACCCCCAGAAAACCCCAAATTACACCGACCCGTTACCCCCGAGCTCTGGCCCTCCCGGACACATTTCGCAGTACTTTTCCTTCCCGGAAAGCCAGCCGGAGCATTTTGCCACCGTCACAAAGTCACACTTTGCCACGGCCACTTATCCCATCCGCCTTTTATTTGTTTGCGGACTTCCCCGCACGGCCAGCGCCTCCTCCGCCAAGCATTTCGCCTTCCTCCCCGCGCCGAAATCCCCGCCAGCGGCTCCAGCCACCCTCGGATGCAGGTGCGGGGGCAGTTACCCTCTTAAGCTTCAAAGCCTCCTTCTCCTCGTATACAAATCCACTTTACAAATCCTTCTCATGCTCGGCAGCGTCCCCAAAAACAACCTTTAACTAATAGCTTCTAATCCAAACAGTTTGGGCAACGCGACCCGCTGTTTAGACTGGAGGGGTATTAGGGAGCTCGCTGGGGGGACTCGGGCTCGTCCTGACCAGCGTGATATTTTGCAGTTGACACACACACCGAGGGAAAAGCGGAGGGGAAGGGGAGGGGGCAGCTGCCGGAATACCCGGGGGTGAGCTCTGATGCTCCCTTAGAGGAGAAGTAGGCCGGATTTTTTTTAATCTCTCTCTTTTTTAAAAAAAAAAAAAAAAAAAAAAAGTTTGATTTTAATTTCAGTCTTTTATTATTATTTTTATTTTTATTTTTATTTTTTCCCCGTGGGCTCCCGCAGGAGCGCTCCCAGGGCTGCCCTTCCCAGGGGCTGCGGGGGCCGCTCCGCTCCGCGTCCGCCTCCGCCGCTCGGCCACGCCGTGGCAGCACTGAGCACCCGCGGCCCCGCAATAAATAATCCGCCGCTCCCTGCAGCTCCACTCCGGCGGATACCGCAATGCAATGCAAATGCGATGCTTTTAGCAGCCCGGCTGCACAAACAGCGCACATTTCCAGCGCTCCGAGCCGCTCACCCGTGATGGCTGGCACCGAGAGGAAGGGAGCGGGGAGGCGGCGGGGACCCGGGCTTCGACCCGGCGGTCGTTCCCCGCCCGAGCCCCCCTCCCGAGCCGAGGGGAGAAAGGGAAAAGCTCCGTCTCCGGCGCTGAAATCGGTTTCACCGCCGCCAAACCCGCTCCGCGCAGCCGGGGCGCGCAAAGCTGCCGGGGCGCTGCTCCCACGGCCCCGCCGCAGGGCGCGGGGCTGCTGCAGGCAGCGCCCGGGCTGATAAAGAAAATCAAAGCCACATTCCCCGCTCCAGAAATAACCTGAGGAGACATTGTGCTGATTGGTGTGATTTTTCTTTCCTTCCCCCAACCCCCCCCCCCCCGAAATAATCACAAATAAATTACATCTACAATTCAGCTGCCGCAAATGAACTTTAAGCTAATGCTGCGAAAGACAAATTACTGCTTTTATATTTCTATATTTTTTTTCATCCTGCGGGGGAAAAAAATATTAAATATCTCCTCGGATTGATATCGTAAACCTGAAAATAAGCTGAATGTCACAGCAACCCCCAGGCAAATGCAAACAGAAATAAACTTCGTGAAAAATCCACGGCTTCCCTATTAAATAATAGCAAGTAGACGTTTTATTTAGGCATATTTTTGCATGCACTGGTTAAATCGAAATAAGCTGAGCTGTGGCCACATCTATTTTTGGCCGGTAGCATTTCCATTTGGTTTAATTGCACGTCTAATATTTAAACGTATTAAACCATGTTTCCCTGCTTACGGTAGTGTCATATACATTTCTCACCTTTTAGGTTCTGGCTCACAGGAGCCCCTGCGACTTTGACAGCTGTCGCTTTGGCTGCACAGGAGACGAATCGCCCTCCTTTTGGTGCCAGAAGAAGCAGGAAATTAGCCAGGTTGCAAGTTGAAAATCTGCCACGCCAGTGCTTTGAATCCAATATGCCACACCTTCCAGCGGGGGAACTGGAAATTGCCATCCCGGATCTGTGTTCTAGGCGGCTGCTTATGCCGAACCTCCGCACACTTTGTTCACTATTGCCTTACAAAGAACAAATGAAATGGGGATTGAAAGCCAGAGAGATCCGAAGCAGGACAGAGCTCAGCAAAAGAATGCGGCTCTATTCTCGCAAGGGAAATTATAAAAAAGTTCATGTTCACGGTTACCATCCACATGACCGACAACGACCAATGGAAAAACCGAACAACTCATAAAGTTGTATTGCAAAGTTGTAAATTTTCATAAACAACAACGGATTTATGGCCTTTTCCTCATCACTAAGAAGAGGCAGGTCTTAGAGAGGCGCCATCTTACCACAGAGGCAGCTCTGGAGTTTTTTAAAAGACCTGGAGTTTGCACTAATTTTATTAAAATTACAATTAGTACGTTGACCAGGAACTGAGCGCAGCAGAAAAAAGGAACTTCCGCGCAAATTATGCTCTCCTTCTACCTGCATTTATCCGGCCGAATAAAGGGACTTTTCGGGCTTTTTTTTCATTTTTTTCATTTTTTTCTTTTTTTAATGATTGAAAATATTTGATCCCCTTGGCGTTATGTGGTACATTGAAAAAATTATCTATTTTTAAAGCAGGCTTGTTTTTCCCCTTTTTAATCCCATTCTTATACCCCTCGCATCTAGAAAGCCGCCCGCGCGTATCCGATCATTTACACTTGGAAGTTTCTCATCGCACTTTTTGTTCATTACCAAATATTATTTCACTGTCTACGATTTCGGCGTGGTCACGGGCCGCCTGGGCTGGGATCGCGATTTCAAGAGGGCACTGGAACACGGTGGAAGGAAGCCCTCCCATACAGAAGGCTTTCCGCTTTATTAATCAACTGCTGTGGGGAAAAAAAATCACGAAGTCGAGATAGAGAAATTGACTGATTCCTATCCATTCATCACCTTGGATTTTATTTTTTTTTCATACCGATTACGGAAAAAAAAAAAAATCATGTGGTCTAATTTCTTTATTTGTCCATGTAAATTATTTTTATGCTTCCTTCGAACTGTATCCCTAATAAAGTAACACAATTCATTGTCAACAAGCATATTTATTTTCTGTGTAACATAAAACACATTTATCGTGGGAGATACTTGAACACGGTATCACTTCCAAAGAGAGTTCACAGACATTTTTTTTCCACTTCCAATACTTACACGGCATATCCAAATGTTCACAACGAACACATCGAAACACATTGTAACATACAATTTTTTGAATAAACTTTAGCCAAACCTTCGAGACGGATTTATACAGAGTTCTTAACAATACATCATGCTACAAACTTTCCCAATTAATTACATACTTCCCAATTTATGACATGACCTTACAAATGAGCTCCAAGACAAATATAAATGACAAAAAAAAAATCGTTCAAATATACAGTATCTGCTATTGTAGGAAAATTCACGGTATTACATATTAGCACATTCGGATAACCAGGACAAACAGGTTTTTTTTAAACGTGGTTACATGGTCATTTAAATTCACTTTTCAAAGAACACTTTCAGCTATATTAAGTAAGATCAGCCTATAATACGAAAACGGCCTTTAACTGAGGCAGCCTAAGGTAGAAGCGAACGGAAGATATTAAACCGCTTTGTACAATATTGGCATGTGTTTGCTTCCTCACTCGGAATAGTAAAGATTTGAGAACAAAGATATATTGCAGCATATGGTTTTCATTTATAATTGCTTTGGAATAAATATATTATTTTAAATTTAAATATATTCAGCCTTTTCGGTACCAAATTCTATACCAAAGCTATTGATGCGTGCTTTTCGAACAATTACACTTACGTTTCTAAAAGCATTTTGCGATTCACATTAGTACGTTATCTTCTTTTGACTACTAAAATACAGTATACTTTCGAAGATAGGTAGGCGGAGCAAGATATATAGGTAGTCTGGAAAATAGGTAGTACAAATCATTGCTGTAGACTGTAGTGGTTTGTGGAACATCTTTTATTCCCTCACTTGCTGTTTAACCTTTTGTTAGTGTAGCTGTTAGTTATGATACTTTTCTAACAATAACAAAATTAAAAAAAAAAAAAAGAAGAAAAAAAAAAGAAGTGCAGAGCTACTTATTCAAAATTAGGTAGTTTTTCTTAATGTGAGCCTAATGCACTTTTCCCCTTACAATATGATTGGGACTGTTGAGTCAGGTAGTTACTTCGGAAGGTCACGTTTACTTTATGTGCAAGCAGCAGTTCTCCCACTGAAATGTCCCCTGGACAAACCCACCCAAACTTGGGTGAACGAAAAATCAAATGATTGTAAGATGATCTTAGGAGATACTACCGAAGGGTTCGGCACAGGGCAGGTTTAGGGAGGACGGGAGAGTGGAGAGAGGGCTGGAAAACCAACCCAAGAAACGCTTTAATGTTTGCAAACGCTCGCTTGCAAGATGATTATTAAAGGGAACTGATTTTTTTTTTTAAATAAAAACAGTGGGTGTCTGTTTTTTTTTTTTCCTTTAAAGGGAGCTTTTATAACTGTCACGTGCATACATTATAGTAAGAGATTGCTTCCTCGAGTGGGACTCCCTAGTCCTCCTCTTCTTCGTCTTCTTCCACTTTCTCAACAGACGCTGCTGCTGACGTGGGCTCGTTGGGAGCCGGAGTGCTGGAGCTCTCTTCCTTATGCTCCTTCTTCCACTTCATCCTCCGGTTCTGGAACCAGATTTTGATCTGCCTCTCCGTCAGGCAGAGGGCATGAGCGATCTCTATCCTCCGCCGCCGAGTCAGATAGCGATTGAAGTGGAATTCCTTCTCCAGCTCCAGGGTCTGGTAGCGGGTGTAGGTCTGGCGCCCTCGCTTCCTATCTGGACCTGAAAGCAGGCACACAAGTCCAGAAGTTAGGCAGGAAGAGAAGAGGAAAGTTTTCTTTTCTCTCCCCTATTTCTACTTTTTTATATATATAAAAAAAATAAAAAAAAACAAAAACAACAACAAAAAAACAGCAACAACAACAAACCAACCAGCCAACCAACCAAAAATAAAAACCGGCCAAGCGAGAGTGAATAATTCCCTTCTCTCACTTCCACCCCCCCCACACACTTTGCCCTAACAAAGACATTTCAGCTACACGACCTGTCCTACTCAGGCAGAGCAAAAATTAAGTTGCTTGAGACATAGGAAAAGTGGAGAGAAAGCATTCAGGAGAGGAGGTGGGGGAGGAAATTGCTTTTGGGAGGAGGAACTTTCCCCCAGGCGATGTATTTCCCTAAAACCTTCCAGACTTCGGCGTTTCGCAAGGGGAAATAAAAATCTGGAAGGCTGGGCTGTATTTATTTTATTTTAATGTCGGGGGCTCCCTCCACCCCCCACCCCCTACCCCGCCCGGCCCGTAAACAATACATTGCATTTAGCTCCAGAAGAGAGCTCTCGTTTTTCACACACTCTCGCCCCCAGCCTCCCCCCAGCCTCTCCTCCCCCCCACCTCCCCCACCCCCCCGTTTTCCTGTTTAGTCCATTTCTATAGATTCTTATCTCCGTGGAAAGGGCAGGGGGATGAGGGCGGCGTGGCTCAGCAGCGTGGGCCGGCGAAGCCCTCAGCAGTCCGTCCCCCGCTCCTGAGCGCCCCTCTCCCCTCTGCCTCCCCCAGCAAGCGGGAGATTTCCTTGCCCGACTTGGGCAGAGGACAGGGGAGACACTCACCCGAGGGGGCTCGGAGAGCACGCAGCCAACTCTCCACGCTCCCCTAGCAAACAGCGCAAATAAACTCGATGCTAAAATTCCATAGCGAATGGAGTTAAATAAATTTACGAGGCAAGAACCCATTAATTGGGCAATAAAAAGTTTTATGATACTCATTTACATACAATGCCACGGGCTTTCTACGCAATGGCGCCTCGGCTATAATTAAAACCATAAAGGCTGTGCTGACAGTAATTTTGGCGACACGCTTTGCCTGGCTGCCACAGCTCCAGCCCTCTTTCTCCGCTTGCCCCTACCTGAAGACCTCATCCAGGGGTATATCCGGAAATTAGCCTCAGCCTGGTTGTGCAGGTTGCTTTCCTCCGCTTTCTCACAGCTGGGTTTGGTTAGGTCATTGCAGAGGACGGGAATGTTCTGATCAAAAGAGGAACAATGCAGGTTGTAGGCATCAGAGCCCAGGCTGTATCCGGAAGAGAACGGGCTTTGATATATGGTACTGTTCACATTGTACAAGCCGGGCATGGAGGAGGCGAAGGCACCCGCGCCTGGTCCATAGCCGCTTCTCTGGGAGTTGCTTGCAAAGGAGCAAGAAGTAGGCTCTGCATTTTGGAAAAGAGAAGCCCCCGCCGTATATTTGCTAAAAAGCGCATTCACATAATACGAAGAGCTCATAATTTTGACCTGTGATTTGTTGTCCGGCAGGCTTCAGTGTCGGTTTTACGAGGTAGCGTGATATATGATAACATTACCCCCCCAGATTTACACCAAACCCCATTTTCTTTTGGACTGAGCTGCCTCCAGCACGTGACCGGTCATATGACGCCGCCCGCCAATCCCCGCCCGCCTCACAGGTGGTGCCGGCCGCGGCCCGCCGGTGCCCGGCCATGGACGGGGCCGCCGCCGCCCCGCGCCGTCGAGGCGCAGCCCCCGGCCCCCCGACGGCCCCCGACGGCCCCCGACGGCCCCGCCGCCGATCCCGGAACGGGGGAGGGCGCTCGGCTCCCCCCCCGCCCCGCTCCATTGCCGCGGCGAGGGCTTAAGCCATGTGGTCCTCGTTAGACGGGGAGGGGGGATTAAAAATAAGAATAATAAAAAAGCTTTAAAGGAGTTAAAGAGCTCGGTGTTGGTATGACTTAGTCTTATTATCGCTCTGTCGCCCCGCAGAAGGTCCCTAAAATGCTGGGGGGCTGTTCGGGTGTCCTCCCGGTCCCGCCACGCCCGCCGCCGCCGGTCCTGGAGCGACGGGGCAAAGCGGGGAGCCCTCCTCGAGGGATCCCGAGCCTCCCGTCCCCCTTGGGAAACAGCGCAGCCCGCCCCCCGGCAGAAAAGTAAAACAACAAAAAAATCGGGGAAAGGGAAAGTATGCAGGGAAGCAACTTTCTGGACGCCTTAAAAGAAAGAAAAAAAATCCCTTAAAAAAAAAAAAAAAAAAAGGAAAAGCAAACTCCCTAAATTAAAGGAATCGCCTGCAAATCGCTTCAGTTCTCAGCTTATTTTTTTTCCTAAATGCCCCCTTTACCTTTCCGTCGTACGCACCTTCCAGTCCTCAGCGAGAGGCGGCAACGTTACGCTCAGACCGCGGGGAACGTTGCTGCTTTTCTAAACACTCGGCTCCCCAACAATGAGAATGGCTCTCCATTGAGGATGCTGCACCGTGCCCTTCCTTTAAACGGATCGTAAAATGAGTTTCCTTCCCTCAGACAGGGAGTCCTGGTAAAGACAGCTTTTACTGCCTGCCTGTATTGCACATCATAAACTGGAAGGAGCACAATGGAATTGCCCCGGAAATTCTCCTTTCAATTATAGTTTGGTGCCCCGTGTACAAAGACTTTCTCACCAGTTAAAATTGTTCTTGGTGATATTTCGCACGGACCCTAAACTTTACGTTTTGTAAACGTGGAAGCCCCTCTCCCCACACACACACACCTCCAGCACGCACCCTTTGGGACTCTTTATGCGCGGTTATTGCAGCCCCATGAATATAGGATACTGACAGAAGCGAGTAAATTCTCTGCGGCGAGGTCCCTGAGATATTGGTGCTTCCGAGTATGCAAATGTGGCGGCTCTATCTAGATATTTGCCAAGTGTTAAGCACGTGAAAAAGCAGTCGTTATTCGCAGGCGCAGGGGGGAATCTGCAGAAAGAGGCTCCTTCGTTCATTTATTCCAATATTAGACAATATCCCTACGGTTGCGAAGCACAAGGGGGGAACACGCCGGCAGAAGAGGCTGCTGGAAAGGAATAAAGGCCCAAGAAGTTAAACGAACGCGAAGCAAACAAGACGACGACTAAGAAGATCAAAGAGCCTGAAGTAGATGACATTAGACCAATAAATTGCTCTTCTGGTGACAACATACCAAGATGCAAGAAGAAAGGAACAGCAAATATAACCGATGTCTAGACTTAAATATTGATAACATAGAACCGAATAGATTAGTCGGGCGAGTGTATTTCGGGGTCTCTGTAAAATATGCACCTTCATGTGTTTAGCTTTGCGTGCCTGTTTTGTACCGCCGCCTTTTTTAATATTTCACTTGCAGCTTATTTTTTTGCTTTTTTTTTTCTGCCAACCCGTCAAAAAAAATCTCAAAAAGCCTTCACCGAATAAATCTTAAAAGGAGACTCAAACATCGGTCCCCACCGCCTTATTTACTTCCCCCTCCCTCTGCGTATTGGTCAAACAGCAGCATAACGCTGCCTCTGAAATAGCCCCCGAAATGTCTCATTTTGTCGCCTACAAAACAACGCCGGATCCCCGGCGCCTGAAAATGCACTTTTCATTTGAATGCATTTTTTTATTTCTTTTTTTTCAGTCGAGGAAACAGCGAGCGAGCACAGATTGCAAGGTTTCCGTCACCGCAACATTCTCACATGCTTTAAAAATAATCCTCCAGGCGGGATTCATTGTATTTATTTTTTTTCGTGGGAGAGATGGACTACCTCTCTTTGCATTCTGAGCTTTTCCGGGAAGTAAAAGGTAGTGATAAAACGGTGCTCATAAGTTATAAGCGACCTGGGAGCACTCCACGGTTATGGCTTGTGTGTTAAGCAGTATCTTGATGTGGTTCCTACTAGACAGGATTTTGTTGTTTTGGAATCTGTTCTCGCCGTAATTTATCCACGATTATAATGGAGCACGCTGTGCCAAGTTATTACTTAGTATGACGATGCATAAACACTTTTAATTTTAATATAATTTTACTGCCCAAGGAAAAAAAATAATTAATCATAGTAAGTTTAACAATGCCATTGTAGGCAAACATTTGATAGGAATGCTCTTATTAGAAAGCAGGGAGTGGCAGTTACTCTTCATCCCTAGAAAGAATTAAATCTTTGAAATAGGGTGGGGAAAAAATAGCACAGTGCTCGCATTCCTTTCCGATGCTGAATTTCGATGTTAAGATATTGGCTTTGATTTAAGGAAATGTAAATAAAACGCAGAGAAAGTAGTTCTCTTACGGGGTACTATGCAGCGATTTATTTACTTGTCTGACTTTAACTTGAAAAATACAACGTTCATACTTCAGACCACATTTTATGCTTCCTTCCCTCCTGCCTCTATTTTCTTTCCAATTACTTTTTCCCCCTCTCTTTTGGCAACCGGCGTCTGAAAATGCACCAGAATTCCCCACTAAATCTCATTCTCGAGACGCGAAAGCCAACAAAAGCAAACGGGAGAAAAACTACGAAAACGACCGGGGGAAATCAAAATAGCAGGGCAGCAGAAGTTAGGAATGACTTTGAGAGACCCGTCAAGTTTGCAGAGCATGACTGCTAGCATCTGTATAATATAATTACAGCGGGTCCCACAGAGCTGAAATTGCTGAGGACGCAAGCGGGGCTTTTTTATTTGGATCAAAGACAGCTGTTGAAAAATTTCACTGGCCGGTAAATAATTTTCAAATTAAAGCTTTGCAGCGCTGCCGCCTCCCCGCACGGCTGCGTCTCCAGGCACGCCGGGCGGGTTTTTCCCGAAACCCCTTCGCCTTGCGACCCTCTCTGCGGGCGAGGCTCCCTCCTCGTCCCCTCTCCTCCTGGGCTGATCGAGGCAGACCCGAGAAGCACCGTGGAGCCGTGATTTTCTTTCCGTCCTGCCCGAACCCTTCAATTCCCCCCAGTTTTCCAATATTTCCTTTCTCACCAGCCCTTCAGGACACCCTGTTGGCAGGCTCAGAGCTTCGCCAGGGAAGGGCGAAGGTTTGAGGACAGGGGAAGATGAGCTGGCACTTGTGTGACAGGGCTCCATCCGGCTCTGTGAATTAGTAGGAAACGCATGGGGGGCTTTGAGAATAATAAACGCAGGATACGGCCGTGGTGCAGAGCAAGTTTTTACCTTTGCTGTTGCTGCACCGAGTGATGCCATCCCACCCGTGCCATAATAAGCGGGGGATAAGGGAGAAAAAAAAAGTGGGGGGGGAAAGGAGGGAAAAAGAAAGGCAATTATAGGTTTTAGTGGGGAAGAAATGAGCGTGTTCAGCCCGAGTTATGCTCCCGCAAAGTCGACATTTTAGGAGCTGTCGGGGAGGTGGCCGAGCGCTTGATGGCGGGCGGCGGGCCCGTTCCGCGGGCTCGGAGCGCCACCTGCCGCCGCCCCGCTGCCGCCGCAGCCCCGCCGCCGCCGCCCGGCCCCGCGCCCCGGCCCGCCAGCTCCCGGCAAGATAAATGTCCGCCGCCCGGGCTGGATTTAAGCAGGGGAAGGCCAATAAAAGGTTGTTATTTCCGCTCGCCCGCTTTATCTAAAACAGCCAGACAAAACAAATGAAAAGGCTTTTGTGGAAAATCTTAATTGTGGCTGGACAGTTGTAAACTCATTAAGAGCCGAATTCCAGACAGTTTGCAGACCCGTCATTTATTACACACTCTTAATGCTGATTCTTTGAAGTTGCCTCTGTCTGCAACAACAGAGGGCGTCCCAGCATCCCCAAATACTGGCTCAGGGATCAATTAGGGGCTTTTTGTGTGTGTGCACACCAGAACGAGCTCCCTTTCACTAATTAGAACTCATCAAATCTTAGCCCGGATTTCTTTTATTTTTTTTTAAGGTGAAGCCGAAAGCATTTTTTTTCCCCCCGCAGTTCTGCACATCTGTAAACTTCTTGCCGGTTCCCTAAGTTTTGTCTTGAGCCCTGCAGCGTTTTACACCCCATAAACGGTTACAGCAGTCATTTTCTTTTATTGCACTGTATGGCTCTGAATTTTCCTAACAACAACTTCTGCCAAGACCATAAGTGTGCTCCGTCTTATTTTGCTTTAAATACATACATAGGTAAGTGGACGTCCGTAAACCAAGGCGGCTTTTATTGTTATTCGACATATTTGCAAACACGGGGCGGCGTGGCGCAGGAGCGCGCTGGGGATCAGATTATGGAGGACATTCACCCCGAGCAGTAAGATGTCTGCCCAAAACAAGGGAAAAATTCAGCAAGCTCACAGACTTCAGTATTTTCTTTTGTTGCTGAGCTTGGTTTGGCTTGGGGCGGCGGGGGAGGGGTGGGTGCAATGGGGGTGTGTGGAAATCTTCCACTCCGAAGAAACCTTCCTTCTGGTTAAAAAAAAATTAAAAAATATATTAAAAAAATAATCCTATTTTGCCTTCTCCGCTCTAGCCGGCTGCCAGCCCAGCTCTCTCCCTCGGCTAAATCACCGAGTAATATTGACACCATAAATTCCACCATAATTGTCAGAAAAAATTATCTGTACCTATATCTATATACATACATATATAATCTGAAGCGCTAGTAAAATGCAAGGGGTTGTTTTTATTTGCCACGGGACATTTAAAAGGAAAAAAAATCCCAAACGAGAAGGCAAGGGAAGGAAAAAAATGGGTGGCGTTTTAAATAGCATATTTTGCATGGGCAATTATCTCTAGAAGGGAATTTAAAATGAGCGCACGGGCAAGGCGAGCCTTTCACAAAGCTTACTGAAGAACACTTAGTTCTGGACATTTTCTCGGAGGCTAATTAACCATCTCGGTTTAAATGTCGCTGCCTAATCGGATTTACACTACTGTCCGCACTCTAGGAAGTTGGGCATTTTGGTTTGGTCCGAGCCCCCCCCGCCCTGCCAGAGGAATTTATTAAAAACGCGTTAACTTCAGCCTATGCCCCCGCTCCTATCTGCCAGGGCTTCCTTTTTGCATCGCTAAACGCCAGCTTACGAAATTATATCCGGGAGCGGGGAGTTATGTCTCCTCTCCGTGAAGCGAAGGCGTTTAGGACCCACATCGGCCCGTTTAGGACCAAAATAAGCCCCATATTTTCCCGAGCTGCGTTTATAGGGCGGTAAGTTTGCCTTGGCTGAGGCTTAACGAAAACGCTCGCCTCGCCTCCGCAGCCCTGCCACGTCTGCTGGTGATTTTCGGTGGGACATGGAAGAACCCCTTCTTAATAATCTTAAAACATCACAAAATATAAAAGAATCAATATATTTTATTTGGCAAAAAGTTAAATATCATTTCAACACAACGATTTGGTCAGTAGGCCATGAGGTAACCATTTCAAAATAGACAGTGTACGTTCTGCATCGACATCACTTCCCAGATTTATTTTTTTCTAAGCGATAAAAATTTACAATAACCAAATGTAGGTTTTTATAGCGTATAATTTATTATCAATAAAATTAACCTTCATTACAATAACCATCAAATTATTCGATTAAAATTAAAACGTAAACCATAGGTAGTTACCCTTTTCACATATACGTATAGCTCCGAAATCTGATAACTGCTCACTGGTGCAAAAACAATATTTAAGCTAGTCTGTTTATTTACTTTTTAATATATAGATTATATATACAACTGACAAAGACAGTACTATATATATATCAACTGTGCATACTAAAACGACTTGCTTCGAAATATTTTGAGAACCATAATTCCCAGACATCCCGGACAAACTTCTTTTCTACTTTTTTTTTGTGTGTTTAAATTGGGATATATATAATATATATATTTTACAATCAAAGGTTAACTGTCTAATTATACAGAAAAGACTTAATACACTACAGAGCTATACTCTATGCAATTTTTATAATAAACAACCTGAGTTCAAATTGAATTCTAGCTTACACAATTACATCCGGTACAGCACCCAAGCACATAAATTGAGTCACAAACATAATTACCACAATAAAACACAGTGTTCAAGTATTAAAGCAGAGATCTCTCTGCCGCGCAAAGAGCGAATAAAATTAACTACGTAGACTAAACTATACAGTCCGTAAATAGTTGTGCATTATGAAAAGGTAGTTTTTTCTGTTCTTTTTTTTTTTTCATAAGTGAAGAAACAGGTAGATTTATACAAGCCAGCTAGACAGCCTTTTCGTGCTAATGCCCCCTTTTTCTTTCCTATTAGAAAATTAAAAGTCTTACTGTACCTCTCCTGGCAAACTGGCCTCTCCATGCTACAGTGACAATCAAGGTACAATCATAACCAGAATATGCCATGGAAAAAAAATGAGGCCTGGACCCAGACGCATTGCATGGCAGGGCTCGAGGGGAGGATATTGTTGTTGTTGTTGTTGTTTTTAACTTTGTTTTTGTTTTATTGTACGCATTTTCAGTGTAACCCGCGTATCACCATCATTCGTCCTTCGCTCGGTCTTTGTTGATTTTCTTCATTTTCATCCTCCTATTCTGAAACCAGATTTTCACTTGTCTCTCAGTTAAATTGAGGAGTCTGGCCACCTCGTATCTACGGTCCCTAGTGAGATACATATTGAACAGAAACTCCTTTTCCAGTTCCAGCGTCTGATGCTTGGTGTAAGGGCACCGCTTTTTCCTGGTGGACCTTGCGTGGAGCCAGTTTGCAGCGGGGTTATCTGCAAGGGAAACAGCAGGAGAAGTTCAGGCTCGGGGGGGGGGGGCGGGAGGGGGCTGTCGAGAGAACAGCACGCAGGACCACCGAGGGGTGCCCTGACTTTTTTAGGGTCCCGCCTAGGTGTCCCGATTTTGGGGTTTACGACGTGGCTCTCGTTGCCCCAGACATTCGGGACGGTGGGGCACAATGGGCTCAAAGCAGAGAGAGGTCACACGGAACCACACGCGGCACAGCCCCGCCGCCCCCGCCTCCTCTCGCCCTTTTTTATTGTTCGGAGGATGCAATTTTAAAATCCTCTTTCGCCTCCTCTCCCTGCTAGCTCCCTCCCTCCTTCCTGTCCTCCCCACACACCCCCCCTCAAACGGCCAGCCCGGGGAGTGCCCAGCCAGAGCAGCGTGTCGTTGAAATTGTTTCTCTTTTTAATTTTCGACCTTCTCCCGTGTCATCACTGGCAAGACCCAAGGAGCTGGCGAGCCAGTCTGCGGCCGGCACAATTAAAGCCTGGGCTGCTTCAGACCTTTATTTGCATAGCGTTGTTAGCAGTAGCAATCCCGAGGTGCCCTGCTACCGGTCCCGCAGCCCCGGGAGCAGCCGGCCCAGCGTTTTCCACGGAGGGGGGAGGAGGGCACCGAGTCAATGGCGAGGTTTCTGCTCCCAGCTCCGCGATAATCCCCCCCAAGTCACAAAAAAAAACAGATTCACATCCAATGCTTCCCAGGCACCCTCTCCCCGTCCCTCGCTCACGCCCGTGAGCGCGGCGCAGCAGGAGGATGCGAGCCCGTCCCGCGGAGTTTGCTCGGGTGCTGGGCTGGGGATGGGGGGGGCTTTATTTTTTTTTCTCCTTTAAGTTGCAGTTGCAGGGTGGGGTTTTTGTCCTCCTTGCAGCCTGGGATGCTGGAGCCGTCCTGGATGCCAGCAGAGCCCACGAAAGGCAGCGCTGCCTTTCTCGGGTGGCTCCCAGCTGCAGCAGCCGGTTCTCGGCAAGTCATTAGCCCCGGCACCTCGACACCTCCCCGCGGCCGGCGCGGCGCCCTGAATGAAGTCCATTGCCCTTCGCGGTGCCACTTACTTGGATCGATCTGGGGTTTCTCTCCGTTTGCCTCACTTTCTCCATTGCTTTCAGAGAATGCGCCTTCGTGGCTTTGCTTATCCCTATCAACTGGAGGAGAACCACAAGCATAATCAGACAGAGACAAAGTGTGAGTGTCAAACGTGGTACAGTCACCCCTTCTGGCCGCCAGCGGTTCAGGTTTAATGCCGTAATGCCTGCTGGTAGGTAACCCGGGGAAGGACAAGGAGCCCGGCACAGGCTCAAGCCACGAACGCATGTACCTGCCGTCGGGCGGTGCCACGGGCGCCTGGTGGTGCGCGTAGGGGTGGTAGACGGCGGGGACGCCGCTGGCGCCGCCGGGGTGCGCGGGGCTCCAGGGGGGGCCGAAGACGGGCGCCTTGGGCTGGAAGCTGCAGGGGGCCAGCTCGGGGTGCTCGCCCAGCGCCGCCGGCCTCGGAGGAGGAGGAGGAGGCGGCGGCGGCCCCAGCGGCGGGGGGGCGTAGCGGGGCGCCGCCAGCTCGTCCCCCTCCGGCACCAGGAAGGAGTCCACGTAGTAGTTGCTGAGGGTCCCGGGGGCCGACATGGCGCGGCTCGGCGCGGCGGGGGCGCCGGACCCGCCGCAATTCGGGGCTGCGGGGCTTCCCCGCACCAACTCGGTGCCGGCGGAGAAGTAGAGTCAGTAATAAGTTGGGGGCAGCCCCGGCGCCCATTGGCTGCCCCGGTCACGTGGCGGGGGGGAGCAGAACAATAAAGTATAAATCAGTCCGCGGGCTATTAACGGGGCAGTGTTCTCCAGCCATCATTTTTATAGCGAGGCCATATGTTTTTATGCAAAGGGATACGCGAGTTATACGGCGGAGTTTGTTTTAATTGCGGCCAACTGAGATTAAAAGATCAGATTCCGCCTCACGGCCTCTCCCCCTTTTTCTTTCCCTCCTCCCTCCCCCCACCCTTTATTTTATTTTTTTTTTCGTTTAAGCGGACTATTTTATATCACAGTTAATCATCCCATCAGTGGGTCGTGTTTCCTGCGAAAAAAAAAATAAAAATCACAAAACAAAACCCCTCCCGATCGGAGACCTTCACATAAAATTATACAATAATTGAAGCAATAAAAAGAAAGGAAAATAGCAGTTGCGGTATACTGTATTTAAATATATATTTATTATATTTCATAAGGAGTTATTGTTTCGGGAGCCACGGGGTTGTTATTAAGTCACTAACTATGAGCGCGCTCATTTGCATCGCTGCGTTTCACAGCAGTAAAAATTTACGAGTGCTCGGAAAGGTTAAATTATACCATTGTGTTTAGTTTGGGAGATCACTGTAAATAATCCCGTTCCGTTCAGTCCCGGGCTAAGCAGAGAAAAGTCAAATTCAACGCACCCCCTCGCCGAGGCCGGAGGAGGACCGGGGCGGCCGGCTGTGGGCTCGCCCCCTCGCCGGGCTCACCGAGGGCGGCAGTGACCGAACCCCCTCCTCATCCTCATCACCGAAGCCCCCTCCTCATCCTCATCACCGAAACACCCTCCTCGTCCTCCCCGTCCTGCCCTTGGACCCCCCCGGGGGAGAGGGGCCTCGGGGCTGGCCGGGCTTTCTCGCCACGATTAATCCTTCAATATGCAGCGAAGCAGCGGGGGGAAAGGGGAGAAAAAGCCCTGTCTTCCCCGCTGCCGAAAGGCACCCTGCTTGCCGGGGCGGCTATAAAAGGGGCGCTTGCATTCGCTCGCACCGCATTCTGCCGACCCCAAAATATTTGCGTGCGAATATGGCTATTTATTTGCCGCAGGGCACACGCGAGCGGCACCAGCCCCTAGGCACCAGGCTGCGGTCCCCCCTCGGAAGGAGGGGAGGGCGAGCGAGGGGAAAGTAAAGCCGCGGCCAGATCCAAGTCCAGTGTTAGGAATTAAAGCAGGGGCTGAGCTGCTCGCAAACGTGCCCGCGGGTCCGGGCTTTTCTCCGGCGGCCACGCAGCCCGCTTCTCCCCGGGGCTGGCCAAGAAGCCTGCAGGATCCGGATGGGGGGCACGAGAAAAATCTCCGCTCGATTTGGTCGAAATATATTTATTAGAGCCTCGCGAATCTCAGGGAAGGCTGAGGCAATAATTAAAATCACGTGTAAATATTGTGTGTGCAAAAGTGTGGTTCTAATTAGTTTTACATCGCTATGTGGGCTGCCTCTTCCTTTCTCTCTCTCCCTCTCTCCCCTCTCTCTTTCTCGCTTTTTCTTTTCATGTCTTCCCAACGGTTTAATCAGAAATCTTACGGAGATCCTATTTTAACAACGCTCTCTCCCCATTCAGGATTACAAAGGCCCATAATGAAACTATTATCCCATATTAGAGTTAGAAAATTACAGAACAGTTACAAGATCTCTGCAAACAGGGAGCCCGTTATTTTCTAACCATTTAAAAAATGCAAATAAAGATCGCCTCTGTTATTTTTTTGTGGCCATTGTATAGACACGCCGTAATAGAAAAAAATAATTGTATTTCTTTCCTGGAAAGACGGAACTCGACGTCATTTGTATTTATTAGTAAGGAGTCAGCTGTGGTGAAATGTGATTGTAGAACTTCCTTTTTCCATTCAGAAAAAAATAATCTTAGCTGCAGGAGTCCTGGATGTTTATATTCGAATTTGGGTTCTCAACTTGCAGCGGGTTTCATTTTTTTGGTTCCTCACCAAAACTAATAGCAAATGAATAACAATAACAATAACGTCTTAAAGAACGCGCCTGTATTTTTATTTCCCTGTAAAATTCAGAATTTGTTCACTGCCAGCAGCCAAGCGGCAGGAGAGGGAGTACAGAGAGCAAGAGTTAAAAGACGGCAAATAATTACAGACATTTTTCACGCGGTCACGTTGCAGATAATAACACTGGAGCATTCGCCTCCTTTTTCGTCCTTTTAGACTCACTTTTCCCCAAAGTACATTTTGCATACGAGCCACCACAGCTCGTGGCGGGTAGCACGGGCTTCGTACACTTTGCATCGCGAATTATTTCGGCATTTTGGCCACTTCACACGGTTGGGCGCAGCACACGCCAAGCAGCCCAGAAATCGCCCTTCCCATCAAATCGCAATACCAAATCGCACTTTCCAGGAACGAAGCCCTGCCGTACCTCTCGCGGCTGAACCAAAACGCTCCCTGAGCTCCATCCCGGCGTGATCAAAATAGTGGAGCTCCCACGCCGTTAGCAGTGAGCCCCGGCTCCGAGAGGAAGGAGGACCCCGGGATTTTTAGGCTGGGGGCATCGGTGCGCGCAGCTCCAGCAGCGGCGCACCGCGGAGCCCCGGCGCAGGATTGCGCGGCCGTTTGCGATCCCCGCTGAACGGGAAGTTCAGGATCGCCTTTTCCTGCCGGTGCTACCAGCGCGCAGAGGTATTTTGGCACGGCGGGCAGAAAAAATGATTCAGAGTTTGGGGGAAGCGGTCCAAAAATCAGAGTGATGCGATGCAAATGGACAGAGGCAAACCTGTGTGTAAAGGCTGGAGAGGCACGCACGCAGACACATGTGCCCTGTAAATACACCCGCATATGTACACAGAGCCAAGACAGACGCACAGTGTGTATAGAGGCAGACACAAACACTTATATTGGACTGCAGCGTAGACATCTGCTGCTGACCCAGCCGAGGCGTCTCCTGCGAAGATCCAGCTAGGGTAGGTCTGGCTAAAATCCGCTCTCTAACTACTCTGAGTGCCTGCAGCCCAGTTCGGAGTTTCGAAAAAGTTTTTTTTTTCTTTTTTCAGCAAAAATAATCAGTCATTAGTTAAAAAAGAAAGAAAGAAAAAAGAAAACAAGCCCCAGACGCGTGACTTTTCCTGCCCTTTCCTGCGTCAGCCTTTCTGCTCTCCCGGGCACCCCGATGGCGGGGCTGCCCCCCGGGCGGGCGGCGGGCAGCGGGCCCGGAGGAGCGGGCGGGAGGCGGACACAAAAGGCGGTGGCGGCGGCGGAGGGCCCGGAGAGGTCGCTGTTGCCCGTTCCGCCGCCGCGGAAGAGCGGCCCCGGGCTCGCCGCAATCGTGATCGTAACCGAGGCCTTGTGGGCCGCGGGGCAGCCGCCGCCCCCGGGCGCCCAGCCCGCGGAGAGCCCCGGGGGAGCGGCCCCGACGGCGGAGCGGGGTTTCGGAGCCTTTCCGCCAGGGTTCCCCAGGGAACCAGTGGCCAGCCCGGGGGGGGGGCTGCGTGGGGGAGAGCCGCCGGAGGGGCCGGCAGCCCCCGGCACGCGTGGGCCTTGCCGGCGTTGGTGCGCGGAGTGGTGCGGAGCGGAGCGGCGCAGGCAGAGTCGGGCTCTTCCCTCCCCCGGGCGGCCGAGAGCTTTCTGCTGGCTGGGTTTTGATAAATCCGGACAGCAAAAGAAAAGCAGCCCCCCCCCTCCCGTCCCCCTCCCGAGCTCGACCCGGGCTGAGCAGAACGCAAAAACGCACCTGACCTTGAATGCAGCCTACGAGACATATTAAAATCCCGCAAGCAGGCAGGGACTCGCTTAGGAGCTAGCTAACCTTGAAGAACTTGTCAAGCTTCCCCCCTCGGCTGCCGTGTTTATCTGAGGAATCAAAGGAGCCTCCGTTGCAGGTGGGGAACAATGGCATTGGGACTTGACGCCTACAGATAACTTCAGCTTTAAGATTTCTTCGGGCACAAAGGACCCTCGCACCAAGCATACCTGGTGATGATATCAACTGAAGTAATTAAGGCAGTTTCGTGCTGTAGAGAGAAAGGTGGAGCCCCAACAACATGAAACTACCTAAACCACAGAGCAGTTCTCAGGCGCTAATTATTACTTTCCCCATAGCCGTGGTCTTTAACGCAAGGATCCCGCTACGAAAATAAAACCAGAGACGTGACTACAGCATCCCTCTCACCCGCCCGCCCGCCCGCCCGCACACCCCGCCGGCACCCCCTCCGCGCCCCCCGGCCAGACTCGGGTGGGTTAATGAAAACGAGAGAGAAATATCATCATAACCTCCCCTCCAGGCAGCTCTCGCCTCTCCATGCAGATGCAAACGGGAAGAAAAGGCCGTGCACGACAATGTTACATCATAAAAAGCTAACGGCTCCCACTAAGCCCGGGTTCAAAGTCTACCCCCCCCCCCCCGCCTCCCAGCATACACATACCCGGGAAGAAAGCATTAGCTGTCGCTCTTCTCCCAGCCCTCGTTTTGCCTTTCCTTTGTGCAAGACTCTGCTAGCTAAGCATGCAGCAAAAAGAAGGGAGGATGCAAAAAGCAGCCCGGGTGAAGTAAGCTCTCCCGCATGCAGCCAGGTAGGGAACAGCCTTGTCTAAGGGGGGGTGGAAGCGGCCCGGTGGCACGAAGGGGACTCTCATGTGTCCTCGTCCGTCCCCCCCCCCCCCCCCCCCCCCATGCGCTCACCTTTACGGTTTCTTCTGAGCCCTGAGATAAAGCTAGGTTTTGTCACCGTCCTCTGGAGCTAAAAGATCTCCGCACACTCGTAGGTGCTTGATTAAAAAAAAAAAAAATCCGTTCCCGACCCTCAAGAAATAGTAATTTGCTTCCTCAGTCTATGCAGCTCCTCAGTCAACTGAAACCACTCGTTCAAGACAGCAACAATCCAGATATACTAGCAAGTCATAAAACTGAACAAAAGCCGACAAACCTTAGAGCACCATCGCTATATGGCCCAGACAAATTACGACCGTCTAGGTAATATTTAAATAGATTCCTAAAGTAATTGCAGGGGGTTTAAGCAGCTATTCCTGTTGTAAAAGTTCTTGAAGACATAAAGTAGAACCTGAGGATAAACAGTCACAAAAAGAGGTAAAATTAAAAGGATTCATTCCACTTTTTTTATTCTTCTATGAGAACATAAACATCGTCTTTTTCACGCACAGCAGCATTACAATATTAATTTATTCCGATTTAAGGTAAGAACTAGATATAGCTAGAACTAACATTTATAATAACGATAGAATGCATTTGCTTAAAACAGTATCGGCATTTTAATAATAATAGACATTTATACATATCTGTAATTATAGTTTTTCCCCTTCTTTCTTTTTTTTTAATCTTTTTAAATTTTTTTCATCTATATGCTTGACCCTTTGATGCATGTAACTTCACAGTATAAAGGAAGACGAACATATTCTCCCTTGCTATCTTAGACTCTGGCTCAGAAAGTCCTTCTGATGTTCAGGATATACACTTTTCAGTGAAATTAGTGAGGAAAAAGTGACTATTTTTTTCTCAAGGGGCAATTGTTGTGTGCTTGTTCTGTGTTACCAATGGTAACGTTATTTATAGACAAAAAAAAAATCACTAATTCCACATATTTAAGCAAAACTACATTAAGTAAATATCTACAACCAGAAAGAGAGAGAGAAATTCAGAGGTAAGTGTCATAATTTAGTCCATGAGCAACACGAACTCTTTTATACCTTTAAAGAGAAGAGATTTCATTTTCCTGGCCAATTTTAAAGCTGTAATGTTGACTTTCAAGGTAAAGGGGGGAAAAAATCGCTCTTAACGCCAGTTCCCATGAAGCCCTTTTAAAGGATGCCTGCATTTCATTATTGTAAGTCCTGCTTCTCGAAGGAAAAAGGGGGGAGGGGGGAGAAAAGGAAAGGAAAACAGAGGGGGAAAAAGCAGAGCTCCCAATATATAGAAATATGGCAAGGCTTAAATTATTAATTCTGAAGCTACGTACAGTCCAAGTTACACCTCCTATAATTTAAAAGAATGCACCTTTAACCGAGCTCGTTTACTTTTCGGAGAGATATGAAGGGGAAAGATATTTGCAGCTCCTGAAATCATATTTCTGGGTTTCAAAGCTTGAAAGAAGAGTTCGGGCCCGGGGAAGCCTGCAGGAACCAGGGAGGTTCACACATGGCATTTTGTGCATTAGCATGGCTTTCTTCCTCCCCCCCGCCACCCCAAAGTAGCTATTAAGAGGTTAAGGACATATTGAGAACGTCTAAAATCGTTAATCCATACAGGTGCAGATGACTACAGCCTAGGAAAATGATACTGGCTCTTTAAACCATAAAGATGTGTTTATAGGTTCATCAAGAGAAATTAAAGTTGGCTGTGAGCTCCCGAATCCTATTCTCTCTGTTCATTTTCTTCAGTTTCATTCTGCGGTTCTGAAACCAGATTTTAACTTGTCTGTCTGTGAGGTGGACTGTGCGGCTGATCTCTAGGCGACGCTCACGAGTCAGGTACATATTGAACAGAAACTCCTTTTCCAGCTCGAGAGTTTGATGCTTGGTATAGGGGCACCGTTTCTTTCGGCCACTTTTTGCGGTTAGCCAGTTTGCTGCATTTTCTCCTTTTGAATTGCCTAGTTTTGAGAAAGTAAAAGAGGGACGTTACCGGTGGGTAGGAGGCGATGAGCTGGGGAGGGAGAGGGGGAAAAGTGTGCGTGTGTGTGTGCGGGTGTGCGCACAGGGGTTCGCTCCTGCAGCTGCGGCCCCAGGGCAGAGCTGAGATGTGGGGAGCCCCGGGGGGGGGGGAACCTCGCTTCCGAGAGCTTCAAAGCGGTTTCCTAAAGGCCCTGGAGCTGGCCGGGAACAGCCTTGCCTCTGCTGGGATGCTCGGCGGGGAGCGCGGCCCGCTGGGCAGCTCGTCTCCAAACCCCCAAAATAGGCTTTTACCCGCTCCGACCCCACTGCTGCTGGAAGACGACTTAGTGGATGGCCTGGGGTCTTTTTTTACTCCCCCCTCCCCCGAGACACCTGTTTCCCCTCAAAAACAAACGAACAAACAAAAAACCGTGCGGATCTGAACTTTGTAAATGTGCTCTGGAGGCTGAAAACAAGGTGAGCTGCAGAGCAGGAGCCTCCCTGTGTCCTGCCCCTGCCGTCTCAGGAAGCTTCGCCATGGCCCTCTCTTCTCCAAAGGTTTGGGAGAAAAATACAATAAAAATAAAAGAGAAAAAAAATCACCCGTTGCAGGGTGTTTATTCCTATCGTTGGAAGAGGCTGGGAAAGAGATAAAACCGATCCCTCGGTGGCTCGGAGTGGTTCGTTGTTGTGGGGGCGACTCTCTAGGAGTTTGTTTTTCTTTTGCTTGCTTTTTGTTTTAATCCTATTATTTTCCAACGGGGCGCCTGAAGGAATAACAGGGCGTCTGAAATGCAGCCAGAGGGAAGCGCCTGAAAAGCCTGCAGCCCAGGGAAAGGGAGTTATTTTTTTGCCATGGGGACCAGAAAGGGAAATAAATAAGCAAATGAATAAATAACAAGCCTGTTATCTAGTGTAGACGCTGAAGGATATTCGCGGTGCATTCATCAGTCTAATTTGATAGCAGTTCATAGATGGCACATTTCAGCGCGGCTGTTATTCCGAAAAGCATTCTGGATCGTAAAATATAACTTACCGCGTTAATAGGTTTATTTATTGGCACTGCCTATTGCTTATTTTGGATGCTTTACAAACATCTCTGTTATCTGGTAGGCACCTTCGCATCGCAGGGGAAAGATTGATCTCGCTTTGCTATACGTTTAAGCCGCATGCAGGCTAAAGTTGCCCAGAGCAGAGGCTCTAAGGGTTTTAAACTATAGGACGGACATGAAATTTTTACGGCAACCCCATGCCCGAATATTACAAAGTTCACAAGGTCAGTGTGAGCAGCGCTTCTTGGCAGCCCCGCAGGGCTGCTGGGATCCTCCTTTCGCCTTGCCACGCTCCTCGGCCGCTTTTCCTTTCTCATTACCACCGCTACCATTCCTCAAGCCTCACCGCCACCGTCACCGTTATTTGCTTACCTACGGGCTCTTTCTCGGGAGAGGCTTTGCTGCTCTCCGACGGGGCTGGGGAGAGCTCCTCGGCGGTGGAAGACGAAGCCTGGGTCTCGTCCTCCCGCTGGGAGCCGCACGCCAAGGGGCTGGGGGAGCGCTCCTCGTCCTCCTTCCTCCCCGCGTCCGGGACGGGAGGCAGAGATGGAGGCGTCTGGAAGCGGCCGGGGGGCTGCGGAGGGAAGGGGGCAGCCCCGGGAGGCCCCGCGCCGTAGCTCTTGGAGGTGCCATAAGCCTGGGAGAGGCGGAAATACCCCGGGACGGGAACCCCGGTGCCGTTGCTGGCTGGGCTGACCTCGGCGCTCAGCCTCGGGAAGGGAGCGAGGTCAGTGGCGGCCGAGCCTTTGGGGCATTTCTCTGAGTCATAGAGGCAGTAGGAGCTCTCCTCCTTAATGTTTTGAGCGAAGGAGCACGAGGTGGCCTGCTGGCTCTCCGGCTCTTCCATGCGACAGGACCGGGGGGGGTCTAGCCACACTTCCATCCCTGACACGTAGGGGTGCGAGGTGGGGACCATGCTTTGAGAAGTACCTTCATTGCGTTTGCTCAAAACGGGGAAAAGTCCGCAGCTTTGCAGCCCGTAGGACAGATCGGACGCTTGTGGCAGGTAGATCCCACTGTTGGGATAGTAGCCGCCTCCGCCTCCGCCTCCGCCTCCTGCTCCCGCCGCTTCCCCTCTGCCCGAGCTGATCAAGGAGTCTACCAAAAAAGAGTTTGCGGCCGGGCTCTCTGAGCATGACATTGTTGTGGAATAATTTGGCGAAGGGAGCAGATAGCCCTTTCTGGCTGACATTTCTTGTGCAAAACATGCTGAATATGATTAGAGATACCCCCGCACCACGGCGGACGTTTGCAGCCAATGGAAGCCCGGGCCTCCCCAGCAACCCCTCCCCGTCTGGTTTCGTATGCACCGAGCTGCTCTCAGGTCGACCTCTGAATTTGGGATATGGATGTATATTAATGCGGGAGATGGATTTCCACCCGCACGCGCGGCGCACATGGGCGAGCGCCTGCGCCCGTGCGGGAGCTGCGCGCCGGGGAAGGGGCAGGAGTGGGGCTGGGGGGCACCCACCCCGAGACGTGCTCCCCTGCTATGGCCCGCACAGCGATAAAACAGCCCCGGCCGCCCCGATGTTTATTGTACCTAGGCTGAGGCTGCATCCAGATGAAGTTTTTATTAGCGCTCCTCTCCCCGCGGTTGGGCTTGCCGGAAGCGATGCGCGCTCACCTCCCCGCGCAGCCCGCGTGTGTCGCGAAATTAATAAAGCCGCGGGTTTTATGGCCGGGCTCCGCTCGTTTTATTTGATTGTCTCGTTTTTTAAGGAATAAAAGACGTGTTATTGTTTATCACGGATCATTGGGAGCCGTAAAGGGGCCTGGTGTCTCTTGCGTTAAAGTGCTGGGGAAGGGGCTGCTTCCAGCTCAGCATCACCACCACGACGCCAGTCTGGGCTTAAATTTCCTAGAGATAAAACGCTCGCTGCTGCGCTCGGGGATCTCAGAGGGAGCAATGCCACTCTGGGAGGATTAATTGTGCGGTTGCAGCTTCTAATGCTGTAGTTAACGCTGGATTCTTCCCGAGGTCTGATTGCCATTTAAAATCTAAAGCCAGACATACGCCACAGAAAGAATCCAGACGCGAGCAGTTCAAATGGATCCTCGCATGATGCTGCGCACCCTGTTTATTGACGTGTTTATATTTGGGCCGTCGTTTTGATTCCTCCCTCCCTCCATTTGGGTCATTCACTTTTCGCCTCTTCAAAAGCACCGTCTCTGTCACAAGCACCGTACTAAATAATAGAAAGAAGGATAAGTAGATGAATCCTGAGATACTAGACAGCTCTGTCCAGCCAATATGTAATTGTGGCGGAGGGAGCAGACAGATAGCAGACAGACAAGCACGCAGACAGAGAGACAGATAGATTTTCTAATGAATCGCTTAATGATCGCTTGCTTTCACTTCCATCATCTCTCGCTTATGCCATTTGGAAGTCGCCTATCAGCCTGCCCCGAGGAATTAAGCCTTCTTCAGCCTAAGCGGAGCCTGCGGCTCTCAGGGCTTTTCCAGCGCTCGCTGCCCACCCCTGAGGAGCCGGCCTCGCTCCTCTCCCCCTCGGCAGCCCGGGGAAGCGGAGGCGGCCGGCTCCCCGCTCCCGGCCGCCTGGGAGAGCGGGGGCAGCGCCGGTACCGGCGCGGCCTCAGCTCTGCCCCGGACGGAGCCACCGGGCCCGGGCACTGGCCCCCGGCTCGTGGCTCGGCGGTCCCCAGCCCCTCGGTCCCCCGGTCCCCCGGCCCCTCGGTCCCCGGTCCCCAGCCCCCGGCCCCTACCCTTGGCTTTCGCAGCGCCCCGCAGGCGACCCGGGGCAGGCTCTGCCCTCCGCCCCACGGCTCTGTCACGCCTCACGTGGTCGCCCCCGCGAGCCTTTGCCTTGCCGGGGGGAAAATCTTGTTTGCCACATTTTGACATTGGCCCGGACGAGTCGCTCCGTGCAGGAGGCAGCGGGACGTGCCTGTTGGTTTCCGCAGGCGAGTTAAGCTGCTGGGGCCCTCCCGGGGCTCCGTCCTTCATCAGCTGGGGCAGGGAGAGGTTGTTACAACTTTGCAGGACCCATAAAACCTTGATGGAAAGGCGTCTTATTTTTCCAGCCTTCTCGAGTGAGCACCAAGGCACCGCTCCTTTCTGAGCGCTGTAGGATGGGGTGATAGGAGCCGGCCCGACAGCCTATAGAAACCCTCCGAGTTTTTCCCCGCATTTGCTCCTGGAATACTGTTTGTGTTTCCCAAAGCCGGCTAAGCCCACGATGTGTTAATGTGTGATGGACAAACCCTTATCAGATTCCTATGAGGGCCGTATCGCTGCTAACAAAATTAATACCATATAAGGGACCGTTTTATTGGCCAGTATACAGGAAGGCCATTATCAATAGGCTTAGCGTTATAAATGCAGATCTAAATAAAATGAAACGTGAGCCCCGACTCCTCGTTCCCAATACATTTCTCTACACGAGTCAGGTATAAAAATTACTCCGGGGAAGTCCGCTCTTGCGGTATGTTTATTTTGCATTTGCCAAATTAAATAGAAATGGATTGCAAACCCAAAAGCCATACGGAATCGAGGAGTAACACTTGAAATCCTTCCAAAGCTGTTTTTAAAATAAGCAGCTCCCTTTTAAAATTTGGATTAAAGGGGGGAAAGGCCTATAAAAGCACGTTATGATCCTCGTCAGCCTGAATAAAAAGGACTCAAAATGCATCGCAACAAACACGAAGCTGGCTGCTTCTCTCCCTCGGAAGGCGAATGCAGGCAAAATCAGACAAAAGGCGCAGAGGCCGGGAACAGCTCGGACGAAGAGAACCAGGTTTTAGCTTAACTTTCCCTTCGCCCCCCGGCCAGGCCACCGCAGGTTTCCTAGCCAAAGGTCTGGCGATGCAGGGGCTGGGGTTCAGCACTCGGTCGGGAACGCAGAGGACCGGCAGGAGCCGCCGGTCCTTGTGCTTATAATAACGCCCGGTGCCGGCTTGATGGTCAAGGCACTCCGCCTGGATCATGAACTCCGCTCGCCGTTGCATTCTCCCCGCTTTCTTTAATCGCTAACAAGGCCAAGGCAAATAGTAACCAGCATCATCAAAGCCAGTGGAGTAAAACTAATAACGTTCACTTGATTCTTAACTATAAAAGATAATGGTCAATTCTGCCTAAACTGAACTAATTTGGCATGCATTGGGTGTTGCTACCGCATTTCCAGCGCTTAACAATGTGTCCCTTGGAGCTTAACCTCCATTTAAAAGAAATTTTAAAGAATATTGTGGACGCCAGGGGACGAGAAATGCTTTCTTTTTAATTCTGCTCCCGTAAGGAAAGCTATCCCAGGGTCTATAAAACCGAGCAAATAAAATTCTGATAAATATCAAAAGCAGCGAGTAGGTGATTTCGCGCAGAATCTAAATTCGCGGCGTACATAGACAACACTATCAAAATAAAACTTTATTGATCTAAGAAAAATATAATAGATGCATTAATAGCGTCGTTAAGCCGTTTTATTGGTTGGACTAAAATTAAAAACAAAAAGGGAATAAATAAAAACCGACAGCTCAGCCTAAGCAAACTCTGACTGGAAATTTCAAAACGCATCATGTTAAACCGTGATTTATCTTTTTATTATTAGCCTGTATAAACCAAAAGATCAGCACTGTTAATCCAGAGACCCATTTTGTAAGCTAATTAAAATATGCTTTTATTTGTAGACAGGGGCAAACTGCAATTTGCGAAAATGTAAATGGCCTTGCAGTTTGTTGCAGGAGTGCATGCGCCGCCTATCTGAGAATATAGTTGCAGATTACATTTTATACATCTCGAAAAATTAATGCAATCAGGGTATAGTTATTTAATATTGGAACTGTCAGTTGTCAGGAACGTGCATGTGTGCCAGATTCCTTCTTTTCTTTCTTTCATTTTTTTTCTTTTTCTGGATTTGCTCCAAAGAAGGCGGATTTCATACAGGAGGTTTAGGAACTGCGTCCGTGCCAAGTTAGGTGACAAATGACGGCCCCACTAATTTTATCTTTACTAGAAATTCTTTCACGCTGGGGGGGTGGGGGGGAATTGGCTTGTTGTGGCGGATTATCCTGTTAAAAATTAGGCTGAGATTTAATTTTATTCCAGCCATCCGGAGGCTTGTTCTCCTAACTATATTTCAGAGTGTATGTGTATCAGTTTACTCATTTGGATTAGGAACATATTTTGCAAGTAATTTTGACGAGCTCCGAATTCTAGTATGAGGCAGAACAAAATACACCCCGACCAATTCATGAAGGCTTTATCTCCTCGCCATTCCTCCGGCACTGGTAAGGAGAACGGTGCTTTCTATTGTCTGGAGAGCCCCAAACACCATGCAGAAGCAACAGCGGTATCGGGTTATATCTCTATCGGTAAAATCTTAAATATACAAATCTGTCTTTTAAGTGCACCCTTTTTATCGAGAGAGATGGGCCGCGCAGCTGTATTAAGCGAAACTTAATTGAAACTGTATCCCCTCTCCCCTTTTTGTAGCCCTTTTTTCTTTAAGATCTGGATGCATGTACAAATGTATTTTTTGGTTGCGGTATAGCTTGGCTCTCAGACACAAACGTTGGCTTGAAGTTTCGATTTCAGAGCATTTAATGAAAAGATTGTGACAAAAAAAAAAAAAAACAACAACCAAAGAGCTTATGAAAAAGCCTCCCAGGGGTTTGGATGTGGTATGTGAACTGAAGTTGAGTACACGATTAATTAAACACAGTGTAGACACTGAGTTGGCCTCGCCTCTTCCCTCCAAAACATGCAAACCCAAATCATGTGAAATAATAAACAGTTATTGTAAGAAACAAGCTTGTTTTTTTAAAATATTATCCTATGACCGCGGCCGTCAGTAAACAATTCGTAACCAGAGGGCGCTTTAACTGCTGCTGGGGTCCCTTTGATTTATTCAGTGGAGTATTGAATGGGGCAGGGAAACAACAAGGGGAAAAATAAATATTTGATCAAATATGCTGAGTTTAACTCGACTGGCGTAAAATGAAATGTTGCAAAGGGACCCTCGGCAATTGCCTTGCTCCTTCTCGAGACGTGACTTCTTACGTCCTGGCGTTTCCGAGGGGAGGTCAAAAGAGATCAGTGTGCCCAAGCTTTTAATGGAGCATCTTTGATGAAATCGATAGGTTCCGATAATCATCTGAAAAATGCTCTCTGCCGACTGAACATGTGCTTTTAACTACGCTTGCAGCAGGTCCCCAGGAGCACAATTTTAAAGGGCGCTGTCTTAAG
This sequence comes from Cygnus atratus, assembly GCF_013377495.2. Taxonomy (NCBI): domain Eukaryota; kingdom Metazoa; phylum Chordata; class Aves; order Anseriformes; family Anatidae; genus Cygnus; species Cygnus atratus. The sequence continues at coordinate 35,827,569 of NC_066363.1, forward strand.
AATACTGCAGGCGAGTTGCATTAATTTACATACGAAGACTCCTTTGAGAGCAAGGACAATTTTTTTTCCCTCAGATAATTAAATACGGCATACCCTCTCATAGGAAACAAGCGGATTAAAATATGTAGCCAAACCAGTATCTCCATACAATACCACCTTTCCTCCTCCCCCCTTCTCAAATGGAGACATAACAAAAACATGTGAAACTTTTATGGGCGAGAAAAGTAACCTGGAGTTAGGGATACTCGTAGCGAGGATAGAGTTTCAAAGCTACAACCCCGAGCAACCCTGAGTACATGAGAATGTGTGACTGTTGTTTGTTTACAGCACATGGTCTAGTTCGGATGGATAGATGGATAGATAGATACCCAAATCTGGTCCTGCACGAGCATTGACTTAACGTGCAACCGCATGCGTAGTTTTTAGCACAAATGTGTCAAAACTTGTTTACCACAGGCTGTGTCCAGCTGCGAGGAAGCAGGCTATCCTTTTAAGTTACCAAACGACCCTAACCAAACTACAGTTCAAGTCCAATAAGATCGTCAGAATTGTCTGTCATTTGCAGTCTGGGTTGCCATAGATCTAGTTGATTGAAGACACCTACTGTTCCACACATAAATGTCAAGTTTCATAATATTTCCAGCGCTACAATTTTTTATAACTGGAAGAAATCTACAAGTTTCTCTGAAAAATATTTCCAGATCCCCTGGATTTTCCACGCCGCCGGCCAAAACTTTATGAAGAGACAGAAAAAGGTCAGCTGCGACTTCGAAAGTCCCTGAAATATTATTGCCCGGGTTTAAGCCCGACTTTTTTTTTTTTTTTTCTTGCCTCGCTCCCTCTGCCCGCGGTTCTCCTCCAAGGTGCCTGACGGAGCCAGGTCGGGGCAGGGGCCACCCCGGCGCCCTGGTGACACCCCGGTGACAACCGCACATGCCTCACAGGGCACCCGGCGAGCACTTACCTTCGCGCATTTCCCAACCCACAGCCCAGCGGCTCTACCTCTCCACCTCTTCCTCCCCTTGACTTTCGCAACGCGGAGCCCGGAAAGTGCAAAGAATTGAACGTGCGGCTGCAAAGTGAACAAAGGCCAAGATTTCGCAGGGCTGCTCCCCTCGCCCCGGGCGGCTTTGACATTGATCTGAAGATCGCCATCTTGTGGCAAAGCGGCCCCGACGCCGCCGCCGCCGCCGCCGCCGCGGGCGGCCCCCGCTGCAAGCCGTCGGGTGGCGGCGCGGGGCGCCGGGCAGCGGCCGCTCACCTCCCCTCGCCTCCCTCTGATCCGCAGGAGCAGGAACAGCCGCCGAACCGCCGGCCTTTATAGCGGGGCATTCCGCCTGTGCGAGCGGACAAGTCACGGACACTTTTTATGGCCGCATTGTCACAGCGGCACAGAGGATGCGATTTTATTGGGCTAGGAAATCAAACCCCGAGCAGAGAAACTCCATGGTTTAACTGTCTCTGGGATTGGCCATGAATGCCAGTTAATTTTTAACCGAGGAAGGAAGCTTTCTCGCTAAACTTTCATTGTCCTTCGGCTCTCCATCCGTCCCTCTGTCTCTCTCCCGCCGCCTGTCCACGTCCATCCGTCCGTCCGTTGCCTTTGAGCTCGCCTTCCCCCCCAGCACGCTGGACAAACAAACAAACAAACAAACAAAGTCCCCTTTCCCCCCCCTCGCTCTCCTAACGTTTCCTTCGACGGGATGTCGCCTGGCTGGGTGGCGGTTGTCAGCAGAGGCCCCAAGTCAGTAAGTCCTTCACCTCAAGGTTATGGGTGATGTCCAAGCAATACAGAAGTTCAAAGTCAGTAAACAATGCGAAAAAGGAATGTACTTTCTTCTCGCGATTAGGAATAGGGTCAACATTAAAGATCCTAGCACTCTTCCCCAAACACATTCCCATCTCAGCTATTGTTTTCCTTTGGTTTTCCCCCCCTCCTAACTTTCTCCCTCCCCCCGCCCGCCTCAGCCCACCCCCTCCTTGCCTTGGAGATCAAGGACAATTTCAAACAGGCCATTTCCACCACACTGCCATGCGGAATTTTTTTTTCAAAGACAACAGTTTTCTTAGGGCTCTCACGCTCCTCAGCACATCCATCGGCTGCCCCGGACCTTCCCTTTGGTGCTGGGCGCATGAAATATGCCCCAAGCGCTCCCGACACCGCGACCACTTCCAGAGCAGCCCTCCTGGCTGAGGGTGCTGGGGAGCAAACAACAATGTCACAGCAAGCCCTCCACACAAGACCTTGCTCTACCGGCACTGGCAGGACAAGGGAAGGGCCTAGCACGTAGCCAGCTGTGACCATGCTTCGTTTTCCATTCCTGAGCCCCGCCGGCACGGTGCTCGAACAAGCAAGCCCAGGTTCCCTTGTTTACGCCAGGGCAGAAGATTTAGCAGCGAGGGTTCACAAAAGGATAAGCATTTCTCCCGGAATGACTGACCAAGGTCAGGAGGAGTTTCGGGTCCCAAAGTCCATCAGGCAAAATAACGTTGCAGTAATGTAACACCAGAATGAAAAATATAAAGTTTCCATTTTTTTTTATTTTCCTTGTGCGCTGTTCCACTGTATACATGCAACCAAGTACTTCCGCATATTAAAAGAAAACTGTATATACATATAGTCGATACATATTGAAAACAGTGATGTCATATAAAGATACTGCATTTTGTGAACCGTGTCAAAGAAATTACATCCATTCAGCAAATTTATTAATCAAAAAACATTCTTATCACCACTTTGTTGCACATGTAAAGAAATCCCACACCCTCGAGCCCCGAAGGAAAAAAATCAGGAAAAAAAAAAAAGCATTCGAACAAAATAGGTCATGGGTTCTTTTTTTATTATTTACAAGTCTTGTAAAACACCGTTCCTGTATGAAATATACATTCAGATATTCTCAACAGCAAATTACCTTAACGATAGAACACCGTATCCTTTGTAAACTGATATAGAATTTTAAATATTTTCCTTTTTTTTCTTTTTCTTCTTTTAAATTGCATTTTTTTTCACGCTTTGGTTCCTGCAGGGAAATATATATATTTATAGATATTTAAAATAACTCCAAACAACTCTTCATTCTTTGCATATGTCGACTGGGCGACAAAGTCGAGCTCGTGACATTTAAAGTAGACAACAACAAAATTACCATATTTACATTGTTTGGCTTCTGATTAAACTCCTCACTAGCCACCTTTAAAAGAACAGGCGATTGAGTTATTTTAATGATCCAATGTGTGTGCATTGCACAACTCCAAGTTTCAATTAAGTGTTGTGTGGTATTTGCTAAACTGTCGTTCTCCACAGGTATTTCCTGAAGAAAGTTTGTGAGCCAGAAGCCAGAAGGTTAGTTTCCTTTATGTATTTTTTTCTTCTAAAACGCTGAAATTCACACTTTTTTTGCCGTGTGACTTTATTTTTAGCATTTAAATATGATTTGTCTCCAGAAAGATGGCAACGTGTGGTCAGTTGTCATAAATAAAACGAGAGCTAGTTAAAATTTGCTAAATCTTTGCGCTTTTATTTTTTTTTCAGTGATTGTTTCTTTACGACATATGGCAAATTTATACCTGATTTTTCTTTCTTTCTTTTTTTTTTTTTTTAGTAAATAATTAAGTCTTTCACTTAGTTTTCTTCTTTCTTCCCCCTCCCCCCTTGCTCCCACCCCCCTCCAAAGGAAACACTATTATACCCATCACTACATCCATATTACAACTGCTCGTGGTTGGCCTCGTGAAGGTGTAGGCATGTCACCCCCCCTTAATTTTCTCTTCCTCCCCTCCAATTCGCATCTCAACCCCATGGGCGATGGTGGAGCGCTGCCTGCGAGATAGAAAATCGCCGCCAGGAAGGGCAGGAGATTATTTCGGAAAGTTTGCCTCCTGCAGCGGTCCTGGTTGAGGGAGCAGGGCCCGGCGGTGTCCTCGCACGTGTTGGGCACCGCGGGTTTGGGGTGGGGGGCCGGGGGCGCCGTCCCCGCCCGCGGCTGCCGAAATCGGGAGCAGGATGGGGCGCGGTGCCTGGGAAGGTAAGAGGTATGGGCTTGGCGCTCAGAGGTGACGTGCACTTTAGAAATGGATGCCATGTGTGTCAAAATCAAACCGATTCCAGTTGATATGTAAATATATCTATATATATATAAAAAGAAATCGTCGTGGAAGTCCCAGAGCGGATTTACATGTATGTAAAACCTCGGATTCTTCTAGTCCCGTCAGATACACACCTCCTTCCTCCGTGTAACCCCGTGGCTTGACCTTGTCAAGGGCGAAATCGGAATTTAATCTCGTCTTGAAAAACCCTATGAGTTTTAAAGTAGTGGATTAGCTGAGTAATATTGTAATCGGTCCCTGTTAATTTTTTTTTCTTTCATTCTTCTGTTTTGAAACCATATTTTTACTTGGCGGTCGGTCAGATTGAGCATTCGGGAGAGCTGCAGGCGTTTCTCTTTGTTTATGTAGACACTGAAGAAGAATTCCCTTTCTAACTCTCTAATCTGGTATTTGGTGTATGGGCATCTCTTTTTACGGGTACGTTGTCCACCTGTGGAGCGAGAAAAGGCAGAAGGGTTTGTCACTCAGCGCTGCCGCCGGTGGGGGCTGAGGAGGGCCGGGAGGGGTGGGGGGACCGGGGCACCGGGGCAAAACACATTCATATGGAAAAGACGCGTTTTGCCCACTCTGGGGCCGCCCTCGGCCGGTCCTCTGCCTGGGCGGCTGCGGGGGTCCCGGGCCCGGGACCCTCCGGGACCCTCCGGGACTCGCCGGCTCCCGCAGCGCCGCGGCCCCCGGCACCGGGCAGGGCGCGACCCCCGCCGGGAAGCGGGGCTGCGGCCTCGCTCGGCGGGAGGAAGGGGCAAAAGGGTCGAGGGGACGGCGGCCGCGGCTCGCCAGAGCAGGGAGCGAGCCTTTGTAGGCGGCCTCGGCGGGCGCCAGGCGCACGGAGGCTCCCCGGAGAAGCCTCCACCTGGCTGCCTCCAGCAGCGGCCCGGGGGCACCGGCACCCCGCCGCCAGCCCTGCCGGCTCCCCGCTGTCCCTCGCTCGGAGACCGAGTCCTGCCGCCCGGCCCCAGCCCAGACACAGCCCCGGAGCCCGGGGCTGCAGCTGAGCGCCGCCTGCTCCCCCAGCCCGCCGCTGCGAAGCACGGTCTCGGCTCTGCCGAGGTCTTCTCCTCGCGATTAGCCAGCACGGTTTTTAAGTTCATTAAGCGGAATATAAAAGGTTTCAGGGTTCAGGAGCTCTTTACATGAAACACAGCCGCTATCCCTTTAAAAACTTCCTTTTCTGGTACAGTTCATTGTCGAGGTATTTTTTTCCCCCAGCCGTATACTAGCTTTGCCTTTTAAAAAGCCCACATAAAAAAATCAGACTTTGACAGATTGAATAACAATTGTAAGTAACAAACTGTTGGACAGAAGGCAACACGTAATTGCCACAGCGCCTTAGTAAAATGGCTTCCTTTAGACAAAAAGGCCAGCTTTAGGTTAATTTGTTTCTTTTAATATATTGCTACAGTTCAGGCGGCTACTTTATCTGTTAAACGCTATTCTAGCGCAATCGTTAAAACGGCGATGGCTTTGAATTCAGCTCCTAACTAGACTCCTGGTGCAACACATGGCTTTTATAAAATCACTGGATTACATCGATATCAAAGGAGTCGGGATCCCCCCTTTTTGCCGCATTTACAGGCATCGAACGTCCGTTATTATATTTTCGAGAGCTGACCGCAGAGCCCCTCTTTCTTCTTATTAAAAAGAAAAGAGGAAGGAGAAAGAAATTTTTTTTAAAGGCATCCATTGCCCGGTGGGTATTTCACGGCCAATTTCAGCACTAAACACGTGATCTCGCCTTTTATAACAAAGTTTTGTTGGGGGAAATCTAAAGGCCCTTCATAAACCTTATATGCTTATAAAACAGCATATAAAAATTTAACAGCGGCGGTGCGCTAGATTTCAACCTCCCTTTCCTAAAGCGCTCGGGCGCTGCCTTTATACGTACTGGAGCTGCCGGATTTCTCCTCATTGTTGCCGGAAGATGACTCGGGGCTGCTGCTGCTCTCTGGCCGCCGCCTCCTCTCCTTCTCCGCGGCCACCGCCGCCGCCGCCCTGCCGCAGCCGCCCTCCGAACTTGAAGTTGCCGCCGTCGCCCCGGCGGCCGCGGGCGCTTTGTCGCCGCTCTTGTCCAGCGAATAGTCCGCTGAGGACAGGTTATCCGCGGTGCCGTAAGCCGTCTCGAAAAACTGGTCGAAAGCCTGGGGCAGGACCCCGTTCCTGCCCACCGTGCTATAGAAATTGGAGGAGACGTTGGCGCTGGGGTGGTAGACGTTAGCTGTGTTTTTGCCGAACATCTCGCCCATGCTAGCAGTGGTGGTGGAAGGCAAGCAGTCTCTGTGCATGATCTCCTCTGCGGAGTAGCAGTGGGGCAGATTGTTCCTGGGGTGCCATTTACTGGAGGGATCAATGGCATATTCCCTGAAGGTAACTTCTCTCACAGGTTGGACCTGGGGCAGGTTGGAAGAGTAGGAGTATGTCATAGGGCGAGAAGACGGGGTCTGGGGCAAAAAAGAAGGGAGGCTGGAAAAATCAGGACCCGAGACGTAGTAAGTACAACTTGGCAAATACATGTTAGAGGAACAAGGAACACGCTCATCAAAATCCATCATTAGGGCTACCTCGGCTTCTCCGCATTAGCTGAGCTTAACATGATTCTCTAACGCAGCTGCCCCTTTGAAGCGGATCCGTGAAGGAGGAAAATTGGGAGACGTCGGCTGACGTGGAGAGCTCGCCCCAGCCCGGCAGGGAGGTGCGGTCACGTGACGCCACGCCAAATTGACAAGCGGCGGCTCCGGGCCCTCGCCCCTTCGGAGCCGGCTCGGGGGATGCAACAGATCGGCACGGCGCCGGGCGCCCCCCCCCCCCGGGGTAAAGCAGCCCCCCTCCGGGGCATTGCCCCCCGCTCCGGGGGATGCCCCCCCGAAGGGTACGGCACCCGCCCCGGCCGCCCGGTTCCCCGGCGGAGCGGCTTAGCCATCCCCGCAGGGCTAGGTGAGAGCTCTCTGTTTGTTTGTTTGCTCGCCGGGCTGGAAAAAAAAAAGAAAAGAAAAAGCAATGAGCGAGCAGGAGGAATCCAGCGCCGAGCCCTTCGAGGAGGCTGCTGGCTAGCAGGAAGCTCCTGAAGGAGCGGCCGTGGCTTTTTTTTTTTTTTTCTTTTTTTAGCTCGCCTTGGTTCGCTCTGCCTGCCCACCGACCCAAGGGAAAAAGAGAAAAAAAAAAAAAGACGCAAAAAAAAAGCCCTCGCCCTGCAGGGTTTTGCTGGAAACGTTACTAGGAAGAATGTGCCAGGGTCAAGTCTGTACTGATTTTCATGGTGAATAGATTACATGCTTGCATTCATGTTCACTTCCGAAGCGCTTAGTGTCTTCCTTCCCTTACTTACATATTAACCTCAAATACCCCGCGCGGCTTCATCCCAGCTTTACTAGAGGTAGCTCCAGAGATTTCACTCCCCGATCGCAGGTTCCCTTCCCTCGCCCCCCCAAACCGTCGCTCGCCTATGTGCGACGCCAGAAAGCCCTTTAAACTGCAGACCGCTGAGCTCAAAAGTGTTTGCTGATCTCTTCGCCTCCGCGCTGCTGCTAAATACTTGGGAAACCAGGGGATGTTGGGCTGCCCCGCTTTGACAAATATTCGGGGTTTAATTGCCAGAAGCCTAGTTAAAATGATTTGACATACTATTAACCCCTAGGAACAAACTCGCCGTACCGTGATGCTTGCCTTTTCGCCTCGTACCGTCGCTGAAGGCTGAGACCCAGGGAGACCTATTTTAAAAACGTGGTTAAACTTTTACTATTGTTGCATGAAAGGGATGATATAGAAAGCGGATTGTACAGGGCAGAGACTAAAAAGCACTTCTCTGCCAATAAAAATGCACACCCCACCGAATGAGCAGAGCCAAAGAAAACAGAGAAATACGCCAAAGAATACAGCACCTTTTCAGGCATGGACATCCCTCGGCTGTTGGAAAAAAATATTTTTTGCTAGTCTGATGCTCGATTTCAGAAAAGAAATATTTGGGTTCCGGCTGGATTTAATCAAAATAGAAAAACAGAACGGCAAAAGGCTATTGTGAAGTCGGTGCTCTTATGAAATTAGACGTGCTTCGAGATCTGTCCCCCCCCTGGGCTTGGGAGGCTAATGGAAGGGAAACTAAAATGCTAGGGAAATAATATTTGGATTTCCCCCCCCCCCCTTCTTCTGCAGTGCTGTGGAAGTATTTATATATCCGGAGAAAGTTCTATAGTAAATTCTGGAGATCTTCGGTATTTAAATGTCAACATCGATTTGTTTATTTATTGCTTAGCTTATCGTAACTGACTCAATAACAAATCTAATCATGTTGTGCACAGAAAAAATATTCTCATTATGTATTTTCCCTACATTATAGTTAACTATTACATTTGAATTCAAGCTGTAAATTCAATATTATCAAGTAATTACTTTGTAGTGGAGTAAACTAATTTATTAGCATTAATGTTTATATGCCTTTTTCTTATTTTACAAGGGTTACCATTCACAAATCAAATGCTCTGGACGTATCCCCGTAATGAACTCTTTATTTTGGTTTGCTGCAAGAACTTCTCATGCTTGCTGCATGTCTGCGAGCTGAACTTGAAATTAATGAATTAATCTTCAAGCTTGACATATTTGCTAGAAAGTGGATGGAAAGAGATTGCATGTCGTCAAAACCGCCAGCAGAAGACTGCATTGTCGTTTAGGGATTGTAAAAGCGTTTGGGGATTTTCCCTCCCTCTCTCTCTCTCTCTCTCTCTCCCCCCTCCCTCCCCACACAACTTGGGCTTGGGGGGGTGCAAGATCTCTGGTTGGCTTTTTCCTTAACGCTATACTTCTGCTCGCATCTCATTTCTCCCCCAGCTTTTGTCGGGGGGTGGTGAGGGTGGGAGTCCTCTTTTGGTACCCGAGCGCTGTTTATTTTTCCTCTGTCCCCCCACCCTCCGACTCCGTCCACGAAGAAATCTCCCCCCACACCCTGCTCTCACACAGTTCCCCCCCCCCAGCAAAAAAGGAATGTATAAGGATTTCAGTGACTTTGAGATAACAAAGGCGCCACCATTGCAGAGCCTCGCCCCGCCTCTGTGTGATGGCAAACAAATTCTTGCACTTGTATTAGGGCTTTTAAGGCTATAATTGAACACGGCGCGTCTAGGAGAACCGAAAACAGTTCTAGACTGACCTGCGGTTTTATAGCACTTTGGCAGTCAACTTCAGCTTGTGTCAGAGCAGACATGACAGAGCTGCCCGGCGCTTAATCGCGGGACGCCACCTACTTGGACTCACTGCAGCCCCCCTCTCGCACTAAATAAATTTTAGAGCTAGGAGTGGGGAGCAAAAAGCTGGCGCAGGTTTGTATGGGGCTCTTTCCTGCACCTCCCTGCGGCCGGGGCTGCCGAGCCGTGAGGGGCTCGGCCGTGCCAGAGGTCGGGGCTGCCTCCGGGAAACAAAGGGAAATTAAGGCAAGAGGGGCGAGGAGGCACCAGCAGCCCGGCCACCCTCCTGCGAGACCAGGCGTGTGTGGGAGAGTGTGTGGGCATATGTGTGCTTGCACAGCCTGCGCACGTGCAGCCCCGATGCCTGCTTTTGTGTTGCTCGCGGGCTGCCCACCCCCCCTCCCCCCCCCAAAAAAAAAGGAAAAAAAAAAAGGAATAAAAAGGAAAAAAGGACAACCACCCCAAGCAGGATATTTGCTCAATCCTGCTTGCAGCGCGAGGGGACCCCAGAAATCAGAGATGGTAATGGGGAAGGCTGCGAGAGGCGCAGCGCGTCTGGGAGCGAGTAGACACCCAAGGCACACAGACTGTTCTCTGCTTTATTTGCTGTTAAGTGAAACAGAGATAATGTACGCTTAAAGCCCCGGAATGTGTGGGTAATTGCAGGGAGCCTGCTGTTAAGTTGCTGTGTTCAGCACAATTATCAATGTTGATTATTTGGTCTAATGTTGAATTGCTCTTTTAATACAGTAATTGGGACTTCCGCGTTGAGGAAGGGGGGAAAATCGAGCCTTCCCCTTCCTAACCTCAGTGAAAACAACATCAACAAAGGGAGGCATTTCGTTTTGAGAAGCAAAATGCATTCGTTACGCCTTCCCGAGTATTTCGGACGGATTAGAGAGGGTAACGTGGCTAAAAACGGTACGAATTTTGCAGCTCCGCTGCAGCACATTTTGCGCAGGACGAACGTGGCCAAGAGGTGGGGAGGCTGTGAGCACATTTACCCATTTAGCTAAGCTAAACAAAGCGAGGAAAAAGCTACATCTCTTCTTTGGAGGAATATAAACAGAGCTAGGACGCCTCGATAGCCCAGCTTTTATATATACAGATCGCGTGCAAAGGGAACTGTTTAACTTACTACCGCTGTTCTCCAAAAGGTCAAGTTCTATAGTATCCAAACTGTTGTCTTTTTTTTTTTTCGTACTGCGTTTTGTTTTAAACATTTTCAGCCCACCGTTTACCTTGCCTATAGGGTGGGTGCCTGTAATTAACAGGGGAAACGTGTGCTAAAAGGAATTTGTGTCAAGAAGAGCTAATTAAAATATTGCCCGACCACTGCTTTAACTCTCTTACTCTCCCTTCGCGTAGGCACGGCGAGGATTGCTGCGGGTCAACCACAGGAAAGTATCTCAGGAATTACGACAGCGTTTTGTAAACTTACGGGATGATTACAGTGTACAAAGACTTATAGGAAAAGTGTAATACGAGGGAATTCACAGCGTTTTTGCCTACGAAAGGCACGTCCCCTCCCCCTTTTTTTTTTCCAATGAAAATAAGGCCATAAGGCGATAATTCTTCTCAAAATTTGCCAGGAATGCAGCTTCAGAAACGCACGGTGATTGTTTGGATTTAAAATATTTCGGGCTCAGAAGGTCTTTACCGGCGTTTGTTCTTTTCTGTGCGCTTTTTAAATTTTTATATATATTTTTTTCTTCTGTTATGGAAAGGAGCTATACGAATCCATCTATTAGAAAAAAAAATCTAAATACGTTTCCTTCAGCACCGTAATAGAAGGAAGTGTAACAATAGCTATCTACGATTTTTCAAATATTAATTTACCTCGTAATTTGAAGTGATTTTTGATAACGGCAAGGGGGAACCCTTGTGCTGTGATACAGAACAGGCTATGTATTGTCCCAAACCTGAAGCAGTATGGTTGTTACTTTGCTAGGAAACTGCAGAATACGTGTAAAAAGAAAGGGCAGATTTAAACAGAATCCAAGGCAAGGTTATTCTGACTTTTTTTGTTGTATTTAATCTGATTGCGTTATTTCAAAGACTTGAACTTCTCTCGAAAGGCTGTGGTCATCTGGGAGTAGAAAATTTTAGATTGTTTTTTAATATCAATTACCGAAACCCTTTCCTTACTCTATCACCTCTTAGTCGCAGAGATGGAAACGTTTCAGGGGGTGTTTTTTTTTTGTTGTTTTTTGTTTTTTTTCAACCTCCCAATCCACCCGTTTACTTTGAACATTAGAATAAAATGGCTTCGGACCGAAAGAAAAAAATCTACCCTGCTCTGTAGATAAACCACGGTATTTTGCATCCCTTTGCGACGATGGACCGGTCCATCTGCAGTCAGACTCTGACTCCTGTAGTTGCAACAAGCAGAAATATCGGGGGCGTTTTTCAAAGCAGGAAGCTTATTCCAGCAAGATAACTTCTCTTTCTCGAGTACTATTTTCTTGCCCTTTTGCAGCCAAACGATTTGTTGTTCTAACACACTCCCAGCATCTTTACAAGCGCGGAGGGTTTCTTATAACGCTGTGTGTCCTAAAACCCTGCCTCTCCAGTACTCTGTGCCCCCCACTCTGCTTCGCTGAAGCCCTTCTCAAATTTAGTTTGTATTTACTGCTCGTAGCTTGCTGCTGGAAGACAATAGAGGCAGATTTGGCAGTAAAGGGGGCGTAAGGAATTATTATCGTAGACGGTCAAACATTTCAGAAATTGACCGACTGGCGATGCTGCCATAAATGTCTCTTTTTCTGCACATGAATGCTCTGCGAGGTTTTCCCGACACGTGAAAGTGCGCACTCATTCGTTTCTTTTTTTCCCATGTACCCAGATACAGGTGCAGGAGACTTCTGACAAAGCCAGGGTACGGGAGAGGGGTGTCTGGACCCAGCGGCGGGCTCTAAAACGGGTGCGAGAGCGAATTTCCCACCGCTTCCCACCCAGACCCACTGGGAACTGGGACATTAGCGTCGGTGGCAGGAAGCAGGTTCCAGTCACCTTTCATGTGCCAGTATTTTATGTGGGATTAATCCGAGCGGTGGAGGTAACATCCCCAGCGATTCCTTGAAAGTGCGGTGTTATTAAACAATGCGGTTATGCCTGCGGCCGGCAACATCTCGGGCGATGTTCCCATGCAAAGTTCACCCGCAACCCGGAATGCCGCTTTACACATTTAAAAAAAAAAAAAAAAAGAAAAGAAAAAAAGAAAAAAGAGAAGCCCGCCCAAACATTCCCATGTCGACTTACATTTAAAAGTATCGCTACAACTGATGCCTTGAACTTGACCTTAGATTTGTTAATCCAGGAAATATATTCAGAGAGGGAAAAAAAAAAAAAAAAAAAAAAAAGAACTCCAATCGCGTTGCCTTTGACAAACGGGGATTCTTCTGCCTCCAAGCTCAGGATGCAAACAACACAGGCGGGTTATTAGATATATGACGTGCCCTCTGCATTAAGGGCAGAAAGCTACAGAAAGCGAACCGCCCCAACGCCGAGACAAGTTTGTCGTAGTTAGGGTGTTCCTGTGATGCCAAGCTCCAGAGTTTGCCGCACTCGGTACAGAAATTCGAGTCAAGGTAATCGACCGGGATTCTCAGCTTAATTGAATTTTATAGGATATAATGTTCTCGCTAACGCACACTGAATGTTAACAGTGATTTATAAAGGCTTTTTATTTTTTTATTTTTATTTTATTTTGCCCAACTCGCCACGAAACACATCGGATTTTACTGTACCACACCGCTAACTTTATAGGAGAGCCCTTTTCCCATATCGTGAAACCCACAGAGGTAAAGAGGTTTCTCCATCAGGATAGTTCCCGGGGGCGGGTACAGGAAGTATCACTGTGCCGGGGCTGTCAAATCAACGACTTCAAAGCCCCAACTTCATATTTTGATAGACTTTCCGAAGTGCATTGTAACGAAGGTACCTGTACGTGGGTAACCTTTACAGGGACGTATTTGTCTAACACGAGTTGAAAACATACGAGGTGAGTGGCAACGCGATGCACAGAGCTCGGGGAGGGCTGCCCGTCGCCTAGTTTGTGATATGTCCCGCAAAGACACCCATCCAAAGAGCTCTCCCTCTAAGCCTAACATGGCTGCTCTCGGCCGTGCCGGGGTGAGCACAGGCTCAGGGCAGCGGCTCCTTGCCTTCCCCGTTAAGACACCGCCACCTCTCCGGGTGGCACCGCCACCGGTCCCCGGGAGCGCCGGTGGAGGCTTGGCACCGCCACCCGGGGCAGATCCGGCACAGTGTGCGGCTCACGCCTCCTTTCTCTTTCGTTTTTGTTTTCGCTTCGGGTGCTCAGACAGCACGGGGATTGCATTTTGCAAAACCTGGCGTATTTAAGCCTTAGCCAGCCACTAGCTGGAGACGGAGCAAGATCGCTTTGTACTAAAATCTGACATTTTTAATGCCTATCCGAAGGCATGTCGAAGCCTAAAATCAGGGAGCCTTAAAACACCCTGCTTTTCCATTACTCCTAACCCAAGCCGACTGTAGAGGCCGATTTATACGCTCAGGAATAAATAAAAGCACTTTGCTGGATGCAGAATCGAGGCGATTACGACGCGGCTCGGATTAATTCAAACTGGCAGGTTACACCGCCCGGCTGGCATTTTTTCCCTCTGGATACACACACGCACAACAGCAGGCAGGTTACATAGCCTCTCCAAGGGAACACATCATTCCCCCGCTTCCACACAGACCCTCCTCCCCATTTCACGAAAGAGTAAAACCATTTCGGAGGCGACCACGCACAGAAGGCCGGGAATAAAATCCGGGATAAATTTCCAACGCAGCCCGACCCAACTTTGCAAGGCGAACCAGCACAACACAAAGCACAAAGCTAAGCAAGCAGCAGCTCCATCTGCAAGTCTGCCCGCATCCTGGGTGCTGACCCCAGCGTCTCCTGGCCCACTTGCCTGCCAAGAGGCTTCTTTGCTTCTTTGCTTCCCACCTATGCTGGGCTGGGAAACAGCATCGCTGGGAAAGGTGGAGCCAGGCTAGGAGAAGCAGTCTTACTTTTCGAAGCAGGCTCCTCGTCCCAAATAGCATCATCCCAGACAGCCTTCCTCCTCTCTCTCGCAAGTCCCCGCGGCAGCAGTGGTCCCACTGCTCCTACAGCGTGGGAGAGGGGGAGCCGGGTGGGTGGGTGGGCTCGGGGGGGAGCGGGGGGCCTGGGAAACCCTCCACAAAGGCCTTCCGAAGGACTTTTCCCCAGCCATGCACGGGGCTTTGTGGAGGGACAGGGTGGGTGTTTGTTGTTGGCTTCTTTGCTTAGTTCACCACCGAGCACGGGGAGAGGACAAACATTCAGCCGCTTCCAGGAAGAGCACGCAAATCTTACCCCAGCATCCAGACGTCTCTCTCCCGTGCAAAAATATATCCCCACGGAGACTGACAGCTAGGATCCCGCGCTGGGCTGGAGACCTCCAGATCCATAAGGATGGACTGCACAGTTTTTGGTTTCCTTCCCTACAGCTTAAACATACCCGGTCCGCAAAACATTCCTTCTCTTCTCCCATTGACTTGGGTTGCCGTTGATTTGGGTTTTTATTTGTTTTCTGCTCTAATTCTCGGTTGTCTGCCTTTGAACGGAGAGAAATGTAGCCACTAGGGCACATCGTCCTTCCTACCAGCTCCAGGCTGTCTACAAAATGCAGCAATATCACAGGCTAATTATTATTATTGCTGTTATTATGACTGCTATTATTGCTGTTTATTTTTTTTTCCTCTCTCTGTCTCTCCTAGTCCTCTAGGAATTCCGATGGCGATTTGCACACAAACAAGGTGATTGCAGGAGGCTAAAATGCTGTCTAATTCCTCTGATTCCCATCGCACGAGATGGAGGGAAAAAAAAAAAAAGAAAAAAAAAAGAAAAAAAAAAAAGAAGTCCAAGTGTTTTTGATCACGGGACACCCGGCCGTTCCTCCCCAGTACACCCCGGGTCACAGTACAGTAATGACCGTGGGTTGTGCGTTGTAGGACTTGACCTTTCCTACGTAGAAGAGGGCGCTTTCCTCCGCGCTACGGGGAGGGGAGGGAGGGGGGAGCGGCGGGAGGAAGGGAGATGCTCTCTTTGGGGATGTTTAATCACAATTCAGATCTAGGAACGGGCAAAGCTTCTGCCTTTCAGCACGCCATGTTGAAGCTATTCACTGGAAAAAAAAATCCTTTTTTTTTTTTTTTTTGGGGGGGGGGAGAGACGAGAGGGAGGCCGGAGGGAGGAGGAAAGACTTAATGAACATTTGCATTTCGTAGCCTAGTTCATGAATCAACTGCATTCAAGGGGGAGGGGGTCCGGAGCAGTGAGGCAGGGGGCAGGGAAGGGCTCGCAGCGTGGTTAAAACACCCGTGGGCCGGGCCGGCCCCCACGGCCCCGTCGGGCCACGAGGGACAGCCGCCCCCGGGTCCCCCCCCTTCTCCTTGGACTCCTTTACCGGCCTAGGACGCGCAGGGCCATCTCTTCAAATCATCATTAAAGTGCATTAAAACGCATCTAAAAGTTATGAATGGCAACAACCGGCCTTTTAGCGCCTGCCAATATTTTTTTTGTATTAAACGCTGTCTTGATTTTATTGCTAACCCAGCCCACGGAGAATGCTGAAATGCACGAGGAGTGGGGTTTTATTTAAGCATTAGCCAGTTCTTTTTTTTTTTTTTTTTTCCTAATTTATAGGCTAAAGGCCGTGATGCTTACCCGTTCGTTCTGACGAATACAAAATAAAGTCGCTCTGGAAGCGCGGGGCGATTTTATTTTATTTTTTCTTTTTCTTTCTTTTTTCCTTGAGTATTTCAATATTGAGCACCATATTTTTTCCCTTCGCTTCAGAAGGACTTCTCAGCTAGCTAGCACTTTTAAGCAGAAGTCTTTTTGAGAAAAAGAAGGCGGAAAAAGATACAGCTTTGCAGTTCGACTTATCATTCTTTTTCGGAAATATGCTCCTGTCAAGGTTTATTTCCCATAGCAAACCACCTTTGCTACTGCCAAGAGCTCGAGGCGCAGATAGATTAAATACCGGATTATTCTCTTGGTGGGAAAAAACACAAAACATTTGCTCTGCCCTTCCGTCCGCATCCAAAACGTAAGCCCATTTTCTGTCCATGGGAATTTCAAATTGCAGGGACCAAGGACGCCGAGAATTAGGTGATTATAAACCAATATATCCAGACACTCGGAATTAAAGTACACGCCGCTGAATCTTGCAACAATTATTTGAAGTGAAACTGAAGTGATTTTTCTAATCTTTAATTATGCTTTGCATTTTACACCGGGAATGAAATACTGCTCTGACATTAATGTTTCAATAAATACGTTAAATATACAGTAGTAACATGCTCCCTCTGTCCCTTGCGTCCCTCCACACAACCACTTCTATACGCAACGTTTTTATTTCTAGGGGAGCTGAAAATATAGAGACTATTTTGTTTGCTCTCGGTTCGTTTTTTAATTTTGTGTTTGTTTTGTTTCCGAATCCTGCTTCCGGGACATTTTTTTTTTC
This sequence comes from Cygnus atratus, assembly GCF_013377495.2. NCBI lineage: Eukaryota > Metazoa > Chordata > Aves > Anseriformes > Anatidae > Cygnus > Cygnus atratus. The sequence continues at coordinate 35,844,367 of NC_066363.1, forward strand.
ATGTCTGCAAATAAAAGTCCTCGCACGTATAACTCCACAAAACAAGGCAGGCACGATAAGCTCCCCACCACCATTTTAAAGCATTCTCTGTAGCGCGGGGAATATAAATAATAATTCTCTCCGAACCGCGTGCATGGACGTGAAGTAATGTATCACGGCGGCTAATTATTTTCGTCGGTGATATATTTTCTTATAAAACATATTAGGGACGTATTTTAGGACGCTGGCGGCAGATTGGTGAAAGGGGAATATGTAATACAACAGCAATTTGTTCTTGAAAATGTATGTGCCAACAGCTTTTGGACGGTAAGCGAAGGCAATAAATAACGCGGACACAAACACACCTACACGCCCGCTCCCCCAGGCCCCTTACACCCAGCGGGGGGACGGAGCGATGGGTGCGTGGATGCCGGCAGAGGCCGGGGGGAGGCCCGGGAAGGGGCAGCAGGCACCTAAATCCCGCAGACCACGGATCCTCCGCCTCTCAGAAAACCGCAGGCATCCCCATCGCGCCGCCGGGTCGGTGCGGCGGTGAGCGAGGCGCGGAGCTGCCGGCTTCCCCTCACCTGACCGAGCCGCTGGGCTCCGTGGCAGGGTCTCGAGTGGGGTCCCGGAGCCCTGCGTGGGTCCAGGCCGGAGGCAGTGGGGTCACCGAGCCGTCCCGGCACCAGCCGCAGCCCCCGCCGGGGCGGCCGGGGCAGGCACAGGGCGGCCGGGGGATGCTTCGTGGGCCTGATCCTGCTCCCCGGGCTGGGGCTCTCGGCTGCCAGCCGGGAAACGCGACGTGCTCCTCCTGCCCAAGCCTGCGAGAGCCTCGACGCTGACTTACATGGTAGCGGGGGTCCGATCCAAAATGTTACCTTACTCCTGCCAGCGGTCGCAAGTCAGCCGCTCCCCTTTTTGCCCTGTGAAATATATATGCGGCGCAGCTATTTGAACGGTAGTGGGAATTTAAATTCGCTAATCCACGGTCTAGAAATGCTTAGGAGATTTGAACGGTAAGCACTTCAGTGTGAAAACATAATCTTCAAACGGTAGCTCAGACGAAGAATTAACTTTTTTTTTCCTTTTTATTTTTTTTCTTAAAGCTGTTTTTTTACTAAAGTCGGCCGTATTCTCGGTGAGGCTTTCTTTCAAGGCGCCCATGAATTATAACGCTCTGGGGCACGGTGTGAAAATAGAAGATACTGTCTAAGATAGGCAACGCAAGTCACCACGGGCTCGACTCGCGCGTATCACCCTCATCTCCGACCTGAAATACATGCAATTTGCGGCGTGTCTTATGCCATAATTATACACGTTGCGAAATATAACGGAATAAATAGAATTATCCACCCGGAGCGAGAACAAGTGTAATTCACAAGTGGCTTTCTCCAGGCCATTTAGCTCCTGCGGGAGCAAGCGGGGCAACGAAGTGAAGAAACTGCGCCTGGCCGCTGCCTGCCGCCGCGGCAGGTATCTGCCCACGAAGGGCAGGTACCGTCGGTGGGGGCTGCTACCGCCGGCCCACCCCGTCCAGTCCGCAACCCCCGACCCCCTCGCAGGATCCCAGCGCGGCATTTTGCAGCTCGGAGCTAAAAATCCGCCTGAAGCTGGGCAGGCCGCCGGACTGCGGTGGGGCCGCGGAGGCTGCCCGGCTCCTCTCGGCCTCGGCGGTGCTCCGGTGGGGCTTTGCCTCGCAGCCTCGCTGTCGGGGCTGCCTCCTTTTCCCCTCCCGGGGTCACGCTGTGCCACCAAAGCAAAGCCCGACTGCAAGGCCTGCAAACAGGCCGCCGCGTCGCTCCGTCTCCCTGGCTGTTTCAGCAGCGAGGCTAGGGGAACCTCGCTCAGAAAGTCCCCGAGCGGCCCCCGGAGGGATGCCACCGGTGTTCCCACGCTCCGCGGCCGCAGGTCACCCACCCGAGCATCCGCAGCGCTCCGCGCCCCGCGCCCCGCGCAGCCCCAGCCCCGCAGCCAGCCTCGCAGCTAGCCCGCAGAGCCCGGGAGACTCAGCTCCAGCCTTGAGCCAGGAGCCCCAGGCACCGCAGCTCCCTGGAAAACAGATCTCTCTCTGCTTCAGGTACTTTTCGTGTAAGTTATTGCACGAATGTGTTACGCTCGGAGCCGAGCGCCAGCAAGCTCCCCGCTCTGATCCCCGCTGAGGTAGGCGCTTTTGAATTTCAGAAATGTAAGGCTAGAAGTCTACACTTTGCGCGGCACATGATACCCTCTAAATGCACCGTAAAGGTTCCCCGATAGCTCTAATTAGAGCTGCAGACCACCTCGGGAGACAGGGCGGCCAAAGCGAGCCTCCCTTTGTGCCCCCACAGAACCCAGCCGCCGCTCACACCGCCACCAAGCTCACAGCACCGCGCATCCCTGGGGCTCCCCGAACCGGGCACCCCGATTTCACTAACCAGACCCCGCTATCACCATCCGGACCCCGATATCTCCAACCGGACCCCAATTTCACCAGCCAGACCCCGCCTCGCACCTCCCGCCGCCCCCGGAGCGGGGGAGAACGGGTCTCAACCTGTCCTGCCTCTCAGCCCCCTCCGAAGCACGCCCACGGCCGCGCAGAGCCGCGGGGCTCCCCACGGGCCGCGCACGCCCACGCGCGGTGCCGCGGCCGCGCAGCGCTGCGCGGATCCACGGGGACGCTGCGCGGGGGCGCGGGCGCCGCGCGGCCACGAGGTGGCGCCGTCGGCCCGCGAATGCCTTCGGCGCCGGGAGCTGTCAAAAGTCAAGGTCACAAATCGGCTCTTTTTTTTTCTCCTCAAGGTCAAGGTTTCGGGCCTTCCCTGTCCTGTCATCGCCGCGAACGCACCCACCTTCCCGCGGCCGTCCCCGCGTCCCCAGGGGCTTGGCAGCCCCACTTCCATTTTCCAGCGAGGGCTGCAGCGCTGCGCTGGTATCATCCTCTTCCTCCCCCTGGCCCCAGCCCCTCTGCAAAACCTCTCCTTAACTTTACGGAAACATTTAGAAGAACGCTGGATACCAGGCGTGCCTGTTCCCAGATAAATACCGTGCAGGAAAAAAAAATCCACATATACACATATATATATATAAAAGCATATATGTGCGTGTATATACATATATATATATGCGTATCTATATACATATAAACTACATAAAGGAAGACAACAATATCACGATTATATGACAGATAGATACATTATGTGTATATATATACATATATATATATGTATTTCTTATGGAATGCACGTAGGTACCGAAAAATAAAGAGTATTTCTTGCAGGTTTTATTACAGTGACTATTTTATTAACAGTATTAATACTACTATACCTATCTACACGTCTTGGATTTTCACTTTTCAGTAGAAATATAAAAAAAATGAGGGTGCACAAGTACATTTTCACAGTGCGCTGATTTTTTTTTTTATTATTTACAAGATAGCTTCTTATAGTGAATAAAAACAAAATAATGTGCTGGTTGAAATAACTGATTGGATTAAAAGGTGCTGTAAAAAGAATCCCTAAACGTTCTACTGCGGCCTCATAACAGACAATAAACAAGGAGAAACGACTAATTACTTATAGATCAAAATATAGATTATATAAATCAAAATACTTCTGGGGAAAAAATGTATTTCAGTTCGAAGTTCTCGGATATTTTATTTTTCCAGAAAGGGATATATATATATTTTTTTAACTATGAAGAAATGCCAATGCTCACGTTTTTGTATCCACCCAGAGTCAAACATTTAAAAAATTGCCCGGGGAATTAAAATATTAATTCTTGAAGATAGTTTGAGGTTTAAAATAGGCAGAGTCCTTTAAAAGGTATCTATTGTACGGTCTGCAGGAGAAAAAAAAAAAAAGATGACAAGAAATCATCTTTTGTAAATAAAAATTAAAACCAACAGATATCTCCAAGCAAATATTTTCCCTTCTATCCCCAATAGTTTGTGATGTTTCTAATTTGCTATCAGGATAGATCCTCCACAGAGCTTCCTTCATTACTGATGTCTCTGAAATCCTTATTCAGTACCTTCGAGGTTTATTATTACTTTTTTTTTTTTTTTACATTAAATGCATTGCTTAAAAACATACAGTAATTGTACTTTTTTTTTTCTTTTCACTATGGTTTACCTGAGCAGTCATTCAACATACAGTTTGGATTGCAATGGAAGAAAACAAGCTTATGTGTACACATCGACCTCCTCACGTCAACCAGCTCTCACACCGTGGCCACGAAGAGTGTTCTGAAATAGTAAGGTCATAGAAGTACTTACAAGTTTCTCAGAAAACTGTGTGTCTTAATTGAAAGTGTATCTCTCGGGGCTGGGCATGTGGGCTTTACAGTTTGTCAGTTACACTGTCTGCTTGGGATTTCAGGAGAACTGTCAGTTTTAACCATTTGTTACAGCAATATTTTAAAAAATGCTATAATTCCAAGGATACAGATCTCTTGCTCTGAAAGAAGAGGTTCATTGTCTTTTCTTTTTTTAATTATTATTAATAATTACTTTAATCTGAACAACAACAAAAAAAAGTTCTGAAACTTTCGAGCTGCTGCTTCTCCATTTTTAATCCATTAACTGGTCGTCTTCAATTTGTTGATGACTTTTTTCTCTTTGACCCTTCTGTTCTGGAACCAGATTGTGACCTGTCTCTCTGACAGATTCGTGGTCGCCGATATCCTCCGCCGTTTGTCTTTGGTTATGAATTTATTTGTAGCGTATTCCCTTTCGAGTTCTTTTAACTGAACCTTTGTGTAAGGCACTCGCTTCTTCCTCCCCCGCCTGTACGAATTCGCATCCGAGGGATGCGAAACGACGTCTGGAACAGAAAAACCGTGCACGAAAGCGTTAGGAGAGCATTACGGACCGCCCGGGACATCTTGGAGCGGCGCAGGGGGGAGAGCCCCGCTCCTCGCCCCGCTCTTCGCCCGCCCGGAGCTCCGCTCCCGCAGCACCGCCCCGCACCCGGGGCTCCCCTCGCCTCTCCGCTGCGGGTGTTTTTCTTTCCAGCCGGGCAAAGCGAAGCCGCGGAGCCCCTCGGAGCCCCCCGGGGGGGACACACACGACTCCAGCGGGAGTTCCGCGGAGCTGCCACCGCTCCCCCCCTCCCACCCCGCTGCGGAGCTTGTGGCACCTGGTGGCCGGGCGCGGAGCCCTGCTCCCTCCCAGCGCCCTTCTCAGCTGTTTCCTCTCCCGGAGCCTCGGGCGGGATGCGCCGGGCGCCGGGGAGGGGGCGGCACCGGTGCCATCCCCGCGGCGCCGGGGCGGGCTGGGGCCGGGGAGCGCGGGCGGGGCGGGGACGGCGCGGCCCGGGGGGAGCCCGGGGGGAGCGGGGCGAGGGGCGAGCGGGGGGCGGGGGGGGGGGGGGCGGCCGGGGAGCCATGCAGGTGTATTATTACCCGGGAGGGTGGACTTCCAGAGGTGAGGTGGCTGGCTCTGCTCCTTGGGGCAGTACACTTGCCCGTTCCACCCGTTGGTGATGGCCCAGGGCTGGTAGCTGTCCATGGGGAGGAGGGGGTCGTGCCGCGGCTCGCCGGGGCCGCCGATGGTGGGCACCACGGGCATATCCAGGTAGCCGGGCACCGGCTGGTAGGGCCCGGCGGCGTAGCCCTGGTAGAAGGCGAACTCCTTGGCCCGCGACGTGAACTCCTCGCCGGAGACCGACGTGTCCATGTACTTGTCGGCGAAGGTGGAGGCGGGCTGGGCGCAGGACTTGATGGCGTTGTGGTGGGTCATGCGGCACGGGTAGTAGCCGCTGCCGAAGTAGCCGTAGGGCAGCGCGGCGCCGGAGGAGCTCTGCACGGCGGCCGAGCAGGGGCTGCACTGCTTGACAGCGGGCTCGGCCATGCCGGCGGCGGGGGCCTCGCTCGACGTGTAGGCGGCGGCGCTGGGGGCGGCCAGGGGCGCGGGGTGAGCCATCAGGTTGCGGCAGGGGTTGGCCGCCGCCGCCGCCGCGAAGTTGCTGCCGGCGTGAAACCCGTCCATGTTCTTATTGATCTCATCCAGGCTGTTGTCGTAGAGGAACATGACGGGCTCGATCCAGCGGGGGTGGAGGAGCACGGAGGCTGTCATAGCCCGCTCCGCATTGAGACTAGTGGCTCTTTTTTAAAAGCCCCAAAGACTGAAAAAAGAGATACTAAATCTCCGGGACTTGACCAAGGCTGACGCGCCAGTGTCGCGCCAGGCGGGCCCTCATTGGGCCGCCCGCCCCCACGTGATATGCAAAGCAGCTGATAAACATCGGAAGGAATAAAGCGGAGATAATTAAATAATGCCACAACCGCGCGGGGACGGCTCCCGGCCCGGGGGCGCGGGCACGGGCGCGGGCACGGCGCGGCCCGGCCGCCGCCGCGCGGGGCACGGGCGCCGCGGGGGGTGGGGGTGGGGGGGCGGGGGGGGCCTGCCCTCCTTCCTCCCTCCTTCCTCCCTCCTTCCTCCCTGCCTCCTTCCCTCCCTCCTCCCCTCGCCACCGAGGCGTGAGCGTTTCGGCCCTGTTGTTGCCGCAGCGCGCTCCCCGAGGTGCGCGGCTCCCCCCGGCACCCCGGCCTCTTCCCCCCCTCCCCGAGCATCGTCCTTGCCCCCCCCCCCCGCCCCGGGAGCAGCGGGAGCCCCAGCGGCCCCCTCCGGCCTCTGGGAGGGCCGCCCCCAGTCCCCCCGTGCCCCTGTCCCCACGTCGCCCCTCGCCTCTCCCCGCCCAGGTACCGCAAGGACCCCGCGGGGACCCCCCCGGCCCTCCGGCCCCCCGCTGAGGCTTCCGAAGCGGAGTGTCCCTGGGGCCTTCCCGGGTGTTTTTCCGCCTTCCTTCCTGCCCGTCGAAAGCCCGAGAGCCGGCTCGCTTCTCTCGCCACAAATCCTCGGCAGCCAGATAAGATGAGCGGAGCAGGAAATCCAGATTCGCTCTGTTTACTGATTCGTTTCAGGCCAGGCTCGGGCAGCGGGAGGGTTAACTGGATCTCCGCCGTAACTCTGCTCTATTATTTGTTACTGTAATCATAATAATAAAAGCCGGGGCCTACATTTCGGCTTGCATCTTCTTTGGCCGTAAAATAGCACGTCGGCTTGTATAGCGTGCGGACGGACCCACGGCGCCTTTTTGTGCTGGGAAAAAAATGGCTTATGGGCTGCTTATTTTTTTTAAGGTCATTCTTCTATGAGAGCGAAGGCTAGAAAAAAAGAAATCGCCTTCTCTTTTTCACGGCAAGCGCTGGCATTTTTCATGGGGAGAAATGATCCCCACTTTTAATATCCACCGCACCTCCCACCGGCTCGGATGCGTTTCCCCCCAACTTTCAGCTATTTGCGCACAACCTTGAACCCGCAGTGCTCTGCCACGGAGCTATCAATAAACTTGACCCAAAGCAGCGTTCGTCTCATCGTTAACAGCTCTCAGCCCTAACGTGTGCGGACAAAACATCCCCAAATGCTGCCATACTGAAAACTAATTTTTGCAGTTGCATGTTGCTTTGTTTTGTGCCTGACAGTTCGGCGTATTTATTAGACTATTGTGCTTCCCATTGACGTTGTAGCATTGTTTTGCCCGCATTGCTATGAGCGCAGAGTAGTCCCGGGACGTACATTGTTACCGAGCAGCCTTTTCCTTGCCTATCGCAGCCGGCAGATCTGCCAGCCCTGAGAAATGGGTGACCATCTATTTTTTTCCGGGCGATTTTTACGTGCGATGGGCTGGGATACCTGAAGTCGCTGTCATTCCCCCCGCTAATCTGGCAAGGTTTTAGCCCCCTTTTCTCCTTCATTGTAGCCAATAAACGGTTCCCATTTTGCCTTAGCGTACTCCTTTCCGCATTCTTCCTCATGGCCAAAAGCAAATATTTATTCCCCGCATATTTTTCCCTTTCTTCCAGGCTCCAGTTCTGAAACCTGTGGATTCCCCCGGCCAAACGTTGCTTGACTGGCACGAATCGGGCCGGTTTATTTTCCCCTGCTTTCTCGAACTGCTTCTCAAAATCGCCCTGCAGCGGGGCGGGGGGGAGAAGGGGGAAGGGAAGGCTGCTCTATGGGGCAGCGCTGTTTTACATACGGGTTAGACACGGCTAGAGGCCAAGGTCAAGTTGAAAGTTGCAGTCTAGCCAATGTGAGAACTGTCATTCACAGTCCGGAGATCTGTCTGATTTGTTAAATCGGGTGGCCGTGAGAGCTGCAATCTCCCCAGCTCGCCCCCCCCCCCCCCCCCAGCCCGCCCCCCTAGCCGAACTAATTCTCCTCTCTCGCAGCAGCGGAGCTCCGGTTCTCGCTTATCTGCCCCGACTTTCTTTTCCAGACTCTTTCCATAGGGAGGGAGAAGCCATGTGAAACTGCCGCTCGGAGACCCGGTGCAAACTGTACAAGTGGTGGAGGGGGGGGGGGAATAGGGGAAAGGGGGGGGGCATCCGGTCTGCTGAGTTTTGGTGGTTGTTTTTTTGTTGTGTTTACCCACTTGGATTTGCTCCAGCTCTGTGTGCAAAAGGGAGAAGGGAGATCAGATTAAAGAGATCTCTTTTCTCTCTTCCATGTATCTCTCCCTCTATTTCTCGTTAGGGAAGAGGGCCATGCTTCTCGGTGCTGATAAGGGCGGTGATGCAGCTCTACCCTTCCCTTGTTTGCTGTGACGTGGGTGGGAGTCCTGTAATGGTACCGTTTCCTCAAAATAGTCAAAATGGCATCTGCAGGGTGCGTGTGCAGCCCCAAAAAAGAAGTTATTATCGGACAAGAGAGTTGATGCGTTTGTTTTCCTTCCCGAATTTTGTCAGGACTGACTTTTAATAAATTATTGACACCGAGAGAGGAGAAAAGCCTCGTCAAATATTTTTATTTTTTTCCCCAAAAAACAATTTTCATTCCCCATCTATGAGGCTATAATTCCTTCCCGCCTTAATGGGTATCTGCCATTAAATATCAGAAAGGAACCGGGAGGGCTGAAGGCATCGGGCAGAACAGATGTTCTTCGAAAATCATGGACCCTGTAATGAACACCAGGGATAAAAATATGCTTGAGCCTATCCCCCCCCGCCTTGAACATACATCACTCTCTACCAGTTCTTGAAGAGCTTTTATTTTTCGCAAAGTAAGCTTTGAGATGTGCTAGCTAAATCTACCAAAACTAAGGAAGAGTTTACTTGAACCCACTGATTGGATTTGGCCATTGTCTACAAAGGCTTAATTTTGAGAAGTTAACTTGTTAATTGAAAGCTTCCATTTATGCAACAAAAAGACTAGTATGATTTTTTTCCCCTTTTCGTGTGAAGTAAGGTTAAGATACAGCAAATACAGAATTATGACAGAGCGCCAGCATTTTCCAAGAGATTTCATGCAAACCCCCGAACCGCTTTGCATTTACATAGTGTGTAAAACATCTCGGAGAGAAATACATCTGTTAAGTCGTTTCCCCTAAAACGAGTATTAATTCCTTAGGGAGCAAGAGGATGAACAACCGTGATCCGCAGGAGGATTTTAAAAGGTGCAGAATCCTTTCAGAGTCAGACGGTTTTAAACCGATTTTCAGATTCACTGCAGTGCCAATGTCAGATATAGTGATGTGCTTTAGTGGCATATCTGCCCCTTGGCTGTACTGAGAGCGGTGACCCACCTCGCAGGTGTAAGCAAGAGCAGAATTTGTCCCTTACAAGCCACTGTGTGCGCCTGGAGCCACGAAGCCAAAGATAGCCTTGCCACAGGGAGGACCGCAGGATTTTGGCCTTAAACGGGAAAATATAAACGATTTGTAAATCTCCCTACGTAACAGGAATAAGGCCATTCATTTTTCTAAAGAGGCCTCACATCTTCTCTTTGCTTACACTACCAAAAAGTACGTTCGGCTTCAAGTCAGGTTTTGCAAAAACCGAGTTTGTCGGCACAGATTATCTAGACAGTTTTCTTAAAAAGCAACCCTTTGTGTGATAACACACGCGTTCCTGCCGCAGGAATGCCCCACTGAGAGGAGCTTTAATTTCTTGTAGGATAATCAAAATGGTACGAATACGGAAGAAAAAGTGTAGTCAGAGGAAATCCACTCTTACTTTTCCCTCCATTGTTTAGAGCTAATTAATGAGCATTAAGAAAAAAATCGTGACTGACTGCTGAAAATATGTGTTTGTCGCAAAGTTAAATCCCTCTAAACCTGCTAAAAGATCTTCGATGATAATAGAGCGGATAGAGGGTGATCTTAGTTACTAATATTACTCTCCGTCCTTTAGAGTCCAGAAGTCTTGGAAGACGCAGGAGTAAAATGATAGCAGATCCTTAATCGAATTCGATTTTCATGAGCAAATGAAATTTACCTGCCAGAAGGTTAATTTGGAGGCGAACTGTCACCGCTGGTTTCGTCCATAATTTCTAAAGCATCAAGGATTGAGATAAATATTCCTGAGTCCGTTTTAAAGACACTTTGTATTTCAGGATATTCATGTGTTTCTAATGGAACTGAGCAGCTTTACGAGCAGGGTTCGCAGGACATCTTAACTCTCTCCCTCCCACTGCGTGCTGGGGGGGTCCGAGATAATTGCAAAATAAGAAGAATTCGTAAAAGGAAATGCAGAAAGGGAAAACGCCGGGAAGATTTGCGAAGAACTTAATCCTGCATTTCTGCTAGGTATAAAAAGTCTCAAAAAACCCTCAGCAGCACATTAGGTACGGACCTACCTATTTCAGTCTACCCAAACTTTCCAGCTGCCACCTCCTATAAGTAAGGTGTGTTCGAAAATAATGGAATTGCTTTTGGCCGAAGTGTGGGACACAGAGTAATTTTTGTGGAGTGAGTTCTCAGCAGATCACTCCCCTCTGTATTATTTTTCTTGTTTCAGTTCTAGAAAACAAGCAGGAGGTATTTCAAGTGTTTAAAGTGAAAATGGGAATGATCCTGATTTCTGTCTCACCGACAAAGTCTATTTTCTAGGTTTGTTTTGTTTATTTTACTTTATTTTTTGTAATATTTTCACTAGCGTATTTCAAGGGGGGTTGAGATTATTTTCTGTTTGTGTTTGGCAGATGAAAGTACAAGAAATCTGTCGTTACATGTTGTTAGCCAGCAGAAAATGTTTCCCTTAAACTGTCGTGTAAATGCACCGATGAACAGAAGCCCTTGCAGGCTCCCTGTCAGCCGCAGACTGCCTGAATGCAGTGATAAATCCCACCTACAATTTCAATTAATTTTGCCTTGCCATGCAAACTGAGACGGATTCCTTCGCAATCAGCTCTCCCCGTTCGCACAAAGCAACCCGAGAACATTTTTATTTTAGTCTTAGCAAATTCTGATAAGCGAGGAGGCCAGGCTGTCTGAGCAGATATCCACTTCAGCAGTTTTTATCAGGTCAGTTACCTCTTCCAGTTAAAAACTTTCTAGTACGGATGGGTAGTATCAATAGATAATACAATGATAGTCGAGTTAATCTGTCTTGATACTGTTGGGCTATCATCCGGTTTTCAGGATTTAGCGTTTGGAGGGTAAATTCATTTTTCGCCTGATAGATATATCAGTGGGTCATATTTTTTGAAAAAGAAAATAAACCCAGGCTACAGTGAGCTGCAATGGCATATCCTCTCTCTATTTCTGCTGGGAGCTTGTAATAATTGCTACCACATGATCACATGGTGTATTGTTGCAGCCTGATTACAATTAAACTTATTCCTCCACCTTTTTCATTACCAAAAAAAAAAAGAAAAAAAAAGTTCTTCCTGAGCTTCAGGCCCACTTTGCGCCGTTTTTATTTCCCTTTGAAAGGCTGTCGGAGGGAAGCTGGAGTCTCTATTTCCTTAACAATGCGGGAGAAAGCATTTCCACAAAGCCCTTCTCACCATAGCATTCCTGCACTAGCGTGACATGTACACAGCGTCCCTTTAGGAGGGCTCAGTGGCAGCAGTGGACGCTGCTGTCTCCTGGAGAAGTTGCAGGGTCTTTATATTTATTTATTTTTTTGGATGCGGACTCAAAGGCCGTATCTTCACCTAGGGGAAACAGCGAGGCTTGTAATGCTAAAGGCGACTGGGCGCAGTATCTAGAGAAAGAAAGAGAAGGGAGAAAAAAAGTCATACAGGAAATATTGGACATGTTTGCCTTTACTGGAAGACAGCTGTTTGAGTACATTCTCCAAGAGGTTTTTTTGGTTGCCTTTTCAGAAGTGGTTTTAGTGATTAAAATGTTGACTTGATGGAGGCAGTTTATCTCTAATGTCTGGGTCTGTCTAACAGCTCTTTTTCCTCACTTTTCCAGTCCTTTACTCAGATGAGACTGTACATACGCGGGACTATAATCGCGGCTGTCTTAAGAAATATTCTTCAAGGGCCGGGGGCTCACACACCCTGGCAGGAGCGGAGATTTACCTTCTCAGGACACCCTCGGTGGAAGTTACCCCAACACGGGTGGGGATCCTCGCGGAAGGGAAAAAAACCCTCAGATGCAACACCCTGCATCTGGCAAAACTCTGCAATTGTCCCAGGAGTTGGAAGAAGGGGCAGAAGTGGCTGCCCTTCCCCTCGGGGGCCCCATCTCCATCCCTATCCCTATCCTTTCCCCAGGCAGCTCTGCCCAGGCCAGCCCGGCGCGGCTGGGAAGCAGCCGGGGCACGACTGCTCGACACACCTGGAACTCCCCTCCCCACCGAAATCCTTGCCAAGCCAGCCCGGCCGGCCTTGAAGGGTTCTGGGCTGCGGCCCCAAGCCCGGGGCTGGGCCTTTTAAACCGCTACACCTGTGCTGGGCTGGTGGCCCCGTCAGCCGGCCGCCCTCCTGCAGCCCTGCGGTGCCCACGGGAGGCATCTTCCCACGGCGCGCACCCAGCAAGCGCCCACACCCCAAGTGGGTGCCGTGTCCCCTTCAGCCCTTTCGGGGTGTGTGTGAGCTTGTGTGCATGGCCACACACATGCCTCTCGCTTGGCACGTTGTGGTTGTCCCGAGTAAGGGAGTGGGGCACCCCTCGGTCCTGGGATGGGGTTCCCATCACCCTCCCTCACCCCCAAACGCATCCCTCTTCGGGCTTGGCGACAGCCTTCTCCCCTCGTGGGTGGGATCCCATAGGGACAGCCCTCGGGGAGAGCTCCACAAGCAGCACGGCGCCATCTGCACGGCTCTGTGAGCGGGTTCGGGGCAGAAAAAGCCAGCTGGCTTCGGCTGAGTCCTCGGCGGCACTGAACTGCCCTTGCTTTATGCCGTGGGTGCTGCCTGTGTCAACCACCTCCCAGCAGAAAGTTACCCGATACCGCGATATGATCCCGTGTTCTCCAATTAGCTTTACATTTCACCACGCACACGCATTTCTGTTAAAATTTTATTCGGTAAAAGGCTAGTAAAACCGGGGTCTAGAAAATGCTTTCTAGCGCCTAGAGTACATTTCTCAGGTATATATATTACGTGCCGTCTTTAATAACAACAGACGTTTGCTACTCTTCATGTTAGATGGAACTAATGTTTTTCCATCCATACCGTGAACACATTCTCTAAATAGGAATTATACAGTGTTTTCCTTTAAACATAACACCAGCCAAATGCACACTAGCTGATAACTTGCATCTCTGGGTGAGTGTATTACTCCCTTTATTTTTGCTGAATCATGAATTTTTCCGAAGCTTATTGTATTTTATGTCTTCTCTAGATAAGCAGTTACATATGTGGCCCTGTGGAAGGCTGAATCCCATTCTTAAATACACGACAGCTGACTGTACTTCCAAGAGGTTATTTACTCTGGAATCGACTTAAACCTCTGCGTTTGAGCCTCGTGGTTCCTCGGGGAAGGCGGGAGCAGAGTCGGTCCTTACTGACCCCGCACACCACTAGTTCCAGCTGCCCACACCTGGGCAGGGCGGCGTGGGGCACTAGCCAGGACTCCTCATTTGGGGCAGGGACTTCACGGTGGGCGCACCGGCTCTCCGTTTCATCGCCGTCCTTGCCCAGATGCCACAGCCTGGCACTGCCACCTGGTGCCCCCAAATCCACGCACGGGTGTGCGCGGAGCCGGAGACAATGGGCCAGGCTCTCCCATTGTCTCCGGGGCAAGAAGGACAGGGCCGAGCCCAGCACAAGCAGCCGGGGAGATACCCGGGGAGAAGGAGGGACGGTGGTGCCAAGCGGTCGGAGCGGAGCCGAGGGCACACGCCAAGGTTCCCACGCTCTGAAGACAATTCGCAACGTCCCAGGAGCCAAAGTATATTTAGTCCAATAATGGCACAGAGCAAAGGGAGTGGTTTCGTAGCAACCTCTGCGACATGCGAAATAACGAGCGGCTAAACAATAAAGGTTAGTCGCTAGCCAGGCATGCCCCTTGGTCTTGTAGCACAGATACCTAAAGGAAGAAATTCCGCAGTCCCCTTGCACGCAACCCGAGGCCGCTTTCCTGCAGATTTTACTGCCGTTGTGCCAGCGACCGAGTATCCTTGCTCAGAGCCACTTCCTTCCCATTGTGAGGAAGATCCTCGCTGCCTGCCAGTAATTACCAATTGTCATCCACTTTCACAAAGCCATATTTCTTTGCAATTTCTCTTGCCAAGTGTGTGGGGACTATCTGTCATCTCCTGGCGCAGCCCGCTGCCAAACCGCCCCCCTAAAAAGAATTAAAAAAAAAAAAAAGAAGAAAGAAAGAAAAAAAAAGCAGCTGGATGTAACATAAAGCTACATCTCATAGATCATGTTGCAAAGGAAACGTAAAGGCTGATGTGCCTTTGCTCAACAGGGGTGTCCAGATACGTCTGACATGCGTTCCCCGTGTCCTCTGCTCAACAAATTCTCGCTCCGGGAACTCGACCTGGAGAAGTCCATCACGGCCCCGGTCTGAAACCCCACTAGGAGGTGTGCGGGGAAGGCTCCTGCCCCAGCAGGGCTGGGAGAGCCTCGCAGGAGCCGGGGGCACGTCCCGCAGCCCCGGCCTGGGAGCCCACCTGCGGCAGGGGTGGCGCTCGGCTCCCGTAACCCTTCCCAAAGCGTTACCCGCAAGGAATAACTCCACTGTGAGGTGATGAAGGCACGAACAGACACGTCATCACCACTTCGGATGATGTAAATATTTGGCAAAAAAAGGAGAGGCAGCGAGTCGGACCCATTAACTTTAGAGGGGGGCAGCGGGGGGAGCGTTTCCGTGTCTGTGAGTACCCCGGGGGTCACTAAAAGGGAGGTCACAAGTTTGCACCGAGGTTCCCCTGGGGCTCGGACACTGCCGATCTAACCAAGTAATCATAATTTCATCATTAACTTTCAATAAATTTACTTATGCATCTTTTATCAGTATGCATCTTTTGTCATTATGCGTCAATAAAGCATCTTCAGTAGGATGGCAAGACCACGGCAAAATAAAAATAAAAATAAAAATAAAAAAGAAATAAAACCCAACCAACAATAATTCGCCACTTCATCTGGGAAGAAGGCATTGTGCATACAGCTACTCTAATGAGAGAATTACGATGAAGTTGCGTTTATCAGGAGGGGAGGAGGAAAATGACGGATTGTACTTTTTTTTTTTTTTTAAACAATAACCACAGGACCGAAACCTTAAAACCTGTGAGCAAGAATATCCCAGCTAACATAAAAGTTGCCTATATATAAAAAGAGAATCCCATATAACTCCACAGCGGAAATCGGTTAGCAAGTATCTTCTGCCGGTTTGCAAACATCAAATGTTCCTGCCATATGTCCATTCTTATTTGTATAGCGGCTGAGAAACCTGAAACGTATATATGCGATATTAAAACAAAACATAAAGATTTTCCCAGAAATCTGTGAGAGGGGAATGTAGGTCTGAGGCGGGGGTTAAAGGAAGTAAAAAAACAAGTGATGCTATTGCCAAAAACTTTAATATTGAACAACACAGCTGAAGCTTTTATCACGGTACGAAATTTACAGCCTAATAATTCAAACCCGTGTGCTCGTAGCAAGATGTCTCTTCCCCTCTCTGGGTACCCAAAGGGATGGTTTTGCTTTCTGAGGCGAGGAGCATCCCTGCGAGCCAGGGAAGTCTTTGGGGACTGCAGGTGACTGACGACTGGAGGAAACAACAGGAGGAGGAAGAGGAAGAGGAGGGGGAAGAAGAAAGAGAGGATGGTGGTATTTAGGATCTTAAGTAGGTTCTGATACGTGGGGTGGAAAGAAAAATGTGTCCTTTACAGAAATCACGAAGGAACCAGACTACGGGGAAAAACCTGCGTGGAAAAAAAAAAAAAAAAAGGAACCCAGAGACAAATGTGTGGGCTGGAAGAGCAGAAGTTTGAGTCCTCCCAAGGCGGAGGAGATATCCAAGCCTCCACCTCGGCATCCTCATAGTTTGGGCAGGTGATGGGGCTTCCGTGTCTCAGTTGCTACATGATTAGGTACCAGCTAAGAAGCTGGAGGCGATCCGAGCTTCTTTGGGAAAGAAAAAAAAAAAAAAAAAAAAGATAGGTGGGCCGGGTGGAGACCACGACATTTCGAAAATACCCACCCAGCTCCGCGGGGAATGGGAACGCTTGCGGTGTCAGTGGGACTCACTGCAGCTTGGAAACGCCTTTCGCGGCCGAGCATAGGCCACCTATTAGACGGGGACAGCCTGGGATGCCCCCCATGGCGGGCAGCTCAGGTGCCAGCAAAACTTTCACAGCTCGGGGCCGACCTGTGCCTTTCCCCCTCCCGGGTTTCTCCGTCCTCTGCCCCCCTCCCGCGGGGTCCGCGAAGGCAAATTTCTGCCCACGGCTGTGATTTAGCGAACCCCCCCGCCTGTCCTGTCCTGCCTGCTCCGGGTAGAAATGCAAGGCAGGAGGCGGCAGGAAGGCTCTCAGGAAACCTCGGAGCTCCTCGCCCTGCCTGCCCCGGCTTTGCGGGTGGGGTGCGCTCCCGTCCCGTCCCTATCTCCTTATCGATCCCCATCGGCCGTCTGCGAGGGGAAACCGAGAGCCGGCGGCTGCAGGGGGAGAGAGGGAGGGGGGGAAGGAGGGAGGGAAGGGAGAGATCCCTGCCTGCCTCGGCAGCACCGCCCGTGGCACAGCGAGCACGGCAGCGGGCAGAGCAGCACGGCGGGCTGCGGGCAGAGGGGGTAGCGGCCGCGGGGCCCAGCCCGGCCCGGGGAGGGGGGGACGGGGACGAGGGGGGGCCCGTCCCGTCGGGGCAGGGCCCGGGAGGGGCCGGGCTGGCACCGGCGACCTCCAATGGGGGAGAGCGGGGGCCGCTCGCGGGGCTCCGCGCTGCCCGCTCCACGGAGCTCGGCGGCGGCTCGGCGGGGAGAAGGCGGCCGGAGGAGAGGACGGGAGCCGGGTGTCCGAGGAACCGGGGTAAGAGCCTGCCTGCGGGGCGGAGGAGGCCGAGCTGCAGTGGCGAGGGTTTTCCACTAGATGTCTGCACAGCTAATGGTTGGCGAAGGCTCCGTCCGCGCCCGAGTGTATCCCCCCGGAGTGCGACCCTCCAGCCTCTTTGAAGTCTGGCACCCCCTTTAGAAATTAAATCCCCTTTTCCCCCGTCCATCCCGTTTTCTTTTTCTTTGTTTTCCCCTTTCTTTAAAGAGCGTTCTGGAGCTTAGGCTAGGATAAAATGCGGATTTCTCCACCAAGAACGCTTTCTGGTGTTCGACTCATGCAATTGGAATCCCTTTATGACCTTTGATGTGTTTAAATTACACGGTAAAGCTGTGCACACACCTCGGATTAAACTTTAATCATCCGAAGTCAAGGACGTCCAGGTGGTAAATGACTTTACTTTGACATTTCTACTTTAGAACAATATATGATCCCAGTCGCAGGTCAGAGAGACGTTCCCAGTCTTCTCACCCTTGGAAGCGCAAATACGCTCTTACCAAGAGAGATTAGAAACTCGTTGCTCCTGTTACTTTATTAAAAACCAAACAAAACAAAAAAAAAAGGAAAAAAAAAAAGAAAAAAACAAACCCAAGAATCATGGCTCCCGGGTTTCTAGTTCTATCATTTACCTTCAGGCATCTCACAGGATAGGGAAAACCTTCCTCGCTGTTAAGCACCTCTCTGCCTGTCTTGGTGTGTGTGTGTATAATGATCCATACAGGAATCTAGCGAAGGTTTATATGGATTTGTGTGTATATAACTACGTGTACACATATATGCACATACAAAAAAATAAAAATTAAAATTACCAAGGTTTCCCTTCGCTATCGGCTAATGGCTCTGAGTGTTTGACTGTTTCCTCATTAGGAAGCCCTTCCTCCGAAAAGTTATGTCGTAGTTGATTGCTTTAAAAAAAAAAACAAACCTCTACAGAATTTCTGTCTGGTCCCATTGCAGTGTGGACGCCTTGTGTGAGCCCAAGGTGAGCGAGGTTCCTCACGAACAAAAAACCTAGCAAATATGTGAGTACTTTTAAGAGAAATCTGGAACTCTTTATTTGCTACACTGCTAGCACCTGGTTTTAAATCAGACAACTTTTGGTTAACACTTACAAGTGAGGGGGATTTGTGGGCCTTTTTATTGCCAATCAATCTGACAACTAATTTTTGCGTTGGTTTTTACCAATGGATCCCTGCGTCGCATCGACTTCTGCTTTGCTTGGAAGCTGTGGAGCGCAGGGAGCTAAAGCCAAGCCTTTCGCACGGAGTTTTAGGTCCTGGACTCAGTTATAGGAAAGGCCTAAGCGTGGGAAATCCCATCCTTCTTTTTCTAATTCCTTTTCATCTCCGGTTGGACCCACTGAGGCTTTACACCCGCTCCGAAGGAAATTAAATTGTGATTAAATATTACGTAAATTATAAGGGGATCTGGCAGGAGCGAGGTGGGCTCGGTCAGCTCATCTGCGGGAGCTGGCTAGAAATAAACAGCTCCAGGTAGGCAGCGCAGTCTCAAGAGGGAAGGGCTGAGATTTCGTCTCCGCTGTGGAGTGAGGGCAAGTTCAATTCCTCGGACGCAAAGTACTCGCAACCCGGCGACCTTTATGGCGTGAAAAGCAGGAGAAGGAGTGGACGGGCAGCGACGCAGGCACGGCAGGAGGAAATCGAGAAGGGCATCCACATCTTCCTCCGGGGGTCTGTCCCAGCCCCACTGGTGACGGGGGTGCCACGGTCCCCACGGCTGCCAGTGGGAGGGATGGCAGAAATGGGGCGTCAGTGGGTGGGGGGAGAGGGGCAACGCTGCTGGCGAGGAGAGCTGAGGTTGTGCACCGACCTTACAAAATTCCCGAGACTTTACAGTGGTCATTTCAAGGCTTTTGGAGGCGTTAAAGAAGAAATAGGCGTCTTCGCAATTTTTTTTATTTATTTTTTTGATAGCGCTAGCAATTGTCGGTGAAAATCTCTGCTCTGCTCTCCCTCCCAGCCGTTTGCTCCCCATAACCGTGTTACCTATCTGGGCTGGAACAGGCGGCGTTATTGCCTCATGTATTGTTGCTGTTTAGTGGAGATAAATCTGAGCTAAGGAGTCACGGTCGCCATAACCGCAGCTCAATAAAGACAAAAGCCTGTTCACTTCTTTCTGAACGGTCTCGAGAAAGCTGTCTAAAATCCCCAAGTCCAATTATTTAACTGTCCGCTCTGTCCTCCGCTTCTAAGTATGAACTCAAGATGTTTAATGTTGGAAAAATGCATCAGTTGTTTTATACACGGACAGAGCCTTTACTTGTGAAACTCACTTCTAAAAAAAAATAAATCTGGAAATAATTAACTCGTACAGTTGAGAACATTATGTTGCTTATACTGTAAACGTGTCCTTACACCTTTACAAGACGTTACAGAGGACTTACTCAACTAATTGAAACTGTTATATAGCAGCGTTATGTATTCAACATACTCGTTACATTTCATCTTTATGGACTTAAGGTTTTATTCCTTTCACAGTCTTTGTGATTTTTTTTCAACAGCCTGTCGCTTAATCTGCAAGAAGGAATGATACACGAAAGGCTGTGAAAAGCGAAGAAATTTAGTGTTATTTTCTCCGTGGCAGGGTGAGATGGATCACACCATCACGGACGCAGTATTGCGAAAGGAGCTAGCATGGAAAATATCATCGTGTAACTGAGCCAAAACACTTTTCCCCCATCGCAACATGCCTGGGAGAAATGAATGTATGTGTACCAGATAGTTTCTGTACTAACTGGCTCAGGTGATAGGACCTCTCACTTTCAAAAAGAAAGGAAATATTAATAGTATTAGTAATAGCAATAGCAATAGTAATAGCAATAGCCATAGCCATAGCAATAATAATAATAACAATGATAATGAGACTAAGGAGTTTCTTTAACTTCATTCTCAAGCAGGGGAAGCTGGGCAGGATGAAGCCGGGTGGGCTGCGGGATGCACCCCTCCCGCTGAGCATTGGCGAGGGATGGTTTTGGGCAGCCCCAGGAGGGGACACGAATGGCCGTGCCGCCCGACCACAGGGGAAATGTCCCTCGCGTGGGTCCTGGGAGTGGGCACAGCGGCTCGGAGCGTCTGTGTGTGTGTGTATATGTGTCTCTGTGCGCCTGTGGGCACCCACAAGGAGCAGCGTGGGGTCCCATGCGCCCCCCCCGCCACTCTCAGAGGCGACTTGCTCCCGCAGACAGTTTGCCCTTCATGCTAGTGGCCAGCGAGGCCACAATGAGCTGTTTTCACTGCTCTCACCAGTGTTGCGCCTTCAGGAGCTGCTGGAGACTTTTGTTCACCCGGAATAACTAGCACTCACATAGGTGCATACAAACGCCTGATTCACGGGGCAGCCGGAATAAGGACCAGGATGTGGGCTGCACTCTGGGCTCGGGTTTGTGCTGAAGACACAGTCCTCCGATTATTATTTTATGTTATTTTCAGTGCAGAGGGCACTACATGGGGCTACTTCAGATGAATGAATGCGTCTCCCGCAGAGACCGCCCCGAAAAACTTGCACCCGGCTGGTATTTAGAAACAGAGCCTGGCATACCGGGAAGAAGGGCGAAGTGAAGAAGGGAAAGCTCCTAAGCAGCAGGAAGGGTCACTCACAAGAGGGAGAGATGTACATATTCTCACACTCACGTGTACGAGCCTGCACACCATAGCTGTGTTTCTAGATGAAGTGGGAGGGTGCGTGTTAGGAGACGTTTTATTAAAAAGTGTTCCCAGGGCTCAGGAGGAGAGCAGCCGGTGCTGCAGAGCTGCACTTTCAGCTCTCCCAGACAGGCTTCCCTCCCAGAAGCCGGGCTGCATCCCTGCCCTTGCACTCGGCTGTCAGAGCCAGGACCCGCCCCGGAGAGCCGGAGATAAGCCGGCATCCTTCGGCTGGCCCCGGCCCTGCATCCCGCGCACTTCCCAGCGCCCAGGGGCGGAGGGATGGAGAGGGCAAACCCAGGCTCCGCGCCCCCTGGCCCCGCACCCTCCGGCTCCGCGCAGGTGCGGGGATGGCGGCCTCCGAAGCATGTGCTCAGCACGCATCGGGCACTGTCTCCTCTTGTCAAAGTGGCCGTGTGATTAACGCCGGCCGACGGCTGCCCCTGGCCCTGCTCCCCCTCCCCTTTTCTCCTCCCCGCCCGCCCCCTCCTCCCGAGGTCCTTCGCTGGTTTCAATAAAAGGCAGGATCTGAGCTTTCTCCCGTTCGAATCAAAGAGGTGTTACGATTGGCTGAAACGAGGGGCAGATGCGGCATTTTCAAAGATATTTCCAAACAATATGCAGCCGAGGCTCCCGAAGTTTCTCGGGAAGTGAGCATTGTCTGGTAAAACAATGACAGTAAATAAATCAGTCATCGGGGTCCCCGTCGGGATCCTGGGGAGGGGGTTTAGCCAGGGTTGCTGACTCCCCTTCCCCGGCTCTCTACTCATTAGAAAGTTAATAGGAGGCGCCGGAGATTTACCCCGGGGTAACGGAGCGGGGATAGGGCTGCCAAGGCCGAGGCACCGGGGGAGCTTTGCTAACAGCCGTCTGGAAACCGAGCCCGGCGGCTCCCGCCGTGGTGGGGACGCCCGTGCGCACCGGGGCGCGCCCGCTCCCCTCCGCGCAGCGCCGTGCCGGGCTGTGCCGGGCTGTACCGGGCTGTGCCGGGCTGTGCCGGGCTGTACCGGGCCGGGGGCGACGCAGGGCTGTGCCCACCCGGCGCTGGCATCGGTGTCGGGGCTGCTTTCGCCGGGCTCTTCGGCCGTGGCCAACCCACGGGTGTTTTTCGGAAGGTAAAGCGGGTACGAAGAAAGATTTATAGGCCTCCACGAAGACGGGAAAATTAAGTCTTTCAGGTATAGAGTACACGCCAGAAATAAAGTTTCACGATTTATTTGCTCAGTTTTCAGTTGATAAACTCCGCACTGCTCCGAAGGGAAAAACTTCGCTGGCTCTCCGTGCGCACAAGGCAAGATTTACGCTTGCACAGAGGGGTCATATTCGGAAAGAGATGGCAGAGCAGTAAAGTCCTTTTGGACACGATCTTTTCAGCCCCGGACCCCACCGTCCCCCCAGAACACTCTGATTTTTCTGCTGTCTTGGTTAAATGGGAGCAAAAAGTTTTTACGGCCTCCACCGCGGCTTGAGTTGAAAAATTTTGCACGGACGACGGTGAGATTAGTGCCCCAGAGCTAGATTTTTTTGCTGGAGAGCTTGGAGTCCTGCACAGCCCCGACGTTTTACTAGTCAGCATGCTTTTTACTGCACAGCTCGTGTGCTCTATCGAATGCGATTCCTGGAGGGGTATTTTTGCACTGAGTTTCGCTTTTACGTGGCCACTCGTTTTAAATCGTGAGAGATTCAAAATCAAGGTACAGCCATTTAGTGAAAAGAAAACCGCCCCAGCGCTCTACTGTTAATGAACAGAAATTATTCCACTTTCATCTCGCCCCTCAGAAATATTTTTACTCAGAAAGGGCTGGCTGCTAATTGGGGTGAGCAGTTGCCTTTAATCTCTAACACAGCGCTTGGAACTTACCCAGAATGAATTAAAATAAGTCTGATAAACAAGAAGTAAACATGGCTTCCCAGTAAAACTAGTTTTATGATCACAGCTTGTGTGCCACCTCAAAATATTAGGTTTAGGCATTTAGGGCATAAAGAATAAAACCCCTTTCCAAAGTCGCTAATGCTCACATTTGGTACTGTTTTAATCTTTTCTATTAGAAGTACAAGGAAAGAATACCTTTTGTTCTAGTAAACCGCGGATGGAGTAGAGATTTGCATGTTTATACATACTTTCTGGGCCGGAATCGTCCCCCGAATCTACGTATAAACATGTTTTATTTTTTCGAAAGCAGGCTGCAGGAGATTAAAAGATCATCGTCAGCAGAGAAGTTATTTTTTCTCTCTGCTCTTCTGTATTTCTGCTAGCAAGTAGAAAGAACAGAGTGTGCGAGTATGTGTGTGTGTGTGTGCGGAAGGGAGGGAGGGAGCTCTGCCACACAGTTTTGCAGACGTTCAGATTTATGCATGGCGAGATGGGTCTGTTTGTAGGAATTACAGCACGGAAAAGCTTTGGTCGAGCAAGCTGTAGATCATAGTTGCATGATAGCTGAGCGAGTTCCAAGAATAAAGCCCCAGCCGTGGAAATGGCTCTCGTAAAGCCCACGTCAGATGGCTTGCCGTGCAGAAGTACCCCCTGCCGTCAACACCTAGCAGCCCAGAAATCGCCGGAGAAAAGTTACTCGAGATTGCGTTTTGGCAAGCGCCATTTGCTTGGCTGTTTGCTTGGTTGTTCTATTTAAAGTCATTTGCACCCAGCTCATCCCCGGAGCATCTGCATGCCCGCTGGAGCCAGATCTGATTTCCTGGGCGCAGCCCCGTCCTTGCTCGGCAGCAGCGCCTGGCAAATGTCGCCTGAAGAAGGCAGGAGCCCGAGCCTGCAGCGCTCCCGTTAGGCACCGGCGTCTGTCCCCCCCCCCGGCGTGCTCCCAGTCAGAAACACAAAACGATTAAATCAGCCTGAAAGCCACTCGAAAGAGCAACGGCGAGGTGAAATGTGCCGTATTTGTCGAAGGATTTCAGAAAACAGGTGAAGAATTAAGATAGGACTTAATGCCATGCTTATCGCATGCAAATGAAATATTTAATCTGCCATTTCATCTCTCCTGTGTGCTCAAACACCTCCAAAAGTTCTTTGAACAAATATTTAGTTTCCAAGCTATAAATTCGTCTTATGCAAAGAGAAAGCTTTCAGGATCTCCAGTTTAAACTCGTTCCTACCACTTGTTGTGGTGCTGAGAATTATCAAACCGGTCAGCTTACCTTTCCCACGAGTGGTAATTAAAAGAGAGCTAGCGTGTGTGTGTGGGGCGGAATAAAACAGGATAATCACATTCAAGTAATGGTGAGCTCACAAGCTGTGATTAGTATCCTTCCAAGCCATTTAGCTCTTCAGTTGACTCCTGATTTCCTTTTTTTTTTTTTTTTCCCAATAGCCCTACAGCAGCTCTGTGTGTAGAGTAACCCTGCTGCATATCAAGATTCCTTAATAATGTCATTGTCAGAAAGGAAGATGGAGAAATAAAACTGTTAAGGAGAGGAACTGCTAAGGTATTCTCCAGTCTGTCAAAGGAGTTATCTAAACTGAGAACTTCTTTCCCTATTCTCTCTGAGATCCAAGAAAAGCATGCGGGGACTGTTTGGTCCTTTAAGACATGAGTTGGGATGAGATGGGGTGGGAAAGGGAGGGAGAAAGGAGGATCCTTCTGAAAGGCTTCCATGGAGGTAAGTTCTCTCCACTTCCAGGGGGAGAAAGCCGGCCGTGGTGACAGTGAGTTAGTGGCTTTTGACAGGCAGGTGAGGGCCCCCTTTCCAAGCCAGTCTTTGGGGGGGGGGGTTGGAGGGGGAGCAGGAACCTTTTCCAGCGACCCTACACTACTTAGACAGCATTTATGGACGGATAAAGCTGAACATTGGACAGGACTCCCTGAAGGAAAAGAACCTTTCAGTGGAGCCATCAACCTGTCATCACTGCAATAAAGGTGTAACACACAGGAGTGCTGGTAAGAGCCCAGGGTTTATTTCCTGGCCCTGTCACATGACAAGGGGCCAGGGTTACCAAAGGTTACCCCCTCACATGGAAAGGATCAGCGGCCATCGGGCCCAGCAGCTGCTTCTCCTGCCTCCTGTCTCATTTTTTATTTTAACTCATGCGTGTGTCTTGTTAGAAATGGAAAACCACCAGCCCCATTCAGCTGCAGCCATACAGGTGATGAATACCACATTTGCCCACAGCCTTGGAAAGCCAGCCAGGCCAGAGCCAAAGGCTGAGCACCCTTCTGCACCCACCTCATGTCCCTGGAGGTGTTCCTTCTTCCAGCTGGTGGAGGCATGCCAGGGGCTCATATACCAACACTGCCAATGCTTTTCCGATAAAGCTATTTGGTGTCTTCCAAGCCAATCCCTCCACAACAGTCTTCTTACCCACTCGTGTGAAACGTGCCATGTTTTTGGCTGGGTGTTGCAGTGTCAGTCCTCTCATGAGTGTGGCACTGTGAAACTGGAGTCAGGAATTCTGTGAGAAAGCTAGACAGAGACGCTGGCCGTGTCATTCCTTGTCCTATAATTCCTTGTTACATGAGAGATGCAAACTCTATGACAGTCTCCCAGGCAGCGCATATGGGCACAAAAGGAGCAACGATAAGGAAGGCCTGGAATCTAGGAAATGGAAAGGAAGCAACTAGAGACTATAGAATTAATAAGAAAAGCTGTTTTCCACCAAAAAAAAACAAAAACATAAATGGTTATGATGGCTTTGCTGTGGTTTCCTCTGGTCATACACTAGTCAGACAACACTGTCCTACCCAGGATGTGGGTGTAGGTGAAGGGCTTTCTATGAAGCCTTGCAATAAAATCTACAACAGAACATAAGAGAGAGCAAAGCATCAGTTATAGATCTTGGAGGTTTACATTACTTTTATAGAGGGTTTGGGCTATATTTTAGATTTACCTAGTGCTTACAGAGACAAGCAGTGGTGTTGCAGGCAGAAAATCTTTGCCACCTCCGAAGAGCCAGAATTACGGCTGGGTCCTTTGATTCAGCTTTCCACCCCTCCACAAAAAAACCCTGGAGCAAGGGTGGCCAGGAGCTCCTGGGCTGCCCCTGCTCCTCTGTGGTCCTGATTCTCCACGTGGGTCAGACAGACCCAGGCTGCCTGATTGCAGAAGGCCTCCAGGCACTGCGCCAGTGGTGAGGAGTTATTAGGGCTAACAAGTCCTTAATCATACATCTTCATCGTTATTATTATTTCCACCACTCCTTAGCACCATTAAGCTCCATTTGTGGAGTGTGCAGAAAGTGGAAAACAAAAAGATGTACCCTGCCCCAGACAGTTTTCCATCTATGTGTAGGAAAAGAGGTAGTGCTGAACACTGGAGAGAGGTAGGAAACAGAAGACAGTGGCAGCTTACCTGACCAGCATCTGCCCTAGGAGCCAGGAATCAGGCAGCTTGGAAAAGAGCTGTTGGTGAACAGCCATTTTTTCATGAAAAAATTTTAAACAAACATGTTAAATCTGCAATGTTTTGGGAGTTTCATTTCAGTTTCTCAAGAGGGAGAATGGAAAGTTCCTGCAGGATCAAATGGGGAAAAAGAGAAGGTGGTACAACACAGAAACGTGAGAGAAAGCATGAAGCTTGTCATTAAAAAAATAAAAATATATATTTTTTTCCAGTCAAAACCTGCTCTAATGAAAACTGTGTCATTTCCATTTCAGATGTTGCACAGCAGCTGTATAATGCCTGGGATGCCCCTAAGCAGACGAATTGGATTACAAATTGGATTTGTCCATTTTCCAAAGAGAGAATTGCAGAGGAGTACTGTAAAGTGATCCTAATGAATAGGGTAAGTGGGTGGGTTGGTCTTAGCTTATTAGCTTTAAATATCAATATGAACAACAAGGATATTGTTCCTCTTTAAAATACTACTGGCTGTAATATTAACAGTTTTCTTCACTATAGAAAAACTGTTAACTGGTCACTACTGCAGTCATCGCCACGAAGAAACCAAAATTACCCCTGTTTTACAGGCTGGGAAGTGGAGTCGGAAAGATTAGGGCTTGCCCAAGGCCACAGAGCCAGCAGTAAGGCAGGAAGAGAGCTCCAGATTTCCTGGCTCCTACTCTCCTCCTAAATTCATCATCCACACTCCAGTGACTTCTAAACATTTTTTTTTTCTGAGATAAAAAAATGCCTCTCCAACTGGTTAAACTATGTCATGAGGTTCTGCCCCAAATCTGTGTCATGGAATCAAGTGCTGCAAGGATGTGATTTAGCATGTTTTGGAGAGGCTGTTTTGGGGATACCTTGCACAACGGGGACATGATGTGAGTGCCATGTGAATAGAGCCTCTGCTGTCTGAACTGACCAGAAGCCTAGATAAGAGAGCAGTACTATGAGCCAGAAACGGTGGGAGAACAAACCTCTGAGAGCAGGTGTAACCGAAGAGGATTTACTCTGGAGGATTCAGGCTGTGATTAGAGAAAAATAAAAAAATAATTAAAAAATCCCTGTCACTTAACTAAGGTTTTGCCCATGCATTCATTTGCATAGGCAAAATGCCATGTAATAGTTGGTTCATCTGTTCCGTAAGTGACATACCCATTGTTGAGCCATTATAAACCCAGCATATTGATTTCCCTCTAGCTGACTGAAAACTTGTTTATACAAAAACAAGCCACTTGAGCAGGAGTGAGCGCATAAGCAGGAGTACCCACATAAGGCAGCACCTCACTGAGGGCTGTGATTGATGATTCATCTTGGATTTAGCTGATGTAGCTGAAGAGGTTACTGCTGTTTTCACTCCAGCTGTAAAAGGAGGGATGTCTGCTCCTTGGCCATGGTGTCTGGTGTGTTAATTTAAACTGAAATCATGTTAGGTTAATTAATAACAGTAGCTGTGAATGAAGCAGCTGAAGGTAGAGATCTCTTCTGCCCTGTCAGCAAAGCTGTCAGGGCTCAGGAGTCAGAGACTCTAATTAATGTGTTCCAGCAGTGGTTTCTATAAACCTATTTTCCATTTCATTGCAATGGACTAAGAGGTGCTGTATCCATCAGTTGTGCTGCCATACCTGCGAGGTGGTAACTTGCAGCTGAGCGCATCATCATTGCTGAAGTTGCCTGTCAGGCACACTGAGGGTGACCTGTTCTTCTCTGCTCAGATGAGGCCTCCTTGATTTCAAAGGAAATTAGTTTCAACACCTCATATCCAATCTCTGTGCAGAACTGAAGTACCCTGGGTTCTGGTTTGAGCTGGAAATCTACATGGAGACTTACAGGAGCCCTTTACCTCATCTGAGTTTAATTTGGTTACATTTAGTTCAGGTGAACTTGGTGCAAACCAACACAAGACACTCAAGCTGAACTAGGAAGCTATTAAAAGGATTATACCATGCTAATGAACATCTACTATTAAGATAGAATCTGAGTTTAAAATGCCATGGCCCTCCCTGAGCACCTCCATACATGAACATTCTTGTTCTGAACAAGATCCTGTGTTCTTCCTTATCTCCATTGAAAACCTGGGTTTGTCTAACCAGGAAATTCACCTGGGCTGAAATGGGGTGTGGATCTGAGGTGGAGCAGCAAGTCCTGCATGGACATTCATAAACATTTCCGTGTATGAACAAGTCTTTAGCCTCCAGTCACAGACTTCATCAAGAAGTTCAGACTTCATCTGTATGTTGAACTCTATCGCCCAAACTCTACCGATTACAGAGCACAAAGTATTTTGTGAAACTGCCTGGTACGATTCAGATTTGCAATTCACTTCCTCTGCTCTGTGTTAGGTAGGAACCTGAAAGTTAGCACTCTGCTGTCATTTTGTGAGAGACCCACTGAAAGGTGTCAGCTCAATACAAACGTCCACCACTGTTTTGACAGTGAGGTATCACAGTAATTGCTTTCATTAACTTCTCCCGTACAAAGGGTGTGCAAAGCCCTCCAGACAGTAGGCAGAGAAAGAAGAAAGATGTATTCCTTTAATTACCTTATCTGAGGTGCATCTAAAGGTGAGTACTTGCACATAGGAAACCCCAGTTCTTGGGTGTTAGTAGATTGCTGCTCCTTAGGAATGTTTTCATGAGTAAGCATGAAGGCTTGATGCCACGAAAAATACAGACTATAGGCAGCACATCTGCCATTCCTATGGAGTTGGTGCCTTTCACTGGAGCGAGAAGCCACAGGCATTTGGCTGAAGGGCTCCACCTTTCTCCCAGCCAGCTTTTCCTGTTCTTTTGGGGTGTAGTTTTCCTGCCTGGAGATTTCCTACCCAGCTCTTTGTTTAAAGCCCAAATGCCCATCTTGAGCGAGGATCACTGGTCTCGCTGCAGGGCTTGGAAGACAGCATATTTTCATCCTCAACTCATACATGTGTACCGGTTTCAGAAGTGAGGAGCTGGCTTCTGCTTTAGACTGGTTTCACTGAGAGACATGCAGATCTCCTTTTATTTGTCTGAAGGAGACCCGCATGTTGCCTTCTTTGGCATTTACCCCACGGAGCTCTCCTGCAGAGCCATTTCTTGTGGGGGAGGTAGAGACAGTCTCTCTCTAAAGGTTGTGCGATCATCAGGCAAATACTTGGCAAACACACAGCTTAGGAAGAGTGAGGAGAGTGTAATAACATCCCTGTATGGAGAGACGAGCTGAGAATTCCCCTCTACGCAAAGAGCTATCAGGTTTAGGACATTACTTTCCTTATTCCTGTCGTCATCGCCACTTGCATTTGTTTCTCTTGAGCTGGTGATGACTGGATTGGGCCCTAACCTTCTGAAAACTCAGACCCTTTGGCTCTCCAAGCAGCTGCTCTTCCACTGTCCAATTTTCATGCTGATGTATCCATTTGATTTTCATCCTAATCCACACGAAGTTCGTATTTCTTAGCGCTGGGAGAGTTTTGACCCAGCAGGCACCAGAGTGGTTATTATGTGAGATTAATGCATCTGCCATATACAGATTCCTTCAAGACTGTTTGATTTTGGGGTGTTCGGGGATTTTTTGGTATTTTTTTTTTTCATTTTACAGTATGCACTTTAAGAAATTTTAACCCTTCTTTAGGCATGACTTCGTGTGTGCATATGTGTGCATGTGAGTGTGTGCCTAACCCCCTAACATGGGTGCGATCAGTTAAGGGGTTGGTTTACAAATCCACATTTCCATCTTGCACGGATCTGGCATGGAAAGCTCAGAAAGCAGCCAGAAATCAAGTCCTCTCCACTCCCGCCCTTTTTATTTCTGTGAATGAGTATGTAAGAGACCTATAAATCCAAAACTGTGCAGGCGTGGAGGAAATCATAAGAGTCAGCCTGGTGATATTACCGCGGGGAGCTGTGAAATCACCGAGGATTTATACAAGCACACACAGAGATGTTGTCATTAAAAAGAAAAAAAAATGAAATGGGAGGATGGCTGTTTTACCCTGTGCTGCGTGTGGCGGCCACTTCGGACACATGGTTTCAGTACGTCCCCTGGGAGACGCCAACGCGAAGGCAGAAAGTTTTCCAGCCCCACCACTCGTTTGGAAATCAGCCCTTCCCGGGGCAGTTTAAGCAAACCGGTGCTGGTTTGGCATCTTTGGCATTTGGGGAAGGGCTTGCAGGGGAGGGAGGTCATTCCTGTTGCTACACCCAGAGCCACCGGTCACCGAGGCCAGCCTCTGGCCAGGCTCAGGAGGATCTGAACTGTCTCTGCTGGAGGGTGAAATAATAACCTCGACGCAATTAATGTTGCCCCATCTACCGCGAAGTCGGGCGTCGTCCCTGCTGCTGTCCCAGGAGAGGATGCTCAGCCCACGCTGCCCGGAGCTCGCTGCTGCTCGATGGGGTTGGGCGGCTGGATTGACCTCCCCCGTGTCAAATCCACGCGTGTTCAGTCACCCACGACGGGGCGAACCGCCAGCTCCCACTGTGCTCGCTCCCTCCCCCGCTGGGAGACAGTTTGGCAGCACACGCTCCCGGCTTTATCCCATCCCCAGTGCCTCCCTTGCACCCAGCCCGAGTGCCAGGAAACGTTCCCCTTTTCACAACGCATTATCCCGCTCCTCTCCGCGTTGTGAGGGTCTGTTTTATGGTATTTATTTATTTATTTCACGAGAAACACGCCGATGCCAGAGGATTGTTTGGGTTTTTGCCTAAGAACCGCAGGGACTGCAGCTAAACATATTTGGAAGCAGAACTAAGCCGATCAGACTGATATTTTTTTCTTTTTCCTCTTTTTTTTTTTTCTCCTTTTTTTTTTCTTTTTTCTCTCCACGGAGTGCTTCTTTGCGAGAAGGGAAATGGGAGCAAGCAGAGGGGGGGCTCCCCTTTGAGCAGACTTCATGCATCTCCAGGGCCCGGCAACCTGCTGCCACGCAAAATAAAGGGAAAATGTGTTTAAAGCATGCGTGCCTCTGCTCTCGTTTTCTGGTGTCCGGGTCTCCCAAAAACCGAGCTCCGGCCCCCGCCGCCTCCCGGCCTCGGGTCGGCCCCAGCGGGCTCGGGGCCGCTGCCCCCCGAACGCCGCGGTCATCTTCTAGGGGAAAGGGGCGGGAGAAGCATGAGGGAGACCCTCAAATGTAAAAAGTTTCCCAGTTTTCCCTGCGGGACCATCTTGCCATGCTGATGCCAGGGGGAGGAAGCCAATCCGGTAAGGTCGTTGGTGTTTCCTAACCAGCGTTAGCCGGGGATAACCAGAAATACGGCAAGAAGGGCGTACCCACACACCCAACGAGAAAAGAGCAGCACATGGGATGTGTTCCACACGCTTTGATTTTTTTTTTTATTTTTATTTTTTAACTGCTGGTTGGCAACCAGACTAAAAGCATTCAAAACGGGCGCTGTGGACTGGAACTGAAAAACTCCTACAGGTTGCCGCATACCCATGGTGGGAGGCATGTACTGGCGCATCGATGTAGTCTTTCCGGATCTGAGCAGATTTTTCGGAACTGGGTTTTAATGGGGGAATAAGAGCGGGAAGAACATGTCTACGTGCATACATGCCATAAATATGCGCATGTGTGTGTTCGTGTATATATACATATATATATATATATATATATGGGACAAGATGTGGTATATGGCACAGACCACAGATCTAAACGGAGAGCGCACATCGCGTGTCAGAGGAAGCTGATGAAGCCGATTAAAGCACGGGGGCATATTTACGCCGATGTTTTCATGCTCCGCACATCCACACCCGTGGCCGCCCGTGGGAAACGTCCATTTCTTGGAGACCCACCGGCACCAGCAGAGGGGAGAGCGGCGGGGACCAATAGCGGTGGCTGCGGCCAAACCTTAGCCATGTGCCTCCACTTTCCCCGGGGGCCGCCCCAGCAGGACTTGTCTGAGTTCAGATGTAACCTGCAACAGCCAATTCTGCCCCTAGAAGTGTTTCCAGGCGTTTATGCACCGGGCAAAATGTTCTCGACCTGGAAGGACGGTTATGATGCTGATGCTGGTGTCAGCTCCGAAAGGACCAGCGAGTTACTCCGGGGCTGCGCAGCCGTGCCCCGGGGGGAAGGCGTCAGGAGGTGCCGGTGGCACCCGGCCGCTGGGGGGGCGCCGCCCCGGTGACTCCTGCCCTGCCCCACGGCACGGAGGCGGTACACAGCGGCACCGGGGGCGGGAGCCGCCGGAGGTGCTGCCCGCCCGGCCTGCTCCTGGGAAAAAGGCTTCCCTGGCACAGGGAAAAAAAAAAAAAAAAAGGAGAGGGCGAGCGGGCTGGCTTGGCTCCTTTCATCTCTGCGGCCCATCAGCAGTGGGGGGCGCAAGAAGACAGCAGTTAGTGTAGGGCCGCCGTGATCACAGCCGGGGACCGCCGGCCGGGAGGGAGGGAGGAGGTGGGATGCTGCAATTGGCGCTGCGGGGAGGAGGGTTGCGGTGGTGGACGGGGAGGGAGCGGGGAGCCAGGCGCAGGGCTGAGCTGGCCGGGGGAGGCAGGGCTCCTGTCCTCGGCCAGACCCCCGCAGCCCCGGGGGTGGGCTGTGTTCCCTCCTCGTCTCCTTTGGGGGTGCCTGGGACTTGGGGATTAGCTCCTGGGAGATAAGTCTCGAAAAGTGTGTGCTCCAAGCCAGCAAAAAATAGAGCCCTCCGCCATGGGAAAAGCGTTGCAGGGAAGCTCAGGAGCAAGCAGCTAACCCCATCTCCGTGCCACGGCTTCCCTCCAGCACAGGCTACCTGCTGCAGCCTTCGTGTTGTTACAGCCATGCCCTGCGCAGTATTGCCCTGCCTGAGAAATAACCGCTCGCCTTTCTCTGCCAGGGTTTCCTAGTATGTGCTCATTTCCTTTTTGAGAAACAGCAAATAGCCAGGCATTGGGGCTTTGCTTCTAACATTCTCACGCCCATTTTCAGGCAGCAAAACAGGCCACTGCATGAACATGCCCTGATTCCTCTCCCCATGCAACACCGATACATCCCCTGTCCCCAGCAGAAAAGTGATGGTCTCCCCACAGGCTGGTCTCCCCACAGGTCTCCTCACATCGCCAAGGTCTGGCCAGTGCTGGGATCAGTGGGGAGGCCGATTTCTCCTGTGCAGCCCCACCTGGAAAGCAGGAGGCCTGAAAGACAGAAGAAGAGCATGGATATGCTGTGTAGCCCCAGGGGCAAGGGTGGCCAGGTAGGTGTGCACCAGGGTGCAATCCTGCACTGCTGGTAAATGTGTCCCAACCCTCAGAATTTCCTGCTTGTTCCTAGGCTGTACTCAGTACCTGCTGGGAGAAACACTTGACTTACTGTGGAAGTTTTCTACAACTTTGCTTTTGCCCTAATTTTTATCTCCCAGGCCCAATAGTCTTCTGAACTGTGATGTGCATGATGTGCTCAGAGGTAAACTCTGAGAGCGCAGAGGGCAACCATGGGCCGTGGGACCAGGACCCTCATCAGGACAGTTCATCCATGCTGCCATCATCACTTGTTGCACATACCTTGCTGCTCCATGCTGACCTGGGCTACGAGTCGCCCCTGACCTTGTCCAGGGGACCATGGGTTGCCCAGACACATGGAAGAGAGGTGGTGATCAGACATCAGCACCCAGGAAGCAAGATCTGGACATTTTTGTGTTAGGTAAGAGTGCTGAAGCTCTTGGCCACTGCTCAGTGAGGCGAGGTGGATGTTTCAGTCTTGCCAGACAGACCCAGCCTATGGATGTGCTACTCCTGAGGGGAATGCACATACATGTCAGGCCAAACATAAACCAGGCATCCACACCTGCTGTTAGGATGCACCACAGTAACTGATGATGTCATCTCAGCCTGCATAGCTGTAGCCAAAGTTTTTTGAAGGTGGGACTGGAGGTTAAGGGGTTAACTTTTGACTCATGATCATAAAAATTGGGTCAGACTTTCTGTCAAAGTGGCCCCAGGGTATATAACTGAGATTTATTTATTTTTTTTCTTCTCTGTGTTTGCTTTGTGGAAAAATTAAATGAGGCAGAGATGGACAAAAACTAAACAAGGCTTCTGCCTCAGCCCAACACCCAGCCTCAGTGTGGATTGATGGAATCAAAATGTCTGGTCTAGTTGACTGGGACTCTCCTCTCCTCTCCTCTCCTCTCCTCTCCTCTCCTCTCCTCTCCTCTCCTCTCCTCTCCTCTCCTCTCCTCTCCTCTCCTCTCCTCTCCTCTCCTCTCCTCTCCTCTCCTCTCCTCTCCTCTCCTCTCCTCTCCTCTCCTCTCCTCTCCTCTCCTCTCCTCTCCTCTCCTCTCCTCTCCTCTCCTCTCCTCTCCTCTCCTCTCCCTTTAGTTCACACACAACTTTCCATTCCTCCTTCCACAAACGGAGCATCTTTACACGCATCTGGAGCTTGTTCCCATGGGGTCATATCTGCTCCTTTTTGAACCAAAGGGAGAACGCCCCTTCATCACAAGAGGCATACAGTTGGGTCTCTGGGGGAATATACCGACTACTGGCACTTCAGGAAATGCGTGAACCTCCGATAGCAAGAGATCCCTCAGCACTTCAGAGGAACCTTCCACAGGGATTTCTCGCTCTCTTCCTGGGGAAGAAAAGAGTCCCCAGGACCCAGTATATGGGACTTTTGCAGCCATTCTCTCTGGGCTGAGCAGACAGGGATTCAGCTTCCACCTCTCAGGCTCAATCCCCAGAGCTCCGAACCACAGCTACTCGCCTCTCCACATTGCTCTGTTAAAATAGCATCAGCCCAGCGAGAATACCGACATTTGGCCCTGGTGTAGCAGAATCGGGCCCAAAGCCGCCCCTGCGGCTGGGAAGCGAAGGGCTGCAAGAGGGCGCAGACAGCCCCGGCTCCGACCATGCGCATGGGATGACACCGTGCGTTGCAAACGCCCCTTGTTTCGGCCATTTGCTTCCGGGAAGGGCCGGCAGGGAGCCCCACTACAGCCCCCCCGTGCCCCCCGACAATGGTGATGGTAGAAGCAAAGGGGGCTGGATGCGGGAGAGAAGCACAAAGAAAGCACCCCCTGCCCGGAGCAAAACGCTAAATGTAGTGACAGGCTGTGTGTTTGCCTCTGGCATTCCTGCGGGTTGCTCTCGGTGGGGCTACATCCCCCTGAAAGGGTTTTCGGGCATTTCTAGGCAGGCGTGGGGTTGCCCTCTGTAAACCCAGAGCTTCTGCCTGCTTCTGCAAGTGATGCTGAGGCGCGCCGGGTCACCGGCATCCGACCCCAGGGGAACGAGAAGATGCACAGCATGGGGAGCTGCGGACTGATCTCTCGTTAAATTTCATAAAAAAATATATATCTATATAATAATAATAAAAAGCCTCGTCACGGGAGCCACTGAATGACTGTCGCTTTTCATTTACCTGTGCCTTCCGCCGAATTAAATTCCCACCATAAATATTCTTCTGCTTTCAAATCAGCGAGTTTGCCATGCAGATCGTGTTTTTACAGCTCATGGTAACATTAAAAGGATGCCGCAGTTTTATGGCTCTCGACGAGTCTGGAAGCGATAGCAATTGAAATCGAAAGCCCAGATTCCTGCACGATTTACTCACTGCCACCAGTAAAGCAGCAGATCTAGTTTCCACGGGCAAACTTGTCCTGAATGACCCAGGGGTGGGATCTGGCCCTTCTTTTTTTTCACTTTTCGATCTAACAAACTAAAACTCTCCAGAGCCTTCTATGGTGGCAGAGAAGTGCTGCTTCCGGCAGGCAGCAGGTAAAAAAAATATTAAGAACAGGCAGATGCCCTCCGCAGATATGCTGAATCCCATATTGAGAACTACCCGTGTCCCGGCTTGTCCTGTAAATACCAGTACACGCTCCCCCAGGCACATCCCACTCGCAGGTCTGTCCTCGTTCTCCTCCACGCCACTTACGTGTTGTTTGCTGTCACTGTATCAGCTTGTCTTTACACCCCAGAATAATGCGCCTATTATTCTCTTCTCTCCAAAGCTTCCACCTCTAACCATGTCGTAAAAAATAGCCTTAATAAAACAGTGATAATTACGCCATTATTGTTAACACTCCCCATTAAAATTTTAAAAATAGGCTTTCTGGTTTTGTCACCCATTTGCACCGCATATCAGGGGTTTTTCGGCACTATTTCGTTCCGTGATGTGTCAGAACTTTCTTCCTCTTTCAAAGATGACGAGACTTGGTTTTTAGAGCAACTGAAGGCGCACCATGAGTCCACAGTCGTAATGGGACGATATCGGTCAAAAGTTATTGACACCCCGATGAGCGGCGAAGGAAAATAAATATCCCGCGGCTAAGAAGTGTGGGATGTGTTTTTCCTTCTCCAGACGTAGCTCTTTCAAGGGACACGTCTGATTTACGAGTATGTCACTCTAGCAATGTTTTAATGCCCCACTCTAATTTCCTTATTTTGGGAAGGGAGTGTGTTTCGTTTGCTTTTTGTATACCGGGCACCTTTCAGCAGCAGTCAAGCTGCAATCGGTGTCTTAGCCTTTTGAACGCAGTCGCCCCGCTCTCGCCTCGGCCGTATATCTGCAAGGAGAGCTGTAAAGTCGGAGGAATAAATCAGTCTGAAAAGTTTTGAGGATAGTTATGACATCCTGACTGTGACCAACCGAGCGAGGGAGACTTAATAGGTTTTAAATTTCGGTCTAGACAAGACAAAAAAAAAAAAGGAAAAAAAAAAAACGTAGAGATACACTTTCCAATCTGCCTGGAAATTAATCCCAAATGAGGGAGTCTCCTTCCAAATCGGACTTGACAGATCTGTGGGAAACACTAGACAGAAGGCAGAGCTCCGGAGCCTGCATTCCCGGCGCAGCAGCCCCGCGCCCGCCGCGGCGGGGAGCGGGACGGCCCTGGGACGTTGCAGGGGCTATCGCGGCCGCGCATCCTTCTCGGGGACGTGAAAATTAAGGCAATGTAGGAAGCCCTCTGCTAATCCCATCTAAACGGACCCCAGCGTTTTGGGTCCACGGGAGCCTTTTTTCTCCTTGGACTCCACTCGGGCCTTAACTCTCTGTGTGTATTCTTGGCAGCTAGCTCTGCGTGTACGGGTGTGGGTGTATGTCTGTGTGCGTGTGTGTTTTCCAGCCTTTTGCTGAGGCAGACCGCCCGTGGCAATGGCCAGCACCTCGGGTACAACAAAACCTCCCACCCGCGCTGTACCACTGGTGGCATCCCGGTGGGAACGGATTAATAAACGGGTGAGGAAGGAGGCAGCAGCGGTTCGTAAACGAAAATGATAAAACTTGTGGAGATCGGTCAGCGTAACCCACCGGGACCATCCCGCGGGCTCCAGACTGCAAGAGTAGGGATTTGCCGCAAACTTCCCGGCTGTCATGTTCATGACAGCTCGGGGAACGCTCCCTCGCATTCTGCCTTCAGCTCCCCGTTACTGTTTTGTTTAGAAAGAGACGAACGTCCCTTCCTCGCTGCCCCCAAACTCTTAGTTAACGGGGAATTAACCTCCGTCCGCCACAGGCACCTCCAGCCTCCTTCGGCACAGCTACCTGGCGGAGCTGGGAAGAGCCTGTAGGAGACTTGTCCCGTGGGACCGGGGCTGACCCGGGCCTCGAGGGAGGCGAAACCTTCCCACAGCCCACCAGAAGGTGACAGGGACACGAAATGGTCCCTCAGCAAAGCGCAGCGATGATGCCGCCAGCGGTGGGAAGCGGCCACCAGCGCGGGTACAGAGCTGCTCGAGCCGCCGCGTCCCGCCTTGCCCGGCTCGGCACGGCTCAGCAGGATTCGGCACGGCTCGGCACGGCGTGGCACGGCTCCGCGCTGCCCCCCATTCCTCTGCCCCGCTCCGCGCCGCGGGAGCAGGAGCGCTGCGGCACCGGGCAGGCAGTGGGGACGGAGAGCTTCATCCGTCCGTTCATCCGTCCGTCCGTCCGTCCATCCATCCATCCATCCATCCATCCACCGCCTGCTCCCCTAGCAGCCGGGCCTGATCCTGCACCCCTCCTCTGCTCGCGCGGCCGGAGGAGCGGAGCTTGGCTGCGGCGGGTCCTCAGCCGGGGCAGGAAGGGCACACACACGCGGGTCTAGAGGCTGGCAAGGGAAAGAAAGGAAAGGAAATTTAACGGTGGGTTGTCAAAAAATAGTCAAGTTTACGAGCAGCGCACGCATCACTCGTGTGATGAAAAGCAGCGCGGTCGGGAGCGTGGGGTGTGCATGGTGTGTGTGTGCATGTAAACAAGCATGCGTGTCACGCAAGTGGCATGAGAGATGGGTAGCTCTAGCCCTGTAAAAATTCCTGTTTTATCCCCCTGAAATTAGCATGCTTATCTCTGGGAGCACATCTTAATCCGTGGATCGGGCAGACCCGGAATCCTGCTTTTTTGTTTGTTTATTTGTTTGTTTGCCTCCCTGCATCGTGACCGTCTTGCTCGTAGGGCTCTACAGAAAATCCCAGCGTGTTTCCTATTGCTCTGCCTGTTCCCCACCAAAGCAACGTCACCTCAAATATGCCAGTAAATTCCTTACCGGGTTGGAAACGTAATTGGTTGAATGTTTTCTGTAACCCGACTAGCCAATAACACTCCTAGAAAAAATTTAGAACAACCTAGTTACGACAGATGGTGAAAATGACTTGACACTACATGTGTGAGTCAATATTAACTCGAGAGGAGATACTTGCCGCACTCATTAGAAATACCGAAATACACCAAGGAGTCTACACGTGCGACTGTATCTACGGTGCGAGGTCCCTTCTTTTCAGACAAGTGCTGTCCAAATGGTTGCCCTTGTCATTTCTCTTTTAGCAACATCTGCTAGCGAGCATAAGCTCTGGCCTTGATAACTTAAATTTCTCCGAGTCTGGGTTATTCTTGGCAGACCTTATTCTTGCAGTTTTCCTTCCTGAAAGCAGATAATAATTTATGCAAAACAATTAATTAAAAAGAAGAAAGGGGAGGAGACAGAAAAACCCTATTAGAAGCGCAAGAATATTCGAACGAATGAAAACCGTGAAGGAAGAAATAAGAGTAAATGGTAAATATCAGATAGCCAGAACAACTGCAGTTAAGAAAAGCGAAGTCGTTTTTATCTTTACAGCTGTAAAACGCAATAATTTTTTAACCGCATTCGCAGATTTTAAACTATCGTTTTAATACGAATCAATAGAAAGCAATAACGATTATCCGAACAGGCAGCGATATTGAACCAAAACAAGCAGTCAAGGCTATTTCTACATGCGAATGACAGTAGCGCATTTCCTTATCCTCCAGTTTGCAAAGGATTCCTAAAGCCTTATATATGCAGTTATGCGGAAGCTGATTGCCAGCAATAAATAATGCATCGAAGGAAGAGGCTTGAGTGCGTATCTTCTCACTTCCAGGGTGCAGCTAGGGATCTTCGCCTCAATTTTACATCAAGGCTGTGGCTTAAAGCAATCAAAAGGCTAGTTAATTGTCAAGCAAGGCTTCCCCCTGCGGAACTCTAACCGCATGTTACAACCTCTTTGCAGCTCAGCTCCATATGCATCTCTTTTTCACACTTCCCTCTCCATCTCGGGCTCCTACACCTGGTGCATCACGCATTTAGCCCATTAGCTCCGGCTCTTCCTTTCATCTTCCCCATGGCAGACGTTTCTATTTATCCACTGGCAATCAATGTGTGGCGTCACCAGTGGTACTGTAATGACGACTGCACCATTGAGGATGACAGCTTAGAAAGAAGAGGGCAATGGTGATCCCTCCCAGAGCAGCACAGCACAGTGGAGCGCTCGCATCACAAGGTCACCCTATCTCACCGCTGGCTCCTCTGCATTGGCAGGAGAGGGTTGACGGGTTTGCACAAGGCTGGGGCGGGAGCGGGAGGGAGGGGGGGACGAGATCTGGACTTGTTTCCCCCCTCCCTTAAGCGAAGCCACAATGGAAACCAGGAAGGAGATGGTGATGTTTCTGGAAGGGACACAACTTGGCGCTCTAGTTGGCAAGAGGGTGCCTAATTTGTCCGAAACAGTGGGGAGCCCCGCTCAAGAGCCGCAGGAGAAGATGATCCATCGGAACTGCCTCAGCCCCCGACCTGGCCCCTTGTCGTCCCGGGAGAGAGGAGGAGGAGGAGGAGGTGGCGGAGGAGAAGACGAAGAGGAGGTGGAGGTGCTGCCGGGGACAGGGACGGTGCCGGAGAGCCGCTCGGCGGCGGCAGCACTGCTTTCGGCCGGACAGCAGCCCCCCGCCCCGGAGCCCCCCTCCAGCAAAGGGCAGCAGAGCAGCTCGGACACCGAGTCGGATTTCTATGAGGAAATCGAGGTGAGCTGCACCCCGGACTGCGCCACGGGGAGCGCCGAGTACCAGCACAGCAAAGGTACCCAACTCCTTCCCATGCCTCCAGCCCCCTCCCGCTCCCGGCCGGGGGGCAGCGCTCGGGGGGCGGGGGGGGCTGCCGGAGGGGGGCTGCCCCCGGCCAGCTGAGCAAGCGGCAAGCGAAGTCGGGTCGGGGGAGCGGGGGGGATGCCCTTGGCTGCTCGGTTCCTTGGCCCCCTCTGCTCCCTGACGCGGGGAGGCAGGCTGGGGAGGCAGAGGACACGACACCAGGCAGCCCCCGCGTCCCTGGAGGGGAGCCAGGCTTCCCGGCGCTCATGCATCAGGTCTGCAGCTTGTCCTGCAGGACCCTCTTTGGCCAAGGATCCCCCACTCCCGATCCTTTTTTATTTATTTATTTTATTCTTCCCCACTGCCTGGACAGTGCATGCTCCAGGAAATCCCTTCCGATCCTCCCCACCGGCGGGGTTTTCAGTGTGAAGGGGGTAAGGGGGGGGCGAGGGGGAGCAAGATCAAACGGGTTTTCTGGCCAAGAGCTGTTTGTGGTTTTGCAGGGTGAAATGTGCCCGGGCGAGTGCGGAGGCGCCCATAAAGACCGTAAAATCCCTCGTCGACTCCTGCCTGCCCAAAGTGCGGCAGCGAGGTCCTTGTTTGCATGTTGGGTTAAAAAAAAAAAAAAAAAAGTCCAAATTACCTTGTCACTTCTATGTCTCGGTGGCGCCAGCTCGGAAATGGTCCCAATGAATTAATTGCCTTTGGTCTCGGGCACAATGAAGGAGAGTTGCATTTGAAAGCAAACGCAGCGGCCAGGCCCCTTTTCCCCCTGCCCCCACTCCTTATTCCCACCTTCCCATCCCTACAGACACCCCCCCCCCCAGCCCTACAACAATCCGCTTCTTCCCCCTCCCCATTCCTCCATCACTTCAAGAAGAAGCCGGGAAGCACGGAGAGCGCTGTTTGCCCTCTCCTGTCCCTTAGAGGCTTGTTGAAAATATCCCAGGCTTCGGAGGCTGAGCGAGGAGTCCCCAAGGCCTGACCCCCCCTGCCCCGGGAGGGAGCAGGGTCGCTGCCTGCCGGCTGCTCCGCTCCTGGCCCCTTGCTGGGCTGCAGGAAGAGGCGGCGGAGCCCCACGATGGGCACACCTGCCTTTCGCAGCCGCTCGGGGTTGGGGGATGCTGCGGCGGTGCGGAGAGCAAGCGGGGCATCCTAGCGGGCACTGCCAGGGTGGTGTGTGTGTTGTTGGTGGGGTATTATTATTATTATTTTTTTTGGGGGGGTGGGTGAGGGTAGCTTTCCAGCCACGGTGAATAAACACCAGCTCGGTCCTACACTAGTGCTTCATCCCCTTCTCCCTGCCCCCTCGGCTGTCTCCCTAGCATCCTCACCACACCGGGGCGGGCGATAGAAAAGAGGCAAAATAAATGGGGAGGCGTGCGGGGGGAGAAGGGAGCTCGACGCGGAGGCGGGCGGGAATCATCCCTCCCCGTCCGCCCGCCTCCGAGCGTGTGTCCCCGCTCCGGGCTCCCCATGCAGGGCCGTGCTCCGAGGCGCTGGCCGGCAGCCCCAGCGGCGGGGGGGATCACCCCAAGGGCAGCGGAGGCAGCGGCGGCTCCCAGGGCTCGCTGGCCTGCAGCGCCAGCGACCAGATGCGCCGCTACCGCACCGCCTTCACCCGCGAGCAGATCGCCCGGCTGGAGAAGGAGTTTTACCGGGAGAACTACGTGTCCAGGCCCCGGAGATGCGAGCTGGCGGCTGCTCTAAATCTGCCAGAAACCACCATCAAGGTACACGCAGCTCGGACATGTTTCCAATTAGCACGATATAAATCTATACGGCCAAACTTCCTTGCAAAACTCGGGGAAGCACTTCGCCAGCACAACCCTCCCTCATCTCTTCCCCCCCCCACCCCCCCTCCCGCTCCCGCCCCTTTCCTGGCCCTGCCCGCACCCTGCAGCAATGCGGGAGAGGGGACGCGGCTCCCGGAGCCATCCCAGCCAGCACCGCTAATCCGGCCTCTCCCTGTCAGATTATTTTTAATCTTCCCTTCAGGCCAGTCCAAAACTCCCTCTGCTCTTGTGGGAGGGAAGAGAGAGCCAGTAGCGGCTCCATTTATCGTTCCTCCCCGCTCTGCTTTGCCTCGTCCATAAATAAAATCCCATCACAATAAAAAAAATAACGCCAGTAATCCCAGGTAATCCCATCTGCAGGACGGTAGCGAGCAGGCAGAGGGGTCGGGATTGCCCTGAGTTCACTCGGCAGAGCCGCAGTGGGGGGAAAGGAAGAGCGGCACCCCGAAGGGTGGCTCTGTCCCCAGATGTACATGTGCACGAAGGGTCCCTCCGCCCGGGGATGGTGCCTCTCGGCGGGGGCTCGGCGGGTGCGGGGGCTGCGGGTGACGGCTGTGGCCTCCCCTCTCTCGGCAGGTGTGGTTCCAGAACCGCAGGATGAAGGACAAGCGGCAGCGCCTGGCCATGACCTGGCCGCACCCGGCGGACCCGGCGTTTTACACCTACATGATGAGCCACGCGGCGGCCACGGGCAACCTGCCCTACCCGTTCCCGTCCCACCTGCCTCTGCCCTACTACTCCCACATGGGCATCGGGGCCACGTCAGCCTCCGCCGCCACCCCGTTCAACACCCCCTTGAGGCCGCTGGACACCTTTCGGGTGCTCTCGCACCCCTACCCGAGACCAGAACTGCTCTGTGCCTTCAGGCACCCCCTCTCTCTACCCTGCCCCGAGCCATGGACTCAGCAGCGCCGGGGGCAACCCCTGCTCCTGCCTGGCTTGCCACGGCAGCCAGTCCAACGGGCTGGCACAGAGACCCTCCGGCTCAGACTTTACCTGTTCAGCCACGACCAGGACTGACTCTTTCCTCACTTTCACGCCCTCTGTGCTGAGCAAAGCGACCTCGGTTTCCATGGACCAGCGGGAAGAAGTACCTTTAACAAGATAAGCCTTCGTCTCAGGGTTGTTAAAAATTCGCCCCTTTCCTGGGCGCGCTGCGAGTTAATGTAACTACATCCGATGCTTATTTAATCGTGTTCTCTCCCCAGAACTGGACACCTATGGAAAAAAAAAAAAAAAGACTAAAAAGTAGCTCGGTCTTGAAAGGTTTTACATTCCAAGGGGTGGGGTGGGGAAGAAGAAAAGAAACGGCTAGTGATTTATCTCGAAGAAGGATTTTAGGCACAGAAGAGAAACAACACCAAGCCGAATGAAACACATTTCAGTAACACTAAGAAATGAGCTGGGACTTTCTTTTCAATTGACGGACTTCCTATCGGGGGCTGGGACTTCTGCAGGTCACGGCAACAAACCTTATGCACAAACCTACGAGATTGAGAAGGAACATCTGAAATACTTGAAAGAAACATTGTCTTGATAACGAAATGGCTTGTGCGCATGAAGAAAGCAAAGATGTAATCTCTCAGAGTGTTCAGAAAATAAAAACAACGAGCAAAAAGCAAAACCAAAAGGTTTCAGGATTGCAACTCAACAGTATTATCCAGTTATTTCTATAGCGAAAAAACAATGCTTTACCATAAAGAAAAAACTGACATTCTGTACATTGCTATCGTGATTTAATTGCATTCTTTACTCTCCCTTGTCTCCTCCTTCGTTTTGAGTAGAAATCCAGCAGTACATCTCCTCTTTCATCCCAACTTTTGTTTTTAAGAGGCAGACTGGAATTGGCAGGGAAAAATTCGGGCTCCCGCTTCTTCATGGGTCAGAGCTATTTGTCCTTTAAATAACAATGTCCTATTATCAGTCGCTGAAATGTGCACACGCCGATGAAATTAGCAAGTGATGTATATGTAAGGAGGGTTTTTGAAT
Organism: Cygnus atratus; assembly: GCF_013377495.2. Classification (NCBI taxonomy): domain Eukaryota; kingdom Metazoa; phylum Chordata; class Aves; order Anseriformes; family Anatidae; genus Cygnus; species Cygnus atratus. The sequence continues at coordinate 35,888,592 of NC_066363.1, forward strand.
ATCGAATGTATAATGCTCTGTGAGCAGAGACCCCGTGCCAAACGCTAACAAGCCGCCAAGGGAAGAGATTAGGTGACAGGGAGCAGAACTCCTTCAGACAATCACTAGTCTGTAAATTGGAGCAAAGGCGATTTCCCTTCCTTTGTACTTCAGCCTTCAGTTCTCTCATTGTCTTTTCTTTGCTGCGCTTTTTCTTCTTTTTTATTATTTTTATTTAATTCGAGTGTTGGGTTTTGTATGTCCTTCCCCACCCCTACTCTTTGCATTTGTATGTGTCCTTCACACTGGTCTCTCTTCCTTCTCGAGGAGGATTTCTTTCACAAAGCCCCCCGCCCCCCGCCTTCCCCTTCAGGTATTTCGGAAGGAGGTAGCATCACTGCTTTTGCTTGGATTTCTGTCAGCCTAAAATTTAAAAAACAAACACGGACACCGGACTGGGTAGCAGTTTCTTCCAAACCCGAAATTGTTTGATTCTATTTTTAAATAGCCCAAAGACTACACTCCCATAATTTGTTACCGTGTCGGAATAAAATATACTAACAGCAACAATAATACTACCAACAACTATAATAACAGACACATTTTAACAACACATCACCCACATTTTTATTGTGCTTGTTTAAGAAAAAAAAAAGAGTAAAAGTGTTGCTTAAGCCGAATTTCACCTTCGTGCAGTTTCTAATAGTTACAGTTCAACAAGCAGCAAAATAAATGCTGGACAGAACAAAGACATGTTGACACCTCCGCTATCTACTTTGTGTTAAATTGCTGAGGACCCTCTGGTTTATTGCCACACTGGAGACTTTTTGTCCTTAGGACAGGGAGCAAATAGCAGCGTTTCTCTGCAATGGACGGAAAGCGGGGAAGAGACGCGGGCGTGCCAGGATACATTTTTCCAACCAAAATTGTTTATTAGAGCTTTTTTTAAAAACGGATCCAAAGTCACCATCTTTAAATCATTAAGGGCAGATTGTTCCTCCCTCTCTGAAGGAGATGTCCTCATGGACATGGAAACTGATGGCCCTTTTTGGACACACAAACAGACTCTCCTCCCCCCACCCCCGGAAATAACAATTGTAAACAGCGTCCAAGGGCAGAGCTAAACAAAATCCTGGCTTTACAAGCGCCTTTCCCCCTTTACTTTATCTTTTAGCAGACACGAGAAGAACCAGCCCGGTAAAACAGGAGCTAAGCAGCGACTGCCCGATACAGCCCCCCTGGCGTCGCCGGGGAAAGGCGGCGTTGGAGAGGTGGGGAGCAGCTGGGTGCTGCGGGGTAAAAGCGGGGGCTCCAAGGTGGCACTGCCCCCATCCCCAAAGGCACCTGCTGAGGTCGCAGGGCAGGATCCGGCCAGGGCTGCTGCCCAGGGCAGCGGGGCGGCGGGAGCCCACCCGGCGGTGTGAGGACCGCGGCATCGCTTCGCCAAATGCCCCGGGCTGCAAAACGCTATGGGCTAGGGCTCAGGGCTCTATAGGGAGAGATCCACGCAGATACACGTTTATCCATATATATATGTGAGATGGGCGTGCGAGGCGGCGGCTGCCGCCCTCCTGCCCGCAGCCCGGGCTGGTGGTGCTTTCGGGCGCGTGGCAGAGATTGTCTGCGACAGGTAAATGGGCTCCGGGTCGCAGTAATGCCGAGAGTATTTTCAGTTAATAGGGGAGGGAAAATGAGGTGTCTGGAGCGATATTGGAAAGTACAAGATCGATGATCCGTCCTCGTGTCCAATCAGCAGCCTTTAATTGACTGTATTTTCTAGGTAATTGAGCCGCTGTGCTCCTAAATTGAAGTGGAAGATATAACAATACATCTCGCCGGGAGGAATTACTCATTACTTCATAATGAAATTTTCCTTTTGCTGCGTGGGGCCGCTGCCGTTAACGCCTTCGCCGCCGGCGGGGATGTCCGCGGTCCCACGCAGGGCGCCGGCTCCAGGCACGCGTGGGCCATGGCCGGGGGGTACACGGGGCACCCGATATACAGGGGCTCTGCCTGGGTCCCCTCGGGTCCCCCTCGCCTGTCCCTGGCCGGGGCCGAGCCCCTCGGAGGGCGCTGGGCGGCGGCGGCCGGGCGCAGCCCCCCGGGATGCTCCTACCCCGGGGGGCTCGGGGTGCCCCGTGTGCCGCCTGGGCTCCTCTTCGCAGCCAGCCCGATTGAGCTCTGAAAGGCCTTCCCCGCCTTGTTAGCGTTTGATTGATTGCCTTATTAAAGCGTGTTCTTGTAAGTGTGACCGAGCTGATTGCACTGCATATGTTTGGGATAATGCTCATTTTAAACAACTGAATAATAATAATACTAATAAAAAAAAGACCAGAAGAGGAAGAAGATGAGCTCTAGAGAACGGGTTAAGCCTAAACGATCCCGGGGAACGGTGTTGTAACTCGCGCATTAAATTGCTCCGTTACCATCAAATCACTCAGCCCTTTTCGGCTCTACTCAGACCATCTTTGTTGTGCTTTATGTCACCTTCTGTGCCATTAAGTGAGATAGCGCCGAGACTACCGCTTACTTCCCCGTCTCAGGCTATACGTTTTTATTAAGGCTGTATGATTAAACTGGATCGGATCTACTTTCCCAGCACGATTCTTTACTCCAGCCACCAAATCATTAGAAAATCGGCTCTCCATATTTCACATTTTCTGCTCGGTTGTTAGGTCGTTTTCCAGCACCTGCAGCAAGGCGTGCGGCTCCTTTAGCTTTTGGCTTGTATATCTCCAGGATCCTTTTGTTTCCTATTATTCTCCCGCTCGCCTGCCTACTTAATTTTACTACCGAGTTTAGCCCCTGAAAACACTCTCCGCCATATGTCACCCCAAGGCCCGCTGTCCTGCCCCTTACAATAGTGTCACCCGGCGGTAAAGCCACCGCCAGGACGACTTGGAGTCTCTATAGCAAGAATGGCTTCATCCAGGCGCATCAGGTTCCTGCACGGGTGTACAGGGGGAGGGAAGCGGCTCCCAAGTCCTTCACCCCCGAGCCCCTCATTTGTTGCCCGCTCCCTGCAGCTCGCCTTGCTGTGCCTTTTGCAAGGGTCGCGTCCCGCTCCGCACCCGAGTGCTGAGCGCGAGGCGAGTGCGGGGCGGGTCCCGCGAAGGGCTGCGGTTCGGGCAGACCATGGTTAGGGCAGGTCCCTGTCTTTGCCAAATTTTTTCTTCTCTCTTTCTTTCTCTTCAAACAGGAAAACAAATAAATCGCCACAATCTCCCCCCCCCCCTTTATTTAAAATCAGTTAAACTGAGTATGCCTACAACCAGGCACATAGCACAGCTTTACACTAATATTAAAAAGACAAACAAACAAATAAACACAACATTTTAAAGAATTACTATCGGTGTACTGCATGCACATATGTACACACAAAGCAAACGGGCAAAGCGATTTTCCCCGCTGCCCTCTCTGCGAAGAAGTGACTGGGACTTCTTGAGAGACAGAAATTGCCACTTAAGAACATCACATGAAAGTATTACGTAATTATTTAAAACAAGGCTGTTTAGAAAAATATTTGTATTTATTGCAGCTGCTCGATTGGCCTCGTTAAAGCTGGAGAGCATTTAAATTGTGTTACAGTCTCATTTAAATCCAGTTTCGTTCCAGCAGGCTGTAGAGCCTGAATAGAACCAATCACTCCATAATGATGATGAATGAGAAATTAATTCAGATACAAGCAAGACAATTTAGGCCTTCATCTGTTTAAATAGCCTTCCAAGATTATTCGCAATTGCAGGTCACAGTTTTAATCAATTGTCCAATCTTGTGAAAGTCATATCCTTGCATCTTCATCGGGATTATTTATAGCGCGGCGAAGCCCAGTGAAAGGTATATGCTCTTAATAGGAACAATTACTTAAAGGGAAGCGTTTGCAAAATGAAAAACAAATGCCTCCGTGGGCAGTAAATGATCAAACGCCTCCTCGCTCTCCCGACACATCCTTCCACGCTCGGGGGGAGGGAGGGCACTGCAGGTAGGGCGACAAGGGAACAATTGCCCCGGTCCCCCCACAGCCGCGTTGGCCGGCAGCTCCGAGGTGAACCCATCCCACAGGGCCCCCCCGCATCCCCCCGGGGGCGATGCCTGCAGTAGGTGCCCGCAGCACGTGGTGGGGAGCAGCTTTCAGCCAGCCCCGTGATGCCAGCCCGTGTGGTGGCGTGGACCGGCGGTTTTTTTTTTTGCCTTGAAGTTGAAGCAGGCAGTTTTGGGAAGTCGGGAGGGATGCTGCGTTTCTAGAAGGGAACGTGGGGAGCAGGGAGGAGGACAGCTTTATTCGTCGGTGCCCCTTCTCTGAGCACAGCCCTTTTTACCTGCAGCCCTAAAACCCTTCGCCCGCCCCAGGCGCTGCCTGGAAGGGCCGCTTCGGGCTCCTGCCCAGGCTAGGAAAAACACCTGCTGCCCCAGAAAGCTCAGCCAAAGAGAAGGCAGTACGAAGGGGTGCCTAAGTAGGGGTAGCTCCCGACCCCACGCCTCTTTTCCCCGGGAACCTGTGCGTGGGAACCGCCGCCACGCGTGGCCACCGTGGGTCCCCCGGTCCCGTTTGATTGCTGCAAGAGCCTCCTCAGTTTGGTCGCAGAGAGGGGTGGTCGCGCTGCCCACGGAGAGGTGGGGGTCCCGGGTGGGAGGGTACAAGGGGGGATGTGACACGTCCTGCCGGGGAGCCGGGAGCCCCGGGTGTGCGGTTTTCCCGCACCTCGTCTCAAAGCTGGGGGCTGGGGCAGGGCTGGGGGATTTGGGGCGCACCCACCCGTGGGCACCGTCGGGATTTTGGGCACGGGGATGGGCGCCTGTGTCCGTGTCCCTGCTCCCGACACGGGAGCCCGGAGCAGCGCTGGTGTCTAAAACAAAAGCCTGCCTGCAGGACCCCCGAAGCTCCGAGGAGCCAATCTCGGCAGCGGACTTTGATGTATTGCTGTCCAATTAGTGCCTTTAATTGGTGTCCTCTGGGACTGGCAACCCGGGAGCGGGGACGGCGAGCGCTCTCTCAGCAAGCCCTGCCCGCCTGCAAGGCAACAAATAGATAACCCGGCTGGGGGGCACGCATCCTGCACCCTCCCGAGCAGCCCATCAGCCCCTTGCAAACCTTGCCACGGGGCTGGGTGCCCACGGACACGGTGTGCCCACGGACACGGGGTGGCCAGGCAGCGGAGGGGAGCGGCTGTAGCTGCCTCCTCTTTAGCTCCGGAGCAAGGGAGGGGGAGTTGATCAGCGCTGTTTAAAACACCGCACGTTCCTTCCAATTTGGCTAATGAAGGTCGTCTGTTGAGCGTAATTTTAGAGGTTAAATGAGGCTGACTGCAGATTTAAAGATGCTTGATAAAACGTTTTAGTTAAATGCCACGTACTGTATGTATAGATCCTATTAGAGCGCTCTAGATTTACCTTGGGGGAGGAGGAAACAAAACAAATACACAAACAGGCAGGGACGAAAAAGCACCGCCAATTTATTCCAAACCAAAAACGCTCGGTCGAAAAAGAAATTGATCGCTTCATCCATCAAACATATAAAATAAATTTCTGAGATCAGAAGTCACTCTGAAAGAGAGAGAAACGGGGGGAGGGGAGGAGTTCGTTCTTGACAAGAACCCTCAAAAGGGGCGTGTTAGGGAAAAAAAAAGAGGAATAAATGACAGCTGTCACTGTAAGCTCACCTTGATGCAACTCTGATTTTCTTTTCTTTCTCTCCCTCTCTCTCTCTCTTTTTTTTTTCCCCCCGGATAGCCACAAAACCCTTTAAGAAAAAAATCACCTGAAGGCAGAGGAAGATGAAACTTTTGATTAATAAGGAAATAAATTTGGCAAAACGGAAAGTGATGCTGACTTGTCTAAACCGATGTTAATGGAGGCATCTGTGGGGAAAGTATTCAGCCTGAGGCTGCCTCTAGAGCAGAGTAGTACCTAGTAGTACCTAGTACCTGTGTAAACCTCGATGCTCAGCCAACTGACCTTCTGTGGGAAAACATCTCTGATTGATGTTTGTAAACTGAACTGCTTTATTTGCTCTTCTGCATTCACTTTTTCTACTTTTTTTTTTTTTTTTGCCACATTCCTTTCAAACAGCAGTATAATGTTACATTAGGGGCATCTTTTACAGCTGGTCCCCAGAAACTAAGACCCTGACATGTGTCATACATTGCTACCAAAAATCACAGCCTGAAAATGGCACTTGCCTACCTCATGGAGAGACCCCAGTTTGCACTGAGGTGTGTGCACTCAGTTTCTTATCCAGGAGAAAAGACTCTGTCTGTTCAGCTAGTTCTGCCAACGGCTTGATTTAACCCTGCTAAATTTTTATTAAAAAACTTTTTTTCACTTTCCAATTTGGTTACCTGCAATCAAATCCTGAAGATCCCCAAAATGCATTTTTGCTTCCTTAGGAGAGGTTTGCTTACTGCTATTTCACTGCAGGATCCAAGATGAACTGCAGAGCAAATAAAGTAACTACTATTATGAGATCCGCACAATTAATGTGTGGCCTTGTACTCCCATAGACTGTGAATCACTCCTGGGAATGAATTACAATTATTCTAACATTTACTCAAGCCTGTGTACTTTAGCGAGGGTTTTTCTCTAATGTGGAGACATTGAGTCATAGGTTCCAAAACCACTTTCCACAAATGACCTGACCTGAAGTAAAATTTAATCCAAAACCTTAAGGTCTGGTTTACTAAACCTTCATCTAGAAACGAGCACAGACTCGCCTCCTCTGACAACTACAAAATAAGTTGAAGATCATATAGAAAAGGAAAGAAAAAAAAAAAAAGAAGAGAGGAAAAACCTAGCTTTGTCAATGTTTATACTCCCCTTGTAGCTGGATGAAATGTGGACTGGGATCCATTCCAGAGTCAGAAGAGTGCTCAGCCAGATGATGGGGGTTGGTTTGGCTCCAAATGATAGTCCTAACACATTCCTGTTTCAGTGGCTATGCGGATTTGGATGAGTGGACAAGCCCAAGTGTCTCAGCTGTTCTCAGTCCTGAGCAGTGCATTATTGCCCATTAATGCTTGCTCACAAGATACAAGAACACCCCTCTCCCTCTGTTTTGGCACTCAAAGCTTTCCACCGGAAAGCCTGCATGTCATTTGGGTCACAAAGGCAGGTTTTTACAACAGAACTGTACTGCAGTAATGAGCAACCAAATCATTGCTGGTAACAAAGCAGTTACTCTTGCATCTTTTTAGCCCATTTATCTAATCTAACTTCAGATTATGACATGAGATCCTCCATGAAAAAAGGCAGTAGCATTACCAATTACAGTTCCCTACTCTTGATGTCAGTACAGTAGTTTACAACCATGTCTCTGACACACCTACTGATTTTTGTAATATAATCTTCCAGTTGGCAACTTGTAACCCAAGGACTGTGGCCAAGCATTTCTAAGCTAATAGTGCAAGATGGATTGGAATACAGGCAACATGACTTCCATTTTCTAATGATGCTTCACATTCACATTCACAGTGGGAGTTTGGTGTGGAATCTGCAGGTCCGTGTATGGGAATCAGAGACATTGATGCTGTGCTTGGTTCCCAGTGCTGATCTCCCTGACATTCGTCCTGAATGGCATTCCCCAGCCCAGTATTCCTCCACCAAACCGAAATCAGTTTTACCCCACATCGGGACAGTTACCTGAGATTTGGAGCAAGTGATGATCAGCAACATCATGCAATTTTAGCACATCCAGATGCTTGTACAATTCCTATATCTTATGCAAAGTTTTTACCCAGACACTTTGTCTTCAGCACCAACCTCCCTCCTTAGCCAAACAAAAGATACTCTTAGATCTGTTTTATAGTTCTTGATACGCAGGTCAGCAGTTAGGGTGACATTTTCTACACATGTGGTTTCATGGTGACATGGCAACACCATACATAAGACACATACTGCTACAGAAGTCCACAAAGGGCAAAAGCATCTACCCTAATAGCTTCAATCACTTTTTATGCATGAGCATAATTCTCACAACAGCCTCTTCTTGAAAAGCAGTTCTAAAGTTGAGCTTCTGTATGCATGTCATTTCAGTTTGGCATAACCATCCCTCCAGTAAGGGATGCTACTTGAGTCATGTTTACTGTAATCTTCCATACCAGTAGAAATTCAAGAGTTGCTGTTACCCTCCTCATACTGATGTTTTTTAAATAAGTCTCCAAGATGTTATTTCCCAGACTCATTAAAATTTTGTTTTATAAATTGCTAGTTTAACTCTAGAAAAACCTACAGCTTTATCTGTACATCTCAGACTGTTATATTTCCTCCCAGTTATTTATTGTGATGCATTTGACAGCAAAAGACTTTCAAAACAGGTGCCTGATGTGACCTGACATACCAGCACATGGAGAATCTTAGTAGCATACGCCAACCAGGATTCACTCTCAATGGTAAAAAAAAACCAGAAAAGTCCAGAAAAGAAAAAAAAGTCTCCAGTTTGCTTACTTCTAATAAAAGATGTTCAGCAATTTATCCTTCTGTTCTACTCAGCTAAATTACTGAACTTTTATTTCCCAGGATTTTCCATGAAAGGACTTTGCATACTGTACTAAAGTACCTCTCTGTCTTCACTCTGACAACCAAAGCAAACTAAATTTGACTGATCCGTCAGTGTGAGGCACTTTCTTCAGTTATTGAGCTCTGAGTGAGCCTTTCTCCTACACCATCTCCAATTTTACAGTCTCCTTTTTAAAAGCATGTATGAAGGTATTTAGCATTTGTTCCAGCAGTGGTCTGTCATTCATGTTTCATCTTCTATTTAACATTTCCTGTACAGGCAGCCAAGAATTGCACTAGCCTGGAAGCAGTTCTGCAGCACTGCAGTGGGACCTCATGTTCATACATTTCTCCTTATGATCTTGCTTTTCTCTGTCTCTCTCTTCTAGGACATGTTCCCCAGTCTGTAAGGATAGCTTTCATACTTTGTTCCTAAATGTCTTATTTTATGTTTTACAATATCTAGAATCTATTTGTTTGCCAGGCCAAATTTCTCTGTGACATTCGTGCACCTTAGCTGTAGGGCTGTCCTGCTACCTAGGACAGATTTACTAAAGGAAAAAAAAAAGGATCATAACCCCCTGATAGCCCTGCTCTGTGCACTGTCATCTCTTCATAGACAAAATAAAGGCTACATAGGTGTGCAGGTGCCACGTACACAAGTCCTTGACACAAATTTGATCAACATCGGGCACGTACATACTTCTGACTACCTGATTAAACCAGCCAGTAGTGCTGATCCCACCGCTGTAGAATCTTGCTAGCAGTAGTCAAATTTCCTGATGATTTCTCTATTGGCAACTCTTCTTGGTGATCTTTAAATCAGAAAATGCTTAGGTTGCTTGACAAATCTACTGATTTGGGACACTGTACAATATAGTGATAATGCATAATAAACTAAGATTAAAATGTTGTGTGGTAATTTCCTTACAAAAGCCTAGGCTGAGGCATTTATAAACTAAACCCATAATCTCATCAAAATAAATCAAATGTGCAATGCCAAGACCTATTTTTCATAAAACTGTATTGATTGACATCATTTGTATTCCTTTCCTGAATTCTTTATGAAATTAATGCCATGTCAGTTTTGCTTTTACTGTCTTTTATATTGGTGTCATGCTAATCAGCCCACAGTTACTGGGTCACCTCATTCTTTCCTTTGTAATAGAAGCACAAGTTTATCTCTTTTGGAATTTCACCAGTATTCCAAAATTTCTTGCAAATAAACCTCTGAGTTCTCAGTCACTGCTTTAAAACCTCCTGTATCTCTATCCCGTTAGGCATTGTTTGATATCCTCTTCAGTTAATGACCTTATCAAAAGTACTTAATCTTCCTCTTTTGTTCCAATTACATTGCCGTGCTTTCCAAATGCAGGTTAAAACTTCTAGCTAGTGTCAGTTGAGAGGATTTCTTCTGTTTTTAGCATACTTTAGAACTTTTTCTTACTGTTCTTATGCATACTACCTTTGCATTTTTCCCCTTGTCTTTAGCTTCCCTTATCAACTTTCTACATTTTAGAATTTTTAATGTATGTTAATTGCAATCTATTGTAGGTTTCTCTGCATGCTGTACTATGATCTTTGCGCTTCACTTATTTGCCATCATTTCCTCCTCTTCCAGGACTGTTCTGTAGTTAAAAATCTGCCCTCCATGTCGATATTGCTCAGAACTGCTCATGTTCAATGTAATTTCCGGTCTCTAGCCACCCACTAGTTTCCAGTCTAAAAATTAATTCATCAAAACAAGGTCCAAAAAATAGCTTTTTCCATGCTGGACAACATGCCTTTCAAGTTGGGGAATTATCTATGATTTTTAGAAACTACCAGCGATGGTTTACTGCTAGCTGCATAAGAAAAAGTAGCACATGTGCTGTACTGAGTTTGTCCAGATGCTACTATTTTTATTCCTAGATATTGCAGACAAATGTTTAAGAGGTAATTCATCCCATTCTTGGGTTTAATTCGGCAGTTTGTGACACACCTCTGTCAGCTTTCCTGGTCTTTGTTAGTTAGTACATCGATCCATATGCATTTAGTTGTGAGTTATATTTACCAACAGGTCCTCCCTCCTTCCACTCACTGCTTTTACCTACTCTATCTGCTTATCCAGATTATAATCTGAATGTGGTGCTCCATTCACATGACTCATCCCATCAGGTTCTAGTGATGTTGACTGTATCTTTTCCCCAGTAAGAATTTCCTGCTCTGTGTCTGTGTTACCCACACACCCTTCCACTGATGTAGAGGAATCCAAAACATTCATTTTCTTCACATTCTTTGTTACATTGGCTCACAGTTTGTTGTTTATTATACCATATTTGCAGCTGGAAACGTGTCTGTATCTTCAGCTGTCTTCCCTGGGGTCACTGTACTAATGTCTTCCTGCTGTTCTAGCTGATTTCCAGCCACTCCCTTACCCATGAAAGAGATACACTGTTCATAGAGCCTCTCTCCTACTAGTGCATGTCCTACTCTTCCACCAAAGCAAATGTTCAGTTTCATACCAGAAGCAAAGTCCTGAGTTCACTGCATGTTTTCTGCTTTTTACAACACGTAAGCGAGGAAGGCTCTCTAATAGATTTGTATGGGCAGTCATCTAGACTTTCCTCTTGTTTCTTTTCTCAAATCCCCAAAGTCTTCCTTTAACCCTCTGCCACTAGTTGCAGTGAGTGTCAGAGTGGACACTTCCAGGATGATTTCACAATCATTTCTGCTTACACAGTGCATTACCTCTTGTTTTTTAACTTAACCATTTTGGTGACTTCCTTGTCATATTGGCTGTTTGCTACCTGACAAAGATACCTACATGTGATTTTTTTTAAAATTTTTATTCTTTAAAAAAAGCTCTATGTGCCATTTAAGCCCATGCTTTGGAAAGCTTATGGCACTAGGCATTTGGTTTAGCAAAGGATTGCTACAACTCTGTGTGATCCTGAGCCAACAGCTAAGGGACTTGTTGATCTCAGTTTATTTCAGTTCAGTCAATTTCTGGTAGCTTTTACATTCCCCATAGCTTTCAGTGATGTCATGTTATTCTGTGTCATCATGGAGACCTTTAGTGCAATGCTTATCAATGACAAAATAGAAGTGATGGTATATGGATGCATTAAAGCAAATCTTAAATTAATTTTTTGAATCTGAATAGTCTTTCTAGCACTTTTCTGAATCTTTTCCCAATTTGTCTATATTCTTTACAAAGTGAAGATTGTATTCTATTAATAGACTTATGCTAAATACAGTTAAAAATATCTCTATACCTGCTACCTCCATTTGAATTACTCATATGAGCTACCACATCACTTTGGGAATTCGTGGTTGGCGATTTTCTCTTACTCCTTCAGAGGTTTAAACCTTTTCAAAAACAGGCTGTCCCACATCCACATTCAGTGACAAAATCAAATGCAATACAACATGTGGGGCCATTTACCACTTGATCCAGGAAATTTAGTCAAAGTGATATGTCCTTAAAATTTATTTATGTTCAAAGATATTTGCATTCTTTTCCAGCATTTCTCCCCTCCCTCAAAATATTGATAAAATTAATGAGCAGTGGTGATCCATAGGAAAACTGCTGGAAGATCTGTGATAGTTTTCCCTTTAGGTCAGGACTGTCTCCCTTGCTGATCTATCAGTTATCTGGTTTTCTACCTAATATGTGTTACATTTAAATAGTATTACATTTTTACATCAGAATCTGGACTAAATCAAAAGACATTATTCTGAGTCTGCTAAAGAAATGCAGATATCTTTGCCAACCAAATATACTATCATTAAAAAAAAAAAAAAGCAGGTCCTTTTAACAGGACTTATTCTTCCTTAATAAAGCAGAAACAAAAATGCTTTTGATGACAATTATTTGTGTGGCCATCTTCTCATTATTTGCTGGTTGCATCTTACATTATTTTTTCAATGGTTCTGCCTGGGAGCAACTATTCATTTTAGATTTGGTATGCTGATTTTTTTTTTCCATGCTCTTTGAAACTGCCTCAGTATTATAAGACTTTCTACATGCCTTTAATATACCCTGTCGTCTTCAATGTCTTGTGGTATTCTTTGAAAGGAAGTCTAGAATTCAATTGCATAGATAGGTTATCTACTCAATTTGATCATCTGCATTTGCAGACTGCTCTTCAATCAAGCACACTTGGGACTTTTTATTCCACGATTTCAAACTCTTCTATCTGTTAGCAGACAGGCCAGAACGGCTTTGCCAAATGGACTCATTTTGATGTTGCTATTTGAAATGTGCAGAGCTTTGAATTTTAACCTTGGGCACAGTACTTGCTGTGATTATGTTGTACTCAGCTCCAGTATCTATTTGGAATTCACTTTTTATCCATTTCTTTCCAGTGTCAGAAGCCAATCTGCTATAGAATCTAACAGTGTAGATTTAATTAAAAGACTTAGTAAAACCTTTGTTTCATTAGCAGAGCTTCATCTTCCAGCTGCATTTTCACATGTGCATTTTGCTATTGGAGAGCAGTGCCAACACCATTGCATTGTGTCAAATCTCTCCAGGGTTACTGCAAACAACCCTGGTCCCTACAACGTGCTTCTCCTTGCAGCCTCACATTCAGTTTGGGCATGTGTTTTTAATTGTACGCTTCATTCTTTCAGCACTTATTAGATACTTGGATTAGGAAAACATGGTTTCTGCTGTGTTTCAAATACCTTTGCAACTTCAAATTTGTCTCTCACATTAAAGTTGTGGTGGCTTAGTTATCCTTTATTTTGTCACAGATAGTTTTGTTTAGTCTGTTAGTCTGAACATTCATGTGATTTGGCTTTACTACACAGCCTGATGACTTAATGGGTCAATCATTTCAACAAGGAGGTATTCTTTGCTAAACAGAATTTCTTTCTTTAAAAGATATGTCTTTTGCATGGCTCTTCTTCCTGCTGCTTTGCACAACACGTCAAATTCTCCTTGTATTAGTCTTTACTTTAAAAATCTATATCTAAGAAAACCTTTCTGTACTTCTAATCATTCATTAGTTTTGCATTCTGTTGCAATATTGCAGGTAAGAACATACTACTGCTTCTTTCTAATGTTCTAAAATTTCCAGTGTTATGATTTTCATAATCTCTTCTGCCCCTTACACTAGGCTTCTATGTATGCCAATAGAGGTAGCTCAGGCTTAACTCTAGCAGAGCCAAGGTACTGCTCCCCGAGCAAAGCTCTGTTCTGCAATTGCCTAAGCCCAGAAATATTTTATTCAGCTGCTGCCAGGCTCCAATCACTAGTGCAAAGAGGATCTAGGGAGCAAGGACTAGCAAGTATGTATCCCAAATGGCTTCAGAGACTAGCCTGTACACAACTGACTGTTTAATAGTATTATGTGTTTTTATTTATTTATTTATTTATTTTTTCTAAAGGAAACCCTTACACACGGGTAGAGGTACGGTGTGATCCATTTGGCCCCTGCACAGACAGCTGCATAGCAGCCCTGTCCCAGGATGCAGACTACTCTGCAGGAAGGGACGGATCCCCATGTGTGTCTGCTCCTCCTCACTCTTGGAGAAAACCCTGGTGCTTAATACCAGCTTCTTCATTAACTGTTAGGGCTTGGGGTACTTCTGGAGTTCCAGTTACTTTTTTAAGACTGGCTTTAGTATGCAAAGGGCATTTGTGCAAGGCACATAATACTAAACCTGCCTGTTCTGTCAGATTCTGCTTGAGGCAGGATTTTTAAAATGGTAGTGAAGAAGTATGTGCATTGCTACCACTCTTACACTGTTCCCAATAGATTCATAGTTCAGAATTTAGTGATGATCTTTTCATCTTTACTAGATTCAGTTCTGCGCAATATTCATTCATTTCTCTTGAAGCAGCATTGAGTTTGTAGTTCAGATTGTTGGGCCTAGAATAAGTTTCTTCTTGTTTCTGACAACATTTGCATTTTAAATGGTTTGCTTTTAATAGCCTGTCTGCAAACCTCAGCATTGCACATAACAAATTCTGAAGTATTATTGATAAAAGCACTAGCTTCTGCATCACCCCTGGAGCTTGCACAGAAATGGCAGCAGCAAATCATTTAAAACAACTTGGATAAAACAGAACTTGCAAGTGCAACGTCTCACTCTGCAGACATAAGCCTTCTGTAAGGGTAATTAATGACTTGTTAATACCAAGACATAATTTATAAAGGAGCCAACTTAAGACAATCATGAAGAAATGAGATAAATAATCAGCAGAAACAATAAAGATCAGTTGTGACATAATTGCAGAACAGCATTCAAGGGCTCAGGAGATCAGGAGATGCCTTTCTATTCCTTAATCAGACTGAATATGACATTGCAGATGTTACTTATTCAAAGACTGTTGTGTGTGCATCTGAGTCTATATAGCATGTCTCTGAGAGCAGCTGCCAAATGGAGTGAGTATATGTAGCTTTTCCATTATCTTCTATGTGTGGAAGAGACTTTTTTTTTTTTTTAATAGCAGAACTCAGAAGAACTTAAATGTTCAGAAAAGCTGTTTTTAATCTAATATATAACTTTGGTATATACAATAAAACACAGCTTTCATGCTTCATGTGTTGGGGAAGAACGCTTGAAGTTCCCAAAATCTCCCCCAAAAGACCAATCAAACCAGAAAGGATTGCTGTAACTAGGTTCACCTTGTGGCACTCCCACCTGGGGAAATTCAGTAGGGTAGTGTCTAGAAATGATGCAGTCCAGCCTGGAGACCCTTGAGCAATGTAACACTTGCCTGTGTTATTGGAGTGAGGAGCGTTCTGTTGCACATGACTCAGTGTCTCACCATTTCTGTGTATGTCAATAAAAGCCTAAACACATTTTTGTCTAAACAGTAAGCAGCTAACAGACTTCAGACTTTACAAATAACCATCAACTATAACATCTTCTTGGCAGATCAATTTTTTGCCATCATGCAGGCAGCTGAGCTAAAGCTTCTGCGTCCTCTCAGTTAGTACAAGGGCTCTTCAGCCAGTCCCGTGCCACAGGACTAGCTGGGAAAGGCATAAGGAACACCAAATGGACAAAACAAAACATTTCACCTTATTTGCTCCCACTTCAGAGATCCTTCTCTCAGGTCACTGTTCTGGCACAGGAAAAATGTTTCTTCTTGGAAGACAAGTTGCTGGCCCATGCCTGTTTCTTACAGTAATATATGTTTTCTAAGGAGTAAAGGTCTGCTACATATTCTTCTTTCCCCAATTTACTCCTTCTCACTAGCTCCTGGCTAAAGCATGTGGTAGCAGATGTGAATCAGAAAATCGGCCAGAGCATGATGCTCTCCACCCACGTTTTGTTACAGGCAAGGATGACAACCTTCCTTATTATTGTGGTTGCCTGATGTTTCCCATGATATAATTCTCTGAGCAACTTCCAATTTCGCCAAACACCATAGAAACTTTCTATGCTGGGCGTACAGTTCATGGTAAATGTACACACACATATATTTAAGCAGAAAATAAACTATCACTTCTAAGAAGGAGTATGGAGCAAAACATGGTGTTCTTCCCATGCTAAAAATTTCTCTTGACCTTCTATTTGGAAAAACATAGGTCATCTCTCCCCTATCTTGAAATCTGGCAGCCTTTATTCATTTGTGGTCTTTACTCGTGGATGAGCCTTTTACCATCCCTTTGAGACGCTCCTCAAACTTGCCATCATACAAGCCTCTGAAAAATTATGGCTCTCAAGAGCTCAGTAGGAGTATTTTAAGACTGACTGGACTACAAAGTCATCATCTCTCTTGTGTTCTCAGTCTTTGATCCACTGAATTGTGACTTATTCCCTGGGCAGTGACACATGCACATGTACCCCAGAATATTCCATAGCTTTGGAATGAGGTTACTTGTATGAGAAGTGTGAGATGGTTAGTATAAATCCTATTAGGAGGGTAGTAGAGCACAGACACCTCTATACACATATACATTAGTATATGTACAATAGTAGGCAGGTTTTTTTCAGCTAGATTTTGCAATGAACTACTGCATTTGAGGTGTTGTCAGATCCTGTAGGTGATGGCAGAATGCAGCTACAACACTTTCCTGAGCCTCATGGAGGATCTGGGGACAGAAAATTTCTAGTTCCTGTTCTAGATTTGGAGTCAGATAGTCAACAGACAGCTCAGAGCTGCGGACAAAGTGACAGTTCTAGGACAGAGGATGCAACTTTGGTAACTGAGAAGCTTTACAATAAACAAAAGCACAAATGGAGTTCAGAAGTTGACAATTTTTCAAAGAGTTTCTTACAATTGCAGTTTTGGAAATTATTGCTTAGGTACTGCTTAATTTTTTTTTTTCGACAGCCAGAGTCCTTCTTTTGATTTAGCTATAAATTTCACAAAGATTCTTCTTGCATGGAGCTGACCCCAGATGGCTTCTTTATTTTGTAGGTCTTTCTACTGCTCAGGCCTCTGTGACATAGACACTGACTCCACTCTTCCACCAAAGCCATCTGGCACTGTCTGCTATAGCCTTCTATAACGTCAGTGCCAGGATCATTTTCCAAAGGTCATGAATGTTCCTGTCCTTCACCAGTAGGCTAAACCAAGATCACCTCCATGTCCAGTGATTTAGTCCACATTAGTAGGATCCACGCCAGGGTCTTCCTAAAACGTGTGATGGATCCTTACCATCAGCTCAGCAAGTGCCGGAGACTTGCTGAAAGGTGCTGTGGGGAGTGCTAGAAAGAAGTTGGCTAGGTGAGACACCTTTGCTGGGTTACCACAGAGGGGATCTACAGGTGTTGTAAAATGGACACATCTGGTCCTGCAGTGAGAAACATGATGACAAAGTCCATGAATAATTCTGTCTTCATGGCAAAGGTTTAAATAGTGTACAGTAACTGGACCCACAGAGCACCCACTAGCCAATGCAGAGAAAACAAAATAGTAAGTACCTGCTTTTTAGGTCAATAACCTCTTACCTGAATGACACAGTATTTTTGCTGGGGGAAGAAAAGACCCCAGCACATAAACACATAAGGAAATGCAGAGTGAAGTCATCATTTTTTTTTTTTTCCTTAACTTTGGTTATTTGACCTTGCAACTTCAAAGCCGTTTCTCTAATATTCTTTAATTCTCTTAGCATCCACACACTGCTTTATGTTTCCTTTGCTATCCATTGTTCCCATTTCCTATGGGTTGGTTTCCTTCCTCCATTGCAATGCTGAAGCTTCTTGGAGGAGAACTGTCTTTTTAACTAGTGTCCATGTGGCATCTAGCACAGTGGGCAACTGAATCTGATCCCAAATACATAATTTATGTACTTTGTTTGGATCACCTCACATCTGTTCACGTGGCTTGTCTGGCCAAATTCATAGATAACTTCTGTTCAATTACAGATTGATATAAAAGTGTGGAACTAGACAGCACATCAGATATAATGGATCAAGAGTTCAAAGAAGTCCGTAACCCAAAATTATGGGTTATGCTGCTGGACCACTTTTGCCACTGGCCCAGTGGCTGCTGGACCACTTTTGCAAAGATATTCCCTTCATTGCCCCATGAAAAACTGGTGTTTGATGGAGGTTAAAGGAATAGTACATTTGTTTACTGGAAGGGATCAGGAGAAATAGAATAGAAAAAAAAAGGAAACCAGAGTACAATACTCTAACCTTGGCTGAAGGGGCTTTGCTTAGTGAAAATAAATTGCAGTATGTGAAACTATCAGCATAATTCACTGTACATTATAGTGAATAAAGTATACAAATAGGCCTATGACTGAGGAAAAACAACAACAATAACAAAAATCAAAATCAACCACCCAGCTAAACAAAAAAAAAAAAAGGAAGAATCACAACTGTGAAGACTTTGGTCTGGGATGTGAGGATTTCTAACATGATATGAGAGAGCTGCAACAGAGGAAATCAGAAATAAAAGGGAGAAAGAAAAATAAAACCAGACCTGTGTTCAGTTACAAGAATAATGAAATTTAGGATAAAGCAGTGCTATTTTCCAACATCCACTATTTTAACAACAAAATCTGAGACTCTTCTGGTCTTGGTGAGACAACACTGGAAATCATGTTGAGAATGAAGGGAAGGAGAAAGACACAATAAGTTTTACAGTTATTTACCACTGCAAATATGCTAATATCTGCTAGTATTTACTGGTATGTATTAACATTTGTGCAACAAAGGGCAAGGCAGAGAACATCAAACGAGGAATGACTTGACAGGATTTCAAGGAGAGAAGATGTGAGAGTCACGATGTTTGGTACCATAGGGAGAAGTGAGATTCAGTTTCATTAAGGAATGGAAACTTTGATCCAACACCCACTGATGTCAGTGGAAATATTTCCATTGACTGGTTCCTAGCCCTGTGATGTAGGGAATACGGAACATGGTTAGAGTGAACTGCAAACCAAATGCACAGCAAAATGGACAGAGATGAGCAAAAGTCAAGAGAAGTCCAGCAGCTCCATGAAAGTTTCATTATTGGTATGTACTGCTGCCAGCATAAGACAAGCATTTTTTCTCTGCACTTTTCACCCAAGTGGTGTTCATTTAAGTGTGGGTGTGGGCATATAGCTCTTCTAGTTACCACTGGCACACACTGACTGCAAGCCACACGTGTGAGTTCTTGGATATCCTTTGGCTTTCACATCGTGTTGTGGTTGTGGTTTTTAAAAACAAGAGCAATGCACATCAGCGTGAAAAGAGACTGACACCTGACTATGAAATGATGATGTAGATATTTTCCTGATGATTGTTTAATCAAACAGGAGGACTGAGAGTGTCAAATGAGTACCAGCAATTTATCAAGAGCCAGTTGTAGAAGGAAGTGTTCTCTGAGTCATCAGTGTGATAATTACCACTGACATTTCCCCAAGGGGAACTGCATTTTTAATTGTTACAAATATAATCACACTTCTACAGAGAAGTGGGAACAGAATCCTTTCAAGCCTGTTTCTGGAAATAGAAATGTCTAAAGTTTCCATGTGGAAAAAAAACTTTGTGATAAGAAATTATTGGGTACACCAGAATAAATATGTCATTGCAAAGGTTAACTAAAATACCAGCTACTGTACTCTAATTTCCAGAAGAAAATGCATTTATTAAGGGTCTCTGGGTTAAGTCCTGGCTCTACTGCAACTGCAGCTTCCTTAGCTGGGCTGGAGCTGACTGAGCTTTGGTGGGGAGGAGAGGAAAGTCTGTGTGGACCTGCCAGCTGAGCAGGAGCCGTCTCGAGCTCCACCACCTTTGCTTTGGCTATAGAGGGGGTAACACAAAGCTGCTTCTCTCCCACGGCAGCACTAACATGAGCAGTCACACGCAATTGCTTGGAGGTACCTTTTTTTTTTTTTCTTTTCTCCAATGGGCAAGCCAGAACAAATCAGCTATGTTTCGCCTCCCCTCAGCTCCCTGTTGCAGGCAAAAGCCCTTTCTTACTCATATTCCCCCTTCAAATCTGGCAATTGTGTAAATTGGGGGATTTTCCCTGACAGGATGCTAGAAGAGTGAAAGTCTTCACTAACTTTTTGGGTGTCACCTGTAGCCTGCTGAAATGAACTGAGCTAATAATATACTTGCCACTTAAATCTGCTTGCCAGCTACATCTATGTCTTTGTTAATTAAGGTAGCTGTACTGGTTTGAGGATAAGAGAGGTAAGTTTTGTAGGAACAGATTAAGTCTTTTACTGGACTAGCTGATATGGCTAGAAAAAATATTGAATTTTTATCAGGACAGCAAATCCGTCATTCTGTCAGATGAAGTTATTTCTAAAAATCTCTTAAATTAAAAATAGTATCAGGTATTTTAGCCTCTCAGTGGGCACAGAAGAACAGTGTTGGGGAGGGGAAGGTATTTAATCCTTCCTCAGTAATGGGCTCTCTGTCATACAATGCCATCACCATCACAGACATCTCCATCTCTTCTACAGCTTGGTCAGGTGCTGCCTCTGTCCCTGGAGCACACAGGTCACTAACAGGCAGTTTTAACTAAACTGTGTTTTATAGAGAGTTGCAGTCTTGCTGTTCAGAAGTGTTGATGTAGCTAGCAGAGACTGGACATCAGCAGATAATACAATCTGATAACCAATCTACATGATTTAGGATTTCAGCTGGTAAAGTTATGAAAACAAAGCAAAACAAAAACAAACAAACAAACAAAACTACTGTTTGGCTAAGAACAATTTGGTTTAACTCCTTTTTCATTAAGGACCTTGGCCCTTCTTCAATTGAAATCAATGGAAATTCAACTCTAGGTTAAGCAGATACCACTCAGTAATACTGACAGAGCCATTCCAATTTAGCTTGGGCTGCATTTATACTACTAAATTAGAATGCTCTCGGCCCCTTCATTGCCAAAATCAAAAGGGTTGTTTTTGTCCTATGTAAAAAAAAAGGACAATAAACAGAGATGAGTCAAATTGATACTAAATGTAAAAAGCATACTAATTACTGCTATGTTAATAGGCTAAAAAGTGAAGAAACAGTATATCCAGAAACTTGTAAATAGCTTTAAAAAGTACAATTAACTGATTACAGCAAGATTTGAAGTTTCATATAAGTGAATATGGTACCAAATTAAAATAAATAAAAGAGCAGAATTTTCACACATTTTTACTCTGAATGTGCAGACAATCAGGGGTTGCATGTGAAAATAACGGATTTGTTACTGTCTTTGCTTATCCACATGATGCACCGTCTTGGAAACTGCACACAGAATTTAGGTGCATGTGTATTTATGGCACTTTCTGAAACAAAACAAAACGAAACAAAACAACAAAAAAACCCACCAAAACAATGCCAAACAAAAACAAACAAACAAACAAATAAAACACCATTTTTTTAGGGGACTATGTACTAATAGGACTTAATCTTCTCGCAGATTTGTTTTATGATGTTGCCTTCAACCAGACTGTGCAATCACAGCTGCCTCCCTCAGCCACCCTTCTCTTCCCCACCCATCATCTCAGTCCTGCTGTGAAGCCATACAGAGCTTTCCAACTCTTAACTTCTGTGACCTTGTGTTTGCTGCCTGACAAAGGGTGTTGGCTTATGCTAGCAGTATCTGGGGTTTCCAATCTAAGCATTTCGTAGGTCCAGGTCTTTTTAGAAGCCAAGGTCAAACACCGCCAGGTGAATTCATCCTATTATGGCCAAGTCCCTGTGCTTACCTTAACCCTTACAGAAAAATTACAGCTTGCAAGACAGGTCTTCTAAATGAGGCCAATATTTCAAAGGGCTCACTGGAGTACTGCATTCAAAGATACACAGATGATGTTAAGCTTCTGCACTAATTCACGGTATTTGCATTTTATGGACTACTGAAAGAATGTAGTACTTTCAATTATAAAAAAAACAATTTTACAATGACGAAAGGTTCTTGAAATAATTATTTAGAAAACAAAGCCTTGAAGAATTTGGCAGGAATTCACCCACTTCAGACTTAAAATATATTCCAGCTTCATGCAGCTACTTTTTCCTGGACGTTTGAAGATATTACTTCCATGGTAAAGTTGAAAAGCTATGAGATCATTGTCCTCTGGTGAAAAAAATAAAATAAAATAAAAAAATCACTAAACATTTCATGATGTCAGGTGATTTGACTGATCACACTTGATGTGATTTGACACATCAGAGCAGTGGGATGCATGAGCTAAGGAAGAAGAACTTTTTAGCAATTTGTTCCCAACTTATAACGTGACATCAGTGCTTCCTGAAACCTAATCCAACACGCAGGAGGCATCCCATTTTCTAAAGATCTATCTCCATTTTTACTGTTTCAGCTAATATTCCTTAGTAAGCCTTCAGACTTTGGTCTGCTTAATATTAAAACATTTTTTTTGTTGAATTATGAACATTTATCTCTCATCAGGGAAGATAAGTGTCCCTTAGGAGAGACATGAGAAGAAGATTTGTGAGATCTAACAGATTTGTACAAGAGAATCATGACAGGTATTTCATAATGGAAAGATCCTCAGAAAGATAATTCTTTAGCATACAGATGAGTTTGCTACCTTAGCAGATGTTCACCTTTTAAGTAAAAATATGCTTTTAAGAGACCCTCTGAAATGTCACAGTTATCCCCATTATTAAAAGATATCTTGATTTATATTATTACAATTGTTGAAACATTCCTAAGCAATAGGTTCTGAAAGCAGTACTTTACCTGCCCTGCAAGACATTTAATTAATTCCGTACTTTCATTGTAGACACTGCAATTAAAATAATTCTTGACTATCTCACAGAATTTTAAACATTTTCAAGAAATGAATTCAATACAAGATAGTGTGTGTGCAATTCTGCAACTTGGTCTCCCAGCTGTGCAATAAATTGCTGGGAGAAACAATTAGTGTAGAGTCATTTGTTAGAGAATGAACCAAAAATGTATCTAAAAATGCCAGTACTAAATGTGCTGACAATTAAGAGCAAATTACTTAGCAAAGATGCCATGTGTTCATATGTTGCTTCAGCTACATGCATTTGATGTCTAGCACCACATTTATGTTTAAGACATAATTGCACATTTTGTTCAATTTTGTATCTGTACTGAAGTAAGGTGATATGATGCCACCACTTTCAGACACGACTCCCCAGTGTCTCAAGTTATCACCATACCTTTTCATTCCAAGGGCAAAAGTATTTCTAATTACATGTGACACAAGCCTTACTCATTCATTTTGATTATTTTTCCCTTGCCCCCCAGAAAGTTTTATAGGGCAACAGAATGAGAAACAGAAATGACTTACAGTGGAATTGATGTTACATGAAAAGATCTCTCAGGGGAAGCCGTAGGACTGTCATTGCCCCATCAGCTGAAAACTAGACTAGACAAAGCATTTATTAACCCTTTGCAGAGGACATTCCTGCATTGGTTGGGACTTTTACGATGGCCTAAAGGCTCTCAAGACCAAAATATTTACTCCAAAGAATAGTTTACATCATTACATTTCACTAAAAGCACCTGGACAGATACACAGGATTTTTTGATTGGGTTTAACTACACAGTATGAACAGATGACTTTTTTTAGTGTCTTACAAAAAGAATTTGGTAGTGTTTAAGAATAGATTTACAGTTCATATTTTTCAAAAGTGCTTGGGTAACTGGAAAATATACCCCTCCCCTGAAATTATAAAATCCGATGTAAGGGATCTCTAGAGCTGAAGTTGCTTCTCTCTTTGAAGTCTAGAGAACAGGCACCACACTGGGAGAGGAAAATGGCAATGTTTCACCAGCCATGCTCGGTGAGATCCAGCCTTAGACTTTCACAGACTGCTCATAGCAACATGTTCTTATCTATCTGTGTTTCTGTACAAAGCTGAAATCAAGGTGACATATGCAGATGCAATGGATGACCAAAATAAAACTAAACTATTCATAAATATTTACCCAAATCCCTAACTGTGATCCGTCTTTCCAAACAATACTGTGATAGAAATATATCCTTCAAATCCAGAAAACTATTTGCAGAGAAATAAACTTCAAAATTTTGCACTTCTGTCACATTTCAATCAGACTTCTTTCAAGATGACTTAATTTGCTCCCTCCAAATCTGTTTTGGATAACAATAAAATATAGCTACTGTGACCTGCACTGAAGACTGTTAATTAAATTTATAAATTAATTAAAATTTTAAATTTAAAGCATTAATAAAACTTCACAGTTAGGCAGGGAAGGGATCTATATTAGCACTTACAGCAAAAATTCACTGAAATTACTTCTCTTTGACAACTCATTTTTCATACTTGATAAGTGTCTGTTGCTTTCTTAAAAGGTAAATCAGGACAATGGGCTGGGAATCTGTTAAAGGTGAACCAAGAGAGCACACACTTCCAGCCTTCCCAACAAATTTCTAAGTTTTATTACTTCAAGTTACATCCATATCAAATATTTTTATCATTCTTATTAAGTAGCTTGTCTATGGATCTATCTAATAATTTGTAAATATCATGCATTTGTAGAGAACATCACAAACTTCTTTACCTTCTGTTATTCATTTAGTCCATAATGGTAGGTCATACCATACACACAGATTAGATTGTTTGGTGACATTATCCATAGGATAATTAAGCCAATTTATCCCTAAATAGATTCATTTTCTCCTGTTTATGGTTTTTCACTGGGTTGTTGGAAACTTTCAAAGACTTATACCACTTTGAAAGAAAATATTGTCAGAATGAGGAAAATTGTCTTGTAGCTATGTCCTTTCACTGAGAACCTGTTTCATAATAGACTGCTATTTTGGACAGTGAAACAGTAAAGAGTGTTGTGGAGAAAAGTGATAGCTAAACTTCCTTTATCTGTGCAAAAGTTCTTCTGGCTAAAATGTTGGCATTAGTGAAGTCAACAAAAATATTTTTACACTTAGGATCCCAATGACATACATTTTCTATCCTCCAAAACACCTCTAAACAACATCATAATCCACTCTTCTCGAAGGAAAGCATCTTATCCAAGATATTTATTCTCCATATCATGGGGATTTTTTAGACCCTCATTTTTTTCTTGTCAGTCTTCCCCTTTCCACTTGCTAACTTCTATAGCACCTTTCCTTCATTTTCTCATTTTTCATTTCTCATTTCTCATTTTCTTCATTTTTCAATAGCAATCTTTCCTTCATTTTCTCTTATTGTGATTTTGTTATTTCCACTGATCAGTGGATAACTTATTTTCCTTTATTTTTTAGGTCTGGTTCCGTTATGAAGCTTGAGCTATAACTGTCTCTGTGATTGAACAGAATCTAGATGTTCCTTCTTAACCAAGCTCATTTAACCAAGCTTAACCAAGCTCACCTCTCTCTTATGAACGTTCCATGTCTTAAAAAGCATTGATTATTCTAACGTCTTCTTGTCTTACTAGTAGCTTCCAAAACTTCCCAGTTACAACTCTCCTGTTTTTGCTAATTCTGTGTGCAGCCTTACTAGCCCCACATTAGCCTTTTCATTTTTGCTTTTCTCTATTCTTTTTTAAAATATAAAAGTGAAAGCCACCATCTTCTTCCGGGAACCCGCGCCAGACAAATCCTTCTTTCCTTCTGTTGTCCATCGCCTTCCTTCAATTTTCCAAGACCACTCCAAACTCCTCACTCTCATTTAGACAGCCCCTATGTATATCTTTAGTCATGTTTTATCTCACACTCTTCTTTCATTGACTTCTCTCATTCCTAGCAGAAAAGGACCTTACCAAGACTTCTTTTATCTTTCTCATTTTGGGACAAGCATTCTGGCACATTTTCCAGTGCAGTGAATGCTCTCTTCTTCCTTCTGCCAGACTCTTCATGCTCTTTTCTTGTTCAAAACCTCTTTAAGATAAAATAAAATAAAATAAAAATAAAATAAAATAAAATAAAATAATAAAATAAAATAAAATAAAATAAAATAAAATAAAATAAAAAATATTTTTTGGAAGGATCATTTATTTCTTCAGCCTAGCAGTCTACAAATTCTGTCTTCCTTGGGCAACTGTCTTATGATTTATCATGACTTCCTTGTCTATCTTTATTTTATTATAATTTGAAAACTGTGCTGTAATTCTTTCAATGATATTGAAGTATAGAGGACATATTGTTATCAGGACAATGCAGTGGTATGATTCTATGATTCTATGATAATGCAATTATATTAATGCACACGTTAAAAGTATTTTGGCACGATTGTGTACAAATCTGATCCCCCCAAAAAGTAAAAAAAGTTGAAAGTTTTGTAAGCTTAATACTCCTTAGTTTATTAAAGAAAATATTAAAACCAGGTTTTAATGTGATCCATAAATGGGCAGATGTATTTTAATAGAAGTGAGTTCTTCAGACTGTCAGACATGGCAATATTTAATATCTGGAAGCTGAATACATACAAATTAAGATGGGAAGTAAGATTCGGTCTTTTAAGAGTGAGAATAATTAGCCATTGGAATAACTTTATAGCTATGCTGTGAATTCTTCATTTTAAACCTTTAAATCAAGATTGGATATCTTCCTAAAGTATACATAGTCTAGTTCAGACAGAAATTCTGAGTTTAACACAGGGATTTCTGGATGAGTTTCTGCAACTGACTGTCAAGCAAGATGACTGTTATCCATAAAGTCTATGGGTGAAGGCCTGGCCAAGTTTAAATAAATGAAAAATAGTCCTGAATTTGGTGGGGTCAAGAGTTTAACCTGGGTGCGTATGAAAGTTGGAGCTAGCCATGAACAAACAGCTGTACCTCCCTCTGCTTGTTGGTCCTCACTGGCCGATGGTGAAATCAATGGAAAACGTGGTCCCACATTCCAAAATGTCCTAAGGCAGCCTCATGCCAGCAACAATTTCACATGGCTCTCCCTAGCACTGGTTTACCAAGTGACATGATGGCTTTAAATGTTTTAAGCAGCACACCCTATTTTCTTGCTTTACAGAACAGGAATAGGTTTTGATACATGCTTTAAGATAAGTACTTTGCAGAGCTGAGGTAAAACATATGACACTCTGGGCTGGTTAACAAGGTGGTTATTTTCTTGTCGATGAAGGAGGGGAGAGGATATTTTTATTTTGTTTGTCAGGTTGGATTTCCTGAGAGGTTACATCATGTGAAAGAAACCTTTCAACCTTTTCATGCTGCAGCAGAATTTAACTCAGTGTGTTTCTTCCCATGAGGCCAGAAACATATTTCTGAGTGCAATAACCTTGCATTGAAAGGCTACTGCCTGCCAGCTCTGAAAACTAAAATTCTCTACATAGCAGTTCAGGCTTCTTGCCACAATCTCGCCTTGAAGTGTTCACTTCAAGAAGTGCTTGTTTTTCACCACATCACTGAGCAGAAAGCTGCCAAATTTTTTGCCTCTCTGCAGGTACCTACAAAATTCAAAATGGGTTGGATTTTGGGGGCACCTACATTTAAATCCCGAGGAGCATTGAGGTTCTGAGGACCTGGGGCCTTCAGTTCTGGGAGCCATGCTGAAAACACTGGCTGACAAATTTAATGTACGTCCCTTTGAATAGCCATCAGATGGTAACATCATTGACTGTTATTGTTAAAAAGAGAAATAGAAAATGAATGCTCTACTGAGAAATGTATTTGAATGATTTTAATAAATTATGCAGGTTTTTTTTTAATGTAGGTGATCATCTGGCAAAGGTTAGGTTGAGCCCATCACTCATTTCACTTGTGGCCTGTCAGGCACATTAAAATACAAACATCTACTAGTAAAAAGCTAATGCCTTAGACTACGGCAGCTCCTCACGGCATACTCTGAAGTTCCCAAATGAAATACCAGGTCATTTCCAATAATGGCCACACAATCAAATGATCAAGTATAATTAAAACAAGAGATTCATTATTTTTGCTTGCGTCTGCACTCCTGCTTAAACACTGTCCACATGCTGCTATGTAATTAAGCACCTAACTGCCAAACTCTCTTTTTGAATCCAGCATTTCTCTCTTTATCTCTCTCTCTCAACCTCCTGACTTGCATATTAACATCAGATTGGAAACCGGCAGAGAACCAGGATCTGCCCTCATAGAAGCCAATGGCAAAACTCCCACTAGATCCAAAGCTTACTTCCCCCTGTGTGTACATGCTTACCTGCTCATGGCTTCATAGTGAAGATAAGTATTTCTCTAAAAGACTTAGTTATGTCTAATTTAAAGGGAAGACACAAACAACCATACAGCAGTCTCTGTTACATCTCAGCAAATGCTATTCTTTTTAATAAAAGATTAAGATCCATTAACCCAAGAACTGTCAAATCTTATCCAGAATAACAGTGCTTAATGATAAAGCTGGCTTATAAAGTATGGGAAGACAGACAAACTGTCTTTTCCCCTGGGCTCTCTCTTTTTCTTTCCCTTTCCTTTTCAAATGACCCTCCCCAAATAATAGAACACAGTGCTTTATGTTTCAAATGTACCATATGGCATGACGTGAGTGCAGTTTAATTACATATTAGCATATTCTTACAACGAGGGTTGGCTGTTTAAAGCAGCTTGACAAAACATGAATTAAAATATTTGCATGAACGCATTTGGACTAAATCTGTCTTTGTTATTATGAACACTTTTAAAATTGTGAATGTGTGATAATCTCACTAAACTTTCACAGCATGATATTGTGAAACAGCAAGAGAAATTAAATCATGCTTTTCCTGTCTGGGATTTTAACAGTTATATTAAGGACCACTGAAATACACAAATGACAGCAGCTCTCAACTCAATATGATTATATGATTTTAACCCTTTCTTCAGATTTTAAAGTAAAATAAAGTAAAATTAATGCTAAGGTCAATATTCCTTTAAAATACAAAGTATGGAAGTTTGCTGGTCAAGATTTACCCTGCTTTCTGTCTCATTAAGAATGTTTCTTTACTGATACATTTAACCATCCTTGTGCTGTCCTCAGCACTTGCAAATGATCAATGGCATCATTTGGTGTCTTAAGAAGGAAGCAATTAGCAGCAAATTTATATGAAAGATTTCTCTGAACGTGAACCCTCTCCTACACTCTGCCTTCTCTTCTATTATTGCCTCTACTGTTGCTGAAGCATCACATCTTAAAATACCTTTTAAACAAAACAAACTAAAAAATACCTACCCAGACTGCCTGTACATTGTGGGTTGTCCTCAGATGTTACTGGGAACATGCTTTCCTTTGCTGACTGAAAAACAGTTTTGGCCATTTTTTTGCAAATATTTATACACGAGTTTCATGGAGTTACTGATAATCACTCACACAAGTAATTTTGTTTGAAGGCTCAGACCCAGTGTTTAAGTGGTCCAGCTCTTTCTCGTACTGACATTTCAACTCCCCAGTGCTCAATAAATTAGGGGCATTCTCCAAACATGCTCCTGCAATCCTTTATCAGTGACATTTTCCTCACAGTTTGTCTTGAATTGTTTTTATTTTGCTTCCCATGGGTAAAATGCTTGGCTTTCTACAGTCTGGACAAAGCCTATATACCCCTGAAGCTTACAGAAGAGGGATTATGTGGAATTCATACAGTGCATTGGCCTGGTGTTGGCTCCATGTGCATGGATGAATGGCATCCATGTCCAATTGTTAGTCTCCCCAGAATGCTCTCTCCAGTGATAAAGATTACTCATGTTTCATGGCGATTGGTGGGCCAGCAACATCTGATCAGACTTTTCCCATCATTTGTTCCAGCCACCCTTGGGCTGAAAATTATCTTCAGAGATTTTTTTTTTTAAATATAAAAGCAGCATTCAAGAGTTTGCCAGTAAAATGTATATCTAATTCAATTTATGGGATAATTTCCATTTTAAGCCTGATTTTAGCCTTGTCTAATTTTCTGAAAACAAAATAAAAGCTACTTTTTTCACACAAGCCTTGCAAAAATAATACACTTTCCACTGGTAAGTTGTGTGGGAAGAGGAGCACTGCTATTGGAAGGAGTCAGCCATCTTAGGGTGACCCCTTTATAGGTGACCTTGGTCCTAGTTACAAAGGTTTGCAATTTAAAACTTGTTCTTTGTCCTCATCCTCTATCTGACTAGTACAGTACATTGCTTTTCACAAACCTGAAGTGTACTTGAGAGCAATCTTCTTTCCATTTGTGTTTGGGGGTACTGTCCTTCCACATGGCCCATGTACGGTGTGATGGGCAGGGGTGGAGGCAGGAACTGAACCAATTTGAAACCACAATGCCAGGGCTCTGCCTCTGCTGGCAGAGAAGGAGGAAGAGAAAGCAGACCCTGATAGAGCAACGCTTGTAGCCCTTCGGACAGAGCTTTCTGGTAGTTTCAGTCTCACTCCTTGTCCCCACACTGGTGGAGCAACAGGCAGTCTGGGCTCTGGCACAAATAGCAGGCAGTGGGGTTGTTGCAAAAGCTCTGCCATTTGCTGTCCTGCCCTCTTTCCTGTCATCTGGAGGCAAACTTGGTTAAGACATCTCTACTCAGAAAAGCCATGGTTAAGACATCTATACCTATGAAAAGCCACTCAAAAGCATGGCAAGCCAAATTCTGTTTCTTCTCTGATAGCATGAACTAGTACTAATATCTTGTTCCCTCAGAGGACACGGTCAGGGAGCACACAGAGGCCAAGAGGGTGAGGAGAGGATGATATTTCCTCCCCATCCCACTCTCAAGTAGGGAAGAGCACTGGCAGATGGGACTGTGTGACAGTGAGGGCAAATGGGCAAGATTTTCTGGGAGAACTTGAGAAAGTGCTGTGGGGCTTTAGTTTGGATTAGAAACATCACAACTCATCCAGGAAAGACTCCAGGTAATTGTGCCTCTCCACCACCACTGTAGGCATGTAAGTCAATGAGATACATGGAGCCACAGGACCATCCACAGGACATCAGACCTCCATGGCCAAACAGGGTATACCAGAATATGCTCACAAGCACAGGCAGGGTATGCTCAGTATTTTCCCCTAGGAAATACCAGTGAGGTCTCTAGGGCTGTTGCTCTGCAGGTAGCTGCGCAGACTCCCTCCAATCTCATCCTGTGGCCATATCTGCATGGTGACATCAACACAGGCTCTTCCTTTATGAGTTTGCCACCAAAATTACTAGGATGTCTGAGTAATTGAATGCATTCCCTATCTCCCTTCATGCCAGGGAAGATAAAACTATGTAGCACACTTGATTTCTTTGGACAGGTTCGAAGTGAGTTGAGCCATGCTTATCAAATAGTCACATTGCTAAAAGTTCAGCTAAATAAAATTTTATATTAGTAGAGCTTTGAAAAAGGGCTGTACATGGGCTGTTCAGTTTGACTCAAGCACCAATCAGGAGTATTCAAAGTTTAAAGTGTGGTTTCAGTTCTACAGTATATTTCTGAGACTTCTGCTTAAGACAGCAGAAATCTCACAAAGTCCATTTTTTACTGAAGGATATTAGAGACACTTAAATCTGAACCAGAAAATATGATTCACAAATGAAGTTGTACCAGTTGTTTCATACCTGAAAGTTTGCAGGTGAAATGTCTCAGCTCCTGGAAACACAGGTAAATTTAGGTTTGAAGTTCTGGCTTTGACCAGTTTCTTTGTAAATGGTACTTCTGGTGGTGTAAGTTATTTGGGGAGTAAAGATGCGATAGTACTGAGTTATAGACCGTATTTTTAACTTCTGAGGTCTCAAACAAAGCCGTAAATGCGCATTCCATAGTTCCCAGACAAAAATAAACAGAGCCTGCAGTTTCTAATCCATTCCTCCTTTCCCTGGGTGCTGATTAGATTGCATATCCTGAAAGGGATGAATTCAGGCTTTTCTGAAGTTATTTCTTAGAGGTTCATTTGTGATTTAATGCAAATGTTTTGTAGATTTGAAATATATATGGAACAGCTGTTCCTTCTGCATAGGACAACATTTGTGTAAGCTCTTCAGAAGGAAAAATAAAACACAACAACACAAAAACCTCACAGCTATTCAGTTGCCACAGGACACTGTGGCCTTCTTAGAGCCTGAAGAACATCCTCTCATTCCAGGGTCTCAGATAGGGGATGATTTTGACCATCACTTATCTGACACTAATTCCATGTTTAGAATACTGAGGGATGGTATGTTTTTATCTTCTCTCTTAAAAAAAATGAAAGACATTTCCTGGGCCAAAAAGAAATATCTTGCAATGAATTCTGATAAGCCCAGAGTAACTAAATAAATTTCAAGGCTTTACAAGTAATTCAAATATCAGTGTTTAAAATAAAATAACACTTAAGAATGTTTCCACAAAAACAGTTTCACCACGTGACTGAGCTGAACCCATGCTGCTGGCAACTGTTCATGTTCTCCCCTTAGATGTTACATTTGTGCTTCATACCCAAGTGGTTAACACCAAGCTTTCTGTTTTTTCCTTTGTGCTGTTGTCAAGCTATTCAAATGCAAAATACTACTCCACTGCTTAATCCCTAATCTACATTGAAATCCAGAGTAGCCTTTTCAGGTTTATGGGTCATCTTTAACCTGGTAAAGCTGTGGGTGGTACTTCCAGAGCCTTTTCCCTCTTAGTAGACCTCTAATGGACTAGCACATTAATAACATAAGGGATGTTTTATAAAGGCCAGTGCTTCCAGCAATCTGAAGATAGACGGGTGCTCCTTTACCCTCAGTGATCTGACTCATAGACAATATGGGTGTTTTGACTTTTCCTGGTGGGAATCAATATACTCTAGACTGAAGGACAAAAGCATGACACAGCATCAAATGCCATTAAACAATATATGGATTAAAATAATTGAATACATCATGGGAGTGGCAAAAATCTCAGGCTAACATGTTATGTATACAAAGGCCTTAACCTCTGCTTATTCAACACTTCCTATCTGAATAGACCTTTGGGGCCAAAAAGCATTAGGATTTGGTGACATTTAAAAACATGCATTGATAATATGAGGGCACTTGTGCTGTAATCGTTACAAGCACAGGAACTTTATGGTTAAAATGTGCTCCAAAGCTATACAAACACATAAAGATATGTAAATACAGGTCTAAGTAACAGCAGCTCTGCTCTTTCCTACCGGCAACATGATGGAATAAAGAAAGATATAAGGAGGACAAATTTGTGTTTTTAGTCCCAGGTGTATTAAACTGATTTACAGTGACTTTTTGGAGACACCTTTCTCTTCTCTGAAGGAGCAGAAGGATATTAACCTGATGCTCATCTCTTCTAAAACGGTAACAGTTAGCCAAAGTATTCATTGACAGCTACCTGATTCCTCCAAATGTAGACTGTACTGTTGACTTATGTTAAATTGAATTACATTTGGAGTTTAAGATATTGACACTATTCTGCTTTTACTACCTTTGAGACTGAAAATACCTGACAAGTATTCCATCATTTACTGATTTATTTCACTGTTGTTTAGCAACAGGTTAAAAGAATTGCTTGAAAATTATGACGAGCATCCAATTTCCAGAGTCATAGTACCACAAACGGAGGGAGGCCAATATCTGAATGGGGTGTTGGATTCTTTCTTGGATGATACAGCAGCAGCCTACCAAAACTAGCTACTCCAGAGTATGTGCTCTTTGCCTGTGATGACATTTTCTCTCGTTCTTATAGGCCCTGCTTTGCATCAGGTAAGTTCCCCTGACTCTCAGGGGAATCAGAGTAAACCCAATTAAAAAAATATATTTACATTAAAATTTAAATTTTTATTGAGAGGGGAAACCCAAAGTAGAGGGAGATGCATGTATCATACTGGTATTTTGGTGTAGTCTTAATTCTGTTGTTAGTTTGTAGGATCCTTTTCCAGGTGCCTCCTGAAGCAACTATATTACTAAATGTTGAGAAGAAAAGAATTCCTGAGCTTACTGGCAGGGAAACAGAGAAGAGCGGTTTCAATACATACCTTCTCTCAGCAGCATGGAGAGACACAGCTCCCATAAGCACTTGTGAGCTCTACATTTCCTTGCGTTTGGAGAAATCAAAGAAACAGTAGAAAGGAATCTGAGGTTCTGTCTGAATTTCAGGAAACACTTTTTTTTTTACTTTGAGGGTGACCAATCACTGACACAGTTTGTCCATAGAGTTTATGGAGTCTCTGTCCTCGGAGATATCCAAAAACCACTTGAACATGGCCCCAGACAGCCAGCCCTTGGTGGGCCTGCTTGAGCAGGAGGGTTGGACGATATGAGCTCCAGTGGTCCCTTCCAACCCCTACCATTCTGTATGAAGATTTTGGCATAGGTGTACTTATTTTACACAGGTCCAATTCAAGATTTTAGACCTGCTTTACAAAATCACCCTCATTTTGAGAACTACCAATCATATTCATCTGAAAATTATATTATTTTCCTTGCAAACTGCGTGCTTAATCCTTTCTGTTAAGGAACAGACATGAAGTTATGACAAATATCTCTTGCACAGAGAATGTGAATATATGGGCCTGTAATGTTTCTTACACAAACAATGGTTTTGTCTTTGGTCTTTGAGTGCTGCTGGGTTAATGCTCATGAACTGTGGTGGAATCATGCATATCATTCACACCAGGGTAGGTACTGGTGATATGATCCCCTCCAATTTATCATCTGAATGCCTTTTATTTCTCCATTAGCTCAAAAAAGTCACTATAGTATTGCAAACACTGACCTCACAGATAATTATATTCTGAACCTTGGGTTAGCTTTTCTGGTTAGCTTTTTCTTTTATTTTTTCTAAATAAATTAAGAAAACACATACCCAAAGAAAAATTATAACAATTTACATGGGATAAGAACATGTTAATATCTGGGTACATGTACACCAAGGGACTTGATTTCAGCTGGTCTTAGCTCATTCCAGTATTTCTTTCATGTGTTTTACTTATTGCACTTTAATTGACCTAGCCAAATGCTGAAAAAATGGTTCACACAGCTCAGAATTAGTCTTGTTCTTTCTTCTTCACAAACCAGAGGAGGAACAGAATAATTGTAGAGGCTTAATCCTGTGGAACTGTACTCCATTAGATACTAGCATTAGGAAATAGCTGGGAAAAAATCCCATACTAACGTGAGAATAGTGCAAAAGCATGTGTTTTATTAATTCAGCCTAATTACATTATTCACCCCTTATCTATGCAGCTAGTCAAAATCACTGTTATGCTCCACAACGACAAGAGTCTTAATAAAAAACAAATATTAGAAGTGTTGTTTGACAAGATGCAGCTTATGACAGAAAATGGTTTCCTTTCCTTGAAAAAGATGTCATCATGGTCATGTTCAGTGATGATTAATTGTAATTATTGTGTTTGTTTCACTTAATTCCCTCTAGATGGGCTCATTGGATTTCTGCTGTGCATGTGTGTCAGTGTGCGTGTGTGTGAATTTATTTTTTGCTGGACCTCACACTCAAACAGGAATGATATAAACGTTCTATGGCTCTGTTTGGAAATGGTAGCCAGCTTTGTTGAAATGCAGAACATCACCCAGCTGGCAGAGTGAAAGCAAATGACACTCAAGCTTCAGAGTCTTTTCAAGTATGCTAGAAAACCATTTCCTTTATATTTTCTAATGCTTCACAGCATTGCCTCTAATCATAACTAACACTTACTTTGTGCCTAATGGTGCAAATATCATGTATGATGGCATTTTATCTGAGGTGGCATAAAAACAGTGCAAGAAATCATTAGAGAAAATGCTAAGCAAATGTGAAAAATCAGCAAAGTTTAAAATGAAATGTTCTCTCTTGATTTCATACATTCCTGGCATAATAATACTGTAGCATATCATTATCATTAGTTGTGCTGCTTGAATTAAGGTTTTATAAACCAGTTGGTTATATCTTTGTGTTAGGAGGCGTTCTTGTTGGTCTGTTTCCATCACAGCTGTCTGAGCTGCACTTTTATAAGAAGGCCCAGAATGAAAGATAATATATCTAACCACCAGTTTGACCCTTTCTTCATTTTGGTTATGGGTTTGATACATAAAAAGATGGAGGGAAAACTTGCATTTGTACAACTCTTCATACAGTCCAGGAATGGTAAAAAATACGTTTGCAACAGGTGATTCAGAGGCTGCTTGTAAGGAGATGACCCAAGTACCTGGGTGTCATAGCCAAAATGGCAGTTCTAGCTGGGAAAGGAAAGATTTATTTATGATGACTTTCATACTTTATTTATTTATTTATTTATTTATTTCTAATTCCAAATTGTGGTGAACTTTCAATTGAAGTCAATATAGTCACAGGAAGCAACTTGTATGATTGTGATTTTGTGTGTGTATTTTAGCTTTTGCAAACCACAGCTGAAAGAATAATATAGTAGTGAAGTCATATTTCCCCCTCTCCTCTTTTCCTTTTTTTCACCTCAAAATAATCTGGAATTTGTTCTTATGTCCATAATGCTGTTTCATTCCATTCAGCCATTTCAAAAAAAATGGAACAGATAGATGAGCTACTTTGAACCCAGAGTTAAAATTCTTATCTTCAGACAATAATCCACATCCCCTCTACATATAACCATTTCAAAGTTAATCTTGCTTCCTACATAAACATTTAGTACACTCATAAATGTAGGAAGGTATACATTACTAGAAGAAAACAAAACCAAACTAAAACAAGCAAAAAACCACCCAAAGAACAACACCCCAAAGGGTACCATGCTTCTAAATTACAGGTGCTGTATTATATGTATTGTCAGTGTGTCATGAAAGTTCCCTTCTGAGGATGGACACTGATTTGCACACAGACAAAAATTTATAGGACTTTCCCAGGATATTAATATTTCCTGTCACTTTTACACATACACAGATAAGGCATGTGCTCAAATTAGCGCTCACCAGGTATCACATGCACTTCAACAACATCACTTGAGATAGCTCTAAGTTTGGTACAGGGTCTTTGAAAGAGCACTGCATTATTATGTTTCAAAATAGTTTTCTCAGATTTCAGTGCATCTGCTGCACTTAGCAGAACCTGCTGGCCTAAGCATAACAGGGCAGTGAGATGCTGATAGTGGCCTCTCAGAATCAGATCAAGAAGACAGCTGTAACGATTAGCCTGACCAGCCTTATAGGCATAGTGTAAGCACATACACAGAACAAGTATTCAGGAATGTCAAAGTCTGTTGGATTCATCCTTCTGATGTTTGTATATGTATGTATACCAATATATTTACAATGACCCATTTCTGTTTCATAGCTTCGGATGATGTGACAGAGAGACCACTGAAGTAAGCTAAATCATGTCTTCTGATGAAGGTATTGTTGAAATGGAAGAACTGGCTTTAAATGGGATCTGTATTCTAAGTGAGGCAAGAACATGTTCAAAAGAAGCAGAGACCTATTAAAAAACTCTCTTTGTTTTGCAGGGAAATTTTATATTAAATAACAGAGCCATTTTCTTTTTGTGGTAACAATATCCACGGCAAAGTTCTCAGAGCTGGAAGTGCTGAAGAACAAGGAGAGGAAACAGAACCTTCAATGCAATTCCTTCCTACACACTTTTGGCTGAACTTAATTTTAATTTTATGTAGAAAATATTTGCACCATAACAATTCTGTTATATTCCCAGGCATTCTCTCAAAAAGAAAACCAACAGCACAATGCAAATTTTTATGCACCTAAGTGATATGTGCTCAGAATAGTGATTGGCCCCCTGTGGTATAGAGAAAAAATGAAAATCTTTGCTAATTAGACACCTTTATAATAAGGAAATTTAATGGTTACTGTTATGCAATCAAGAATGAGAATTTCTTCCATTACAAAGAGCTATTCTTCACTACTATGCCAGAGCAACCACTAATTTTATTTTCAGATCAATAGCTTGTATGTTGAGTTAATAAATGTGAAATGTTAATGCAGTATCAAACAGCAATCTAGGCCTCTGGGTCCTAGTAACATCCCTTCTAATCAGCACATTCTGCAGTGATATATAGGGCTATCTATAGGGACAGATGAATCATACAATACAGAAAGCTGCTGTTAGCTCTCATAATAATTCCAAGCTGGACAGGAATCTCAAAAGAGGAGCTACCCATACATGCTTTTTATCTTATTTGTCTAATAAAATTTCTGTAATTGTGAAACTTGTTTTCTCAAGAGATATAATGCATATTTATTCTCTGTCTCAGGCCAGTTGAGCTAATAATGATTGCAATCAATAAGAAAGTCTTTCATCAGTATAGTTTTCTAATAGACACTTTAAGGGTCTCCAGCTATCACATGAACCCACTTATATCTTGTGGGTAATTTACCAGAGATATCTTGCGAAAATTACTTAGAGGAGTTAACACTTATTTTCATTTGAAGCTTGTGAAAACCCTGTGAGATCAAGGGATAGAAAACTATTTTATCTTTGCACTAGAATGGTAACTAGCAGATTCAGTTTTCAAAGGCCCCTCTTTACAGCCTCTGAAATTACACAAGGAATGGTCTCATGCCAGCTTTCACATGCCTCTCAACACAAAAACATGAGTTTTACACAGGCCAAAAACTTTCATATGAAAACCAGGCATGCAACTTTGCATTAAAAGTTAAGGGAATACATTTGAAAATTTGCCCCTAATTGTCTAGTTTGCTGTGCTTGCAAATGAATTCATTGCCAAGGTATATTTATGGGACACGTGAAAGTCATTGTTATTCTCTTTTTATTTCTTTTGTCTGCTTTAGTAATTTGGGTTCTCTAACATTTTCCATATGTAAGTAAGGGCACCAGAAGGCCTCAGTGCGAGGCTTTGGGAGTGCTTCTAGCTCTTATTGACAGCCAGGTTCTTCCTTGAGGTGCAGCAGTGCTCAGAGCACACCCATGGACTGCATGAAGTCCAGGTT
Source organism: Cygnus atratus (assembly GCF_013377495.2). Classification (NCBI taxonomy): domain Eukaryota; kingdom Metazoa; phylum Chordata; class Aves; order Anseriformes; family Anatidae; genus Cygnus; species Cygnus atratus. The sequence goes on from NC_066363.1 coordinate 35,927,160, forward strand.
AGCACACTGTATTATAGATAAAACTAATACACATAAAGGTTTCATGGTGCCACATGGCTGCTAGCTTTCCTGACTATACTGTGATTTCTGTAATGTTCTATGTTTTATTTAAAGCTCCAGGCCCTAGGACCAAGAGGGTGGTGGCTTTTCTATGCAGAAAATGAGTTTCCAGTCCTCTTCTTTGCAAAGGAAAACTTAAAATACATTGAAAAGCATACATTGAAGTGTGGAGCTTGAGACCAGAACATTTATTTCAAAATTCCATTATTTCTAAACATATCTCATTTTTAAAGACTAACTCCTGATTTTGGAATTATATGCAATAATGATACCACAAGGTTTATAAGTACATCATTACCTTTCTTGAGTTGTTTTTATTAATAATGTTTTTTCTATCTCATTGTTTATACTAGTTCTTGAAGGGCAGCCAAGCTGAAGTTCATTCACATTAAATTTTATTTAAACAGTTGCAAATAGTGATTTGTCTCAAATGTATTCAAAAGATACTATCTAGGATTTCTTATGTAAAAATGTCTTTTTATGTCTTTTTCTTATGTAAAATTATGTCTTTTTTAATGAAAGATGAAAGTAAAAGATGTTGATAAATGGAGCCAAAGGGGCAGACGCTCAACCTGCATGTACTGCTGTGAATGCTTTTCCCCTTACTAATGGAAAAAAAAAAGTCAAAAACATCTTACGTTCTTCAAGCAGAGCAAGCAGAGGACTTGTCTTTGCAGAACGAGTCATTTTAAAACCATTTACAGTGTTTCCATTCAAATTATAAGCATGTGTTTGAGTTTCAGTGGGAGGGCACACACTTCACTGTGTACAGGATAGCGTGTGATAGGTGAATTAGCGTGGAAAGAAATTCACACTAAAATGTTTTATTGATGAGAGACCTCAAATATTAAGTAAGAACAAGAAGGTATTACATAATGATACAGACCAAGTTAGTTGACAACAGAATCGTTCTGAATATTTGCCATTCTCTTTTTAAACCTGGATAGTAGGCAAAAAGCTATTAAGGAGAGAGAACTTTCTATGTTAAATACAGAGACTATAAAGACTAAATATCCCCACAAGCAGAGGTAGATAATTTTAGATAACTGAAAACAAAATAGATTCCAAGCACCAAGTGCTACAAATTCAGTGTTAGCTTTGTAAATTAGTACAATTCTAGCATCGCTACCAAAGAGGTACATTTTTTGCCTGCGTGTTATTTTTGTAGAGATTGTTAGGATCTTGCAATAGTAATAACAGAAGATGCAGTTGAAAGTGTAACTTTCCTCCTCTGACTGTATGAGTACCCATGCAGAGCTCAGACATCAAATTCAAGACTTGATGGCAATTTGAGAAAAATTACATTTCAGTCTAAGTCCAGGAGGAATCCAGCCATTGCAATAGTCATTCAGAACACCAGCACAATATGTAAGCCAGCATAGCATAGCATGATAGCCTTGTTATCATGGTAAAATATAAACTAATGACAAATTTTAAAAGATAGAAATCAATAATACAACTTTAGGTCAGCAAAAAGCTTTTGCAAATTATCCATGGAGATAATTTTTCTCATGGAAATCTGAGGCAAATATTGCCTCTGAGCATGGTTGTCTGTGCAGGATGAATCTTCACACAAAGCAATGATTCCTGCTTATTTACCCACTTAATAATAACACTAATCTCCAGTGGAGCTGTACAGACGTTTATTCTAACCTGGTGGCTAGAAGTACCTTAGATCACACCAACAGCCATCTGTAGGCATTCTTCCTTATACCCTTTAGACGTACATTTTATGGTCTTTTGCTTACATAATATCAAACTGTGAAATTAGAGTCCTGGGTAAGACCTTGCTGCTTAGCTTAACTTTCCCCGTAAGGGCCTTCAAACATACCTGCCTCTCACCACTGAGACAGTGATATAGATAGCTTAGGCTCTCATTTTAGATTGTCTATATTTTGTGTGAGAAAGATACCTGAATGCAATTAAGATGCTGGTTAGGTGGACTCCAACCCAAAATTTTTCCTGCTTTTACATAAAGATTTAGGCACTGAAAGAGTAAACAACTGCTAAATATTAATTAAGCATTGATGTATAATTAGGGGAGTAATTGAAAAAGAGATTTATTATTTATAAATTACTGCATTTTAATTATACCTAGAAAATTCCTAATATTTCCTTTGAAGGTCTATGAGCTTTACTCCTGTGCAAATAAGCATTCAAACATGTCTTTCCAACATGTCTTTTCCACAGGTCCTTTGGTTTAATAGTTGTAAATACTGGCACTTTTTTTGTGTCAGTTATCTGCATTAGATCTTGCAATGTCTGGGTTCAGTTTAGAATTTTTTGGACCTTGCTTGCATCTCCTGTGAGAACAAGACATTCATACTTTGAGGAACATAACATTGAACATCATGTTGAGTATAAATAAACTTGCTACCTGGAGAGTATCTATTATATGTCCTTTTGTAAAAAATATTCCTTAAAAGGAGGATTCTAGGGAAGAAGGAGATCATTAGCTTGTCAATGGGCTTGCAGAATGAAGGCTGTGTTTGTGATAATTGGTGAAAAGTATGGACAACTTTTCATACTGCTCTGAAATAACAGCAGTCTTACAGACCAGTTCTCAAAAGATATTAGGTGTTATTCGGACTGGAAGGGATGTAGTCTGAGGATTGGCTGCTGAGGGCTTTCACTTGAGAAGATATCCCAAGATGTGACCAGCACTTTGGTAAGGAAATCATCTTTTGATTTCTGTGGGCAGGTGTGGCATGGCAATTCTCTGTGCAGTGTTGCCAGCTTTCTGAGTGACTTCATCTTCACAGGGCTGTTTGTGAAACCAGCACAATTGCTTCTTCATCTAAATATACAGTCAGAGAGCAGGGAGGAAGGAGTGTCCCACCAGGTGAAGGTTTTGAAGAACTGCAAAACATGTGACTGGAATCTAACGAAGAGCCAGTTAGCTCACATCCTTGCAGATACGGGAAAGGCAGTATAGAAGAGGTTGAAAAATGGTACCATTCTTTAAACTGAGCAAAATCTTGCCTTGCTTGTAGGGGCATTATGTATCCAGGACACACCAAAAATAGGCTCTATCTTCCCCATGCAAACAAGTCTTGTTTGAGATAGAGACGGGATGCCTCTGTATGATGAAGCCCCTTCAAATCATGCTGAAAATGGCAGCTGAGTATGCAGTAGATATAACACTAGAGAGAAGTGAATTGCAGATTTCCCAGATGTCCCAAGGCTTTTTATGATTTTTTTTTTTAAGAGCAAGAATTAATTATAGACCAGATTTTAAGTAAATTGAGGAGAGCTCACTGAGCTGGGTAGAAAAGGTGTTATGAGGCATTCTCAGCGAACTGTGCTGTCATTACACTCCCCTCCTAACCTGACTTTGAAAGAAGACAGAAGATAGTGCAGCCCTTTCTCTACACATGATGGGGTCCCTCCCTTTTCCCATCATATTTTATGTTGTGTTTTGTTAAGGGCATACATTCCTGTTTAGAAGAAAACTTCATTTAGAAGCCTGCCCTCCTGATGCAGTCACATCTGGGAAGCTGTAGCTACATACTCTTATCACCATTTTAAAGACAGTGCTGAGGTTATATTTCCAAAAGTAACATTTGAGCATTTGAGCAAGAAATGAACAAGAAAACCAAGAAAACTTTTTTTTTCTTTTTCTTTTCTTTTTTTTTTTTTTCCTGTACCAACTGGGAGGAAAAAAATGATCAACCATTATGACTAGTTTATCATAAAATGTGGTACTTCTTGTGGAGATGCACGTCAGCAAAAATTTCTTCTGCCCCCAATCCTTTGATACATTTGTAGGAAAATATTTACGATGAAAATACTGCCTATTCAGTAAACTGTAATTTTACAACAAGAACAACACTGCTGCAATTACGTTCCTATCAAGTAATTCTGTGGATTTATACCATCATTTAGCAGGTGACCTGCCAACCTTCAGCCACTGGATAGCTCTATGTGGTGTAAAGTGGCCATTCTTAAAATATAACATCTACCTGCTGAGGACAACATTATGCTGTTTATGAAACCATATAATTTCAATAGCCAAACTCAGCAAGATTTTATTGCTCTCCCCACCTGTAATTGTGGGAGATCTGACTCATCATTCCATAATCACCCCTCACCAATGAACGGCTTCACTAAAAGTCTTGAAGTGACTTGTTTTCTCATTATTCCTGTGCACATTGCCTCTCCCATACAAGACCCTCACTCACAAGGTTACAATTAATTACAGTTCAGATTAACACCAGGGAAACATCCATGTGACAAACTCTTCACTGCCTTGTTGATCAGAACGATGTATACTTTTAGTAGCATGAAGATAAATTAAAATTCATTAATATCTAAAAAAATTGCAGCTGTTTTAACAGTAAACTTCCCTTTTGTCTAAGATGTAACAATGTAAATATTCCTTCAAGGATGGAGATATTTTCCTCCAGTTTTCCTCATTAACTATAGCTCTGTATTAATACAGGACTGTAGTCAAGTCCTGCTTCAGGGTTTTTGTGAGTTAGTTGCAAGGATCAGGAAGCAATACCTGGCACTATGGTATGCAACTCGAATTTGGATTTGGATTTTTTTTTCCCCTCCTGTTTAGGCATTTGCTTTGGCAATAACTGAGTTGGGCCACTAGGTAGGATGGCACAGCACTATGAGCCTCCTTTCTCAGGTGTTTCCTGGTACATGGCCTTATGGCTTAGACAAACTAGTAACCAAAGCTGGAATGAGGGAAGGGCTGGCAGAAACCCCATTTTTTTCAACATAGAATATAGGTCACCTGTCAGAATAATCTGATTCTAACAAATTCCCTGCCCTGCAGCAAGACGAACTGTTAAACTGAAGAGCATGGTCATATCTGCAGAGCAGTAAATTAATGCTCTTCAGCAGATAAATGGTTGGATAGTTCACCATAAATACCTCAGACTACCTGCTTTCTACTTATGGCGTACAATCAGTGTGTGACTGATGAACTGAAATGCTTCAGATTCACCTAAGCCATTGGACTCAATCTGTCAACAACTGTACTAAACTGCCTGGCTTGAGCTCTGCAAAAGGTCAGGCTGAACAATGCAAAAAATCCCCCATGGCAAGAGGCTCTGAGTCTGGGGGATTTGTGCAATAGAATTTTAATCTCTCGTTTATGTTTGCAAGGGAAGAAGAATAGGATCAGAGGGAGTAAAGAAAAGCCACAGTAGAATTCAACATGGATGTCTCAGTTAATACAGGATCCTGGCTTCAAGAAGGACTCCTGATGCCAGAGCAGGGGGTCCCCTTTCTCTCTCTCTCTTTTTTTTTTTTTTTCAGTAGAGCATAAAGCTGTTGCACTTGACCAGGTCATCATGTCAGATATGCCACTAAAACCAAGTAAGAGTTGGTTATTGCTTTGAAAAGTGATACCTACCTTTTTAGATGTTTTCCCAAACTCACCCTTTAACAATGATTACTTGGAAATCTTACTATTATTCTTTCGATAGTACTGCTGGTGAGACTGGGATTTTCAGGTAAGTAGGGTCTTGTGTTGGCAGAGTGTGTGAAAGGGCAGAGCTTGCTGGAGCCAAGCACCTCTCCATGAGCTCCTTGGCACATCTTTGTCTCTCAACCACATGCCTAAATCAGAGCAGTTTGCCTCCTGCTCTAGTCAGTGTCAAAGTGACACGCACAATCACCATCGTATATTTCATGTTCCTTCCTCCTTCATCCCATACCTTCTTTTGATAAGGGGGAGGTGATATTTGGCTTTTATAATTTTCTTGCCAAAACACCTCTGAAAAAAACAAATATTATTTGTTTTATTCCCTTCACAAAATGACTTATATTTCTGTGGTACTGGATTGTGACACATGGCTCAAATAAAATAAGAGGAATTTTATTTGAGTCATAGCTACATCTGAAGTGCTAAGTGGTGCCTAAAGGAAAAAAAAAAGAAGTCAGAAAATACAGATGGGATCCGATTCTCAACAAGTAAAATTGTCATATCCTCACTGCTTTTGAGTGAATTTGCACCAGCTGAAGATTTGACCCATGCATTAAAACTGCTGGGAAAGCCAGTTTATTAGTCATCTCAGGTAAATGGAAAGAATGCTCAGAAATGAAAGACAACACTCTTTATTTGACTTCTTCAAAACATTTTTAGGCTTTATTGTTAATAAGATTAAAAAGGAGATGAGCAATAAAGATATTGGAGCCGAGTTTATTATGAGAAAAAGTACACTTCAGGAAGAGTGCTCTCCCACCACTTAGCCTGAAAGTTTGTGTACACATCCTTCCATTCACATTTTTTTATTGCTGTTTGCCTAGAAAAAAAGTCGCCATTAAAAGAATGTGAGCAGGAGTGCATTGCCTCCCTTCTCCAGGTTACTCTAGATGCACTGATCCATGCATTTCCCATAACTATGTAATTTTCTGCCAGTCATGACTGTAGACCCTTCAGTGGGTGAAACCCTATACTTCCTTAAAAATAAAGCAAGTCATCTGACAAACTGTATTCCTCCTTCCTTTTGTGGGCCATTCAGTGACTTTATTTTACTGAGGGAACAAGGGGAAGTTTATAATAGGATCAGTTTTGTTTGCAATTTGTTTCTAATAGATGCCAATAAGCCGGTTAACTAGGCTCTAGTTAATGGAAATTTTATTGTTTTTCCCCCTGCAGTGCACATGACCTTTTCTTACAAGAGTTTGTGATTCTTGAAAACATGTATCTGC